>NW_004567106.1:66361112-66390351 GCF_000260355.1 Condylura cristata | reverse complement strand
GCTGCTCCCCTCAGCAGTGTACTTTGTCAATCTGCCTGTTCTGCTCCCCGCTCTGTCTCTGGTGAAGCCTCTAGCCGCCCCTGCACCTCTGGCCTGCATCTCAGTTCCGTATGCATAAATAAATCTTTAAAAAAAAAAAACACCAAAAACTAGAAAGAGAAACATAAAGGTTACAGACTGAAATGGTCTATCTATGGAAAAATACAGTAAAAAAAAAAAAAAATGCACATTAGTTTTTCACTTTCCAAAAACCTAATCACAGAGTCTGCTGCCATCCAGAAAAGCCTTTCCAACACTAATCTATTAGCATAGAGTTTGTAGGTTAGCTGTATTTTGTTACCATAATAATTTAAGCCAGAGAAAAGAAAATCAGAAGAGAAGATACTGTACATCATCCCTACGTCATCTCACAAGATGAATCACATATCAGTGCCACCATCAAAACTCTCTCAGTACATAACAAGCAATTCACCTTTTTCTTGTAATGTTGGACTTTGTTTCTTGGGAGCACTTCTAGAATCTAGTGTTATCTCACATTTGTTCACTGAGGGATTTAAGTTTGCAACATTGTATTAAACCAAATGAAAAACATGTGAACCACAAGAGATTTTTTTTTTTTTTTACAGTACTACATTCTCTGCTAGAGAGGCAACTATCAGCAGCAAGACATGGAGTTTTAAGCCCAAGGTGCAAACATTTGAGCGGACTGCAACAGCAGCCAAAAAGTGGCACTGAACTTAATAAGTAGTCCTGCACTACGATCAGCTTTATGGAGTTATAATTCAATACTGAATAGCTACAAATGATGCCATGGTTAGTCTGTTAAGTGTGTGCTTAAGTTTTTTATAAATTATAAGAGATTTGCATAAATTTATTGCTAAAGATAAAATAGACTATTATCTAGTATTTTCTATATATTCATGACATACTTTTTCCTTATATTTTTCTATATTGTTAAGGTATGGGATTTTTCTGAGTTTTTTTCAAATTGTCATAACCCCCCCCCCAAATTTCCTAGCATATTTACTGAAAAAACTCCATATAAAGGGAGGAACTACCATTGTTCAAAGGTCAACTGTATTTATAAATTTCTGAAAGCACTTTGTTTTTATAGCAGTCACACTGGTTTACAATGTTGTATATAATTTAGAGATGTAGGATCTCTCCCATAAGGTAATGTTACCATGCCCACCATCAAAACACCCATAGTCCATATGTTCCTTATTCCCTCACCCTCTGATAGCCTGTTCTAGCTTAGATTTCTAGAATTTGTTACTGGTTTAGCAGATCTGCCTTTGGAGAAGTTCCAAAGAAATACAACATGAGAATACATAACTGGATCAATGGAAACCTTTGTAAATAAAATTATCATGCTCAGGGGTTATTTATTTTAAAGATTTATTTATTTATGCATACAAGAACTGGGGTGTAGTCCAGAGGTGCAGGTGGCGGGAGGATTCACCAGAGACAGAGTGGGGAGCAGAACAGGCAGATCTACTGAAACACACTGCTGAAGGGAGCAGCAGGCGAGACAGGAGAGGTCTGCTGCGCCATGCGGATTAGTGATAGCACTGTGTCTTTAAGCCCTGAGCCATCAGGGAAGTGCTCAGGAGTCATTTAATGGCATCTACCTAAGGTATTTTCACACAGCATTCTAGAAACACAGCCTCATTACTCCATCATTCAATCTTTTTTAAAAAGAGAAAGTGATGATGTAGAAATAAACTTTTATATTATTTTAAAAGAGAAAATGCATTTCATATTTAATCAGTTAAAAATTCTTAGAACAAGGCCCTCCCTGGTGACGCGGGTTAAAGCACTGCACTAAGAAGCTAAAGCCACTTCCGCATGAGTTCGATTCCCGCCTGCCCCGGAGGCGACCACATGGAGCGGCAGACCTCTCCTGACCCACCCGCTGCTCCCCTCAGCAGTGTACTTCGTCCATCTGCCTGTTCTGCTCCCCACTCTGTCTCTGGTGAAGCCTCTCACCGCCCCTGAGCCTCTGGCCTGTACCCCAGTTCTGTATCCAGTTCAGATTTTAAATAAATCTTAAAAAAAAAAAAAAATTCTTAGAACAAGAAAAGCTCTAAGTTCAAATGAATTCTGGGCTCTACTGTGTTTCCTGGATTTTTTTTTCAAGTATTCCAGACATCTTGCCAAAATTGTGCAAATAAGACAACAATCGAGAATTATTAAACTCAAAATTCAAGATAGGTCTTTTTTTCTATTTATGCACACAGAACTGGGGTACAGGCCAGAGGTGTGGAGGATGAGAGGATTCACCAGAGACAGAGTGTAGAGCAGATCAACGAAGTACACTGCTGAGGGGAGCAGCGGGCAGGTCAGGAGAGGCCTGTCACACCATGTGGGTCACCTCGCTGGCTGGGGACAGAACTGAACTCATGCTGAAGTAGCTGCAGCTCGTTTGCAGTGCTGTGCTACAACCCATGAAGCCACCGGGGAGGGCCCCAAAATAGTTCTTACTGATAGTGAATGTCAGTCTTTTGATGTGCTGAATGATAATAAACAGGCAGGGCATTCATTCCTCTTGCCCCCCAACAACTGCTTCATTCTGTTGACTTGATTCTAGTGTGATCTAAAGAACACTTGGACTGGAATCGGTGAGACATATGTTTGGAAAATCACTTAGGATTCTTCCAACCTCAAAGTAATCTCTTAAGAGAATAAGATAAAATTGTGGCACAGGATCAACCCTTTCACTCTGGTCATCCTCCTTTACTTGAGACAGAACAACTGGTAAATCCATTTGTAGTGAGATTCAAAAGTCACTACTGATGGTTTCCTTTAAGCAGCATCTCAAAGGGCTGCTAGGTCTAGCTGGAGGTATGTAGTACAGTTGGTAGTCTCTGCCTAGAGAATACACTGAGGACTATCGGGGTGGATTGTAGTCACAGGCAGAGTGTCAAGATTTTATTAGCAAAGTCTATATCAAGTAAAGGAGGAAGTAGAGGAGATCAAGGCAGTATGTTGCATATTTGTTGATCCAAATCAAGTTCAAGTAGGCACAAATAAAAATTATTCTTTTTTTGTAACAAATTAATCTTTCTTCTCCCCAATGAACGAAAACAGAGGTGAGGTAGAACCAAAATACGTAGATAACTTGATGAGAATTACTACCTCAAAGTTTAATGTACCATGAACCATTAGAATGCCAACTTGGTCAGAGAAACAGAGATTCATTTAGGAAAGCAGGCGAAGCAGACATGGGCATGAACAAAGTGACTAAGTGGGAAAATTAACTCTAACACTAGGAATTGTTTCATTGGAGGCAGGGCCCTCTCTGTGAGGCAGGTGTAGATGGAGTCCAAAATCAGAGCTTCACAACAGACGCAGGAGGAATTCACCAGAGGTCTGTTAATGGAAGGCTGATATTATTTGAGATGCCTTATCCCAAACAGGGTCTACTGACTTCCCCAGGGAAGAAACAGATGTTCCCTCTTTCAAGAGTAAAATAAAAGAAGGAATTGTCTCAGTCACAGGAAAATAACCTGATCTAGTAAACTCAGAGCTCTCAAGTGGAAAAAACACACAAGAGCTAATCAGATCCCTGACTGTGGAATCTGGGGCAGCTCTGATGAGTAATGGTTACACTGTTTATTGAATCTGGGGCTTAAAAGGGAGTTAGGTGAAAAGAGGTGGTGCAAGCAAGCAGCATTTGCCTTGTTTTCAGGCAGAGTATCATTCTGAAAATACCTAGCTAAAATAAAGATAAGCACCTGTCACTACACTGGAGAGCATGAAGTTGTGTGCTTCATGAACAGGGCAACAAACCCTTTCAAAAGTACTCCTGGACAATGAGAATTATCACATGAAAACTATTTTTGTTATTTATTTAAAAGACAGGGATCCACTCCTAGATATCTACACAAGACACAAAAACACTGATTCAAAAAGATACCTGCACCCTCATATTTATTGCTGCTTTATTTACAATTGGAAAAACATGGAAACAGCCCAAATGCCTAAAAAAGTAGATGACTGGATTAAAAAGATGTGGTACATATACACAACGGAATATTACTCAGCAACCAAAAAACAAAAACAAAAACAAAACACATGCCTTTTGCAACAACATGGATGGAGCGGGAAAAGGTCATGCTTAGTGAAATAAACCAGAAAGAAAAGGAAAAAAAATGGATGGTTTCTCTCATAGCAGGAATAAAACGGACCAGGCAAGAAAATAATGATG
This sequence comes from Condylura cristata, assembly GCF_000260355.1. Taxonomy (NCBI): domain Eukaryota; kingdom Metazoa; phylum Chordata; class Mammalia; order Eulipotyphla; family Talpidae; genus Condylura; species Condylura cristata. The sequence goes on along the minus strand of NW_004567106.1, from coordinate 66,386,141 downwards.
AACAGCTATATACCAGGGACATTTTGTGGGGGTGGAGTGGGAAATGGGATCAAAAACAGTGGGAGGAGGGAAATGCACTGGACTATGATGATGGCACACGGGTGATTTGGTGATGGGAAGCCCAAGGGAACTGCAACTGAGATGGAAAATGTACAAATTGATAAAAATAAACTATTATATATATACACACATATATAAAAAGACAGGGATCATATTTGAGAAACACTGCTTTCCTGTTTCTTTCTATATGATGTTACTGAACCAAGAGCTGCCATATATTATTTCCATCAGAAAGAGGACAAAAATGTGTTACTTTCCCCAGGATCACTCCTTTTATGCCCAGTTCTGGTTATAGTCAAATATACACTCAACTTCTATAATCAGTAATCAAAATTTATAAGCCAAGAAGTATGGCAACCTTAGAACCAACAGCTTCATTAATATCCAACTCTAACAGTGAAAATGGACACTAATTTAAATACAATTTCTATTAGCTTTCACCCTCTCCTTCTCAATCTCACTGTCTTCTCTACTCCCTCCTACCCCACAAACATGAATTCCTTATCAAACCATAATATCCACTAGCTATGCATGTTTGTACAACTTTAAAATCAACCTCACAAATATTAATCAATGGAATTATTTTTTCCCAATTCCAAATAATGAAAGCAGATAGAGAATTCTATCAAAAATAATATAAACACTCAGAGCTACCCCGGAAAGATATTTTTATATATGGTGATGAGAACCAAAACCAAACATTTCAATCTACAATAACATTTGACCTGTAAAGTGGTCATTTGCTCTGATCTGTAATACTGGAAGCACTGACCATCATAGAAGGTCCCAGAGAACCAATATATGCCTAGGCAAATTTGCTAACAAATATTAACCATATGTACTATGATAAGAAACTTGAGACTAGCCAACCACCCACCATCTGTATCTCTTAAGGCATAAATTCTTAAGAGGATTCCTAATAATTGAAAGTTTTTTTTTTCTTTTTAATCAAATAAGAAAATTACTTACTCTAGAAGAATATTATTCATATCCTGGGTAAAGAATTTTTTCCTTCCTTCTTCATCAAAAAGTTTGGCAGCCTAGAGAAATATAAAATTGTCAATATAATTCTTAATAAACGCATTATTTACTTCTATATCTATTCATTAAAGAATATGCTCTAAAAAAAGAAAAAGAATATGCTCTGCGAGGGTGGAGCTATGATTTATAGGATGCTTTATTCCATAACCAGCTTAGTACCTGCATAAGTAGATAATTAAAGGATCTTTAACATAAAGAACATTTTTTAAAAAAAATATTTATTTATGTATAGAACTGAGGCAAGGGGTGAGTGGATTCACCGGAGACAGAATGGGGAGCAGACAAGCAGGTTGAATGAAATATACTGCTGAAGCGAGCAGCAGGCAAGACAGGAGAAGTCTATTGTGCCCTGCAGGTCAGCTCCTTGGCCGGGGATTGAACTCATACTACAGTAGCTGTCCATAGTTTCAGAGCGCTGAGACTTAACCCTTGCGCCTCCAGGCTGGCCCTCTATTCATTACTTTTGTTTAATTCTTACAACAGCCAATGACCATGGTATTTCAGCACCCATTACACAAATAAGAAATCTAAGTCTTAGAGAGGCTGCAGCACCCTGCTGCTGCTAGGCTCTGGAGCCAGGGCTCCCAAAAGCAGCTTTATGCCGTCAGCTGAACAACACTGCCACCCTGCTTAGACACTTGGCTTATTGCAGCTCGTCTGAATTCTGCCTCATTGCCAACAGTGCAAATATTATCATGGGATTAAAAAAAATTAATTCGACAAGGTTAAGGATAATTTTTTTCATCATTCTGTCTGTCAGCTTAACCAGCTGACCAGAAACAAAAAAATACAAAACAAGACATCCTGCCATAAGCAAAATTTACTAGGGAAGTCACCAAGGATATAGTTTACCTTGAGATCTACTAAAGTAACCAAGAGACTTGACCTAGTCATCTATGCCAACCCACGCTGATTCTGCCAAGTTCAACTCTCTCAAGTCCTGACAATCTTACATGTTATAACAGGAAAAACTTCTGAGACCACCTTCCAGCTTTTAAGACTGGGCGTGTGTAGGGGACAGAAATATAGGACAAAAACTAGAATGAAAACTAGAATTTAAGGGAAAAAAGAAAGTCAAGAGGTTAAACAGTAGAACAATATTACAAAGTGAGAGAAGATCAACAAGAAACTCTTTTTATCAGACAGAATTCAAGTATTTTTGCCAATATTCAAATCTCATTTTCTAAAGAAAAAAAAATATGAAAAATGCATAGATATCAATCAGTAAGTGCAATATACCTTAATGAGAATCTTCTACTAAGGCAGAGGAAGCAGCTGGAATGGCTATTACGGAAGGAGACGATTGTTTTTGGTTCAGAAGAGATGACAGAGCCTTACACGACAGGAACACACCGAGTGAGCAGGATCAAATGCCACCTCTGATACAACAGAGCGCGCGTTACAGGTTCTGATGGCCCTGCCTCTGAGACCTACCTCTGAACCAACGCAGCCACTGCAAAATCATGTGGCTGCTGGTAGATCCCTTCACCTTCTCTGAACTGTAGTGTCTTTGTCTAGTAATGGAAGAATACAAGCTGCCTCACTTACTGAATGGAAGAAGCCTACCTCGGGAGGTTAGGCCACTTGCTGTGTTAGGTACATTAAGCCTCAGGGAGCTGCACGCGGGTGGCTTATGGTTCTTATGATGGTGCCACCCAGCACACTGCATTCAACACCCAGAACTGGGTTCTGCTCATAAAGAGTAGCTATCACTGAAAAATCTGGGTGACACCATCAGTGCTTTTTAAAATCAAAAAACTAGAGATTTTAGGGCAACATAAAATAGCAAAACGCAAATGCCTTGGAGGTGAATCCTTGTGTTTAAACTCTGGCTCTACTGCTTCCTGGCTGTGTGGACTTGCCTGTCTATTTCAGCTATTCCACTGAGTTCCTTACCCACAAGAAATAGTACCCGTACTTCACAGAGCCGGTGAGAAGATGATACACCTATTTGATTAACGAAAATACAGATTGTATACTTTCCGGGAGAAAGAAAAAAATAAAAAGGAAAATAAAGGACAAAGGGAACAATAAAACAATACAAAAGAAAATAACAGAATAAAAATCAATCACATCAATGTATGCACACTGCAGCGGTATGAGAAAGTCACTTGCTGAGAGAAAATACTCTCATATGAGACTACCTTGTCATTTGTTGCAATCTCTAAGATAAATAACTCAAAAAAGGAACTCGAAAGGTTGAAGGAAAATGATGAGAAAAACTATAATTGCAAAACAACAGGCAAACTGCCTATAGTAAAACCAGATAAAACAGAATTTGAGGTGAAAAGCATTAATAGCCCAAAAGAATTACCTTCAAATGTTTACAGTCACGATGTAGCCACTCAAGGACTGTATGAGTCAAATAACACAGACAAGCAAAACAAAAACTATGGTAAACACAAGTTACAAACTCAGAAACATTAGTGATGATATGCTTAATGCACCTCAGTAAGCGCAGGACAAACTGAATACATTAAAATAAAATTAAAAATTACTAAGTCATGGCCCTCCCTGGTGGCGCAGCGGGTTAAAGCGCAGCATTAAGAAACTAAAGCCACTTCCGCATGAGTTCGATCCCGCCTGCCCCGGAGGTGACCACATGGCGAGGCAGACCTCTCCTGACCGGCCCGTTGCTCCCCTCACCAGTGTACTTCATTGATCTGCCTGTTCTGCTCCCCGCTCTGTCTCTGGTGAATCCTCTCACCCTCCACATCTCTGGCCTGTACCCCAGTTCTGTATGAATAAATAAATAAATCTTTAAAAAAAAAATTACTAAGTCATGACCTCAGAAGAAATAGTGAAGAACAAAAAAACCAGAAAAATAAGAATTGATAAAACCCATTGGCCAGTTATTGGAAAAATTAGATACATTTCTTTCTTCCCTAATCAGATATTTAAATTTAAAAGTGGTCAAAAAAATAAATACAACAGAGATGGTTAATAAAAGTACAGGCATGATTTAAGTAGATCATTTGGAAAGAAGTAGATCATAGGAGAAAGAAGCAAATGTAGAACAGTCTATACATTACAATCCCATTACCAGTTATTTTACGTAACATACTGTTTGCAAAAATACATGGATTAAGATCTAGAGAAATAAGCAGTAACAGTGATTATGTCTGCGGGGCGGGAGACCTGTGTGCAAACTATTTTTGTCATCATGAGAAAAGAGAGGACTGCCATAAGGCATGATTTAAAATACACTAAAGTAATCAAGAGGACATTTTCACTGAGGTTTGGCATGTTTTACATCAAAACATCTGTCTTAGATTAAACAGAGAAGTAGATGACATGGATGTGTAGCTAGTCAAACAAGTGAAGACTGGAATCCACGCTGATCTGGAGAGGAATCTACGACAGGCTACAAATTCAGCTCTTCCTTTGCCTAGTGGAACACAACACTTACTAGAGTGGCTAATTAGCTGGCAAATTTTCAGGATTAGCTGGAAAAGCCTATTACAAAACACCTGTATGTCAGCAGAGCTCGGACTAAGTTCAGGTACATTCCCACAACATTATTACTTGCTCCCAACTGCCCCATGAAGATTATATTTAGAAAAGCTACGCAGAAAAACGTAAAGTGAAGTTCAAAAGCAACTGCATCCACACTGTAACTATAGTTACATAAAATACATTTCTATTTTTTAAAATGCCTATCTATGCACATACTCAATGTCTAAAATACCAAAAAGCCCAAAACTAAAAACACTGTTTCTAAGAGTGTTGTGTTATATTATTTTTCTTGTCCATAAAAAGCATTTATTGTATTTGTGCAGCAAATGAGAAACAAAAGTGGATTATCACACTTACTACACGGAGGTCTTCGATACGTTTTTCAAGAAGGACAGGTAGACCCTCCGGGAGTGTAGGTACCACCCTGGGCATCACCTGAGGGGCGTAGGTCGGCTGGGGGGTGTTTCCATTCTCTCCCCCTGACTCGGAGAGGGGACTACCATCAGAAGCAGCATCCAGTAGTCTGTCAAAGTCGAAATCATCTAGCATCTCTAGGGCATTTTCAGCTTCCCGAAACAGTTCATGTTCATTTGTGCTAACAAAAATGGGGAGGTCCGGATCAGCACTGTTCAGATTTAAGTCGGAAACATCATTTCCCAAGGCGACAGCAGCAGAAGGGGGTTTACTCAGAGACGAGGCTGATACGTTCACTGGGACTTTGGGGTTAGACTCCTTCTTTAATGCATCCTTCTCTTTCTGAAATTTTCGTATCATGGCAGCCAGAGAGAGTGAATCTTTGTAACGTTTCTTCTTTTTCTCAGACTTATGGGAATTTAGAGCCACAACTCTGTGAAGAAAAAAGTGTTCATTAAGCTAGACATGCTTTGAAAGGCTAAAGTCCGTGTGAGGAACAAAGAATTAAAATGATCATTTGATAGGCAGGAGAACACATTTCTTATTAAATTACACCTTTACAACAGTACCTTCATCACTATCACCTGGGCAATGGTAGGTAGCCGGGTAAGTGACCACTGGAGAGGAGAAAATGAAAGGACTAAAGATACACTCAGTTAACCTTGCTACCATTTTCTTTATAGCAGATCTACGAAGAATTAACCAAGTAATGAAATGCACTGTTGCTGAGAACAGAGCTGTCAGTCCACAAGTGACACCTTCAAACTAGTACTCCAGGCAGTCTGTGCTACAACTAAACCAACTAAACTAGCAAAAGACACAAAGCCCTCTGCACCCCTCTCTGTATGCCTCACCCATCTCCAAGGCACCTTTCTATTAGGCCCTATTCTACCTGCCACTACTTTTGATCATTTTTGACTTTTGACTCTAGGAATAGCTTTATGAAGCAATCAGACAGATTATGTGCACTTTTCAAAGACAGCTTTCTCAATGATTTAGTTTCTCCCAGGAACTATGTGAAAGGCAGGCGGGTGGTGCAGGGGGTGGTGTGTGTGTGTGTGTGTGTGTGTGTCTCCGTTTCTAAGAAGTCTTTTCCAAATTCTATGGTTTACATGATTTAAGTGCAACAGAGAACCTAAGTTTACTAATGTGTGGAACACAGGTCCACACTTGGTTTACTGTTATAAATCCAAAACTCTTAACCGTACCTGATATATGGAGGATACTTAATGTTTGCTGAATAAAGTATAACTTTGAAAGAAAGACAAAACTTCAATAAAGGCTATATAATAAATAGTCTTTGTTCCCCAAAAAGTTTGCTTGCAAATAAATAGCCTTTCTTGAGTGTTACAGAACTTTCAAAATTTGTCCAGGTTTTCTAGGCCTCACTAGAAATTCCCCCACATAAAATAAATAACATTAGTAACATATGAGTATATCTATAAATGTGTATGTGTGTAGATACATATTTTGTTTTCCTTCATAATTTCAGGGGATAAACACCTCTCCCTACATCAACCTTTTAGATACCAACGGCCCAAAATTCAGATGTACCTCCCCTGCTAACGAGATGGGGAAATTCAGCCTGTTGCAAGTTTCTGTACCTTAGTTCTACAAAAACGTCAGGAAAAGTAGGAGAACTGGTCATTTTTATGATTGCATAAAATGGTGTAAACATTTTATTATGACTTTCAGGCTCTTAAGAAATTCTTGGTTTTTATAGGCAATATCATTACTTAATATGTGGAAAGCACTAAAAATAACTAAATAAAATCAATGACTTTTTTATATTAAAACCACCATAAATCACTGACATGTAGGTTAAAGCCAACTCTCAATTCTAAAGCATCTAAACTTAGTTTTATTACAAAAAGATCAAACCAATCTGTTCAATGTTCATACCACCTTTCCAAACTAGTTCTTGTTGGTAAAGAGTTGCAGTGAGTGAAATAGTTAATGAACAAATTTGTACTGTTCTAAAATGCCATCAGTCTCTAAGATGACAGTCTTTTACTTATTTTTTTCATCCAGTATTACTAACATGCCAGTCACTGACATACCGTATGAAATTAAAGCCAGCTAAGCTGAATTAATTCATGCTAAACAGATCTTTCGAAAAGGAGAGCCAGTCATCCCATGGCGCTAGTTCACTTATTACGTCTGACTTCACATACCCCAGCTGTTTGGGAACTTTCTTCCTTGGTTTCTTTTCCTTTTCCCCTTCCTCTTTCCGTTTCCGCTTCTTCATCTCAATATCATCTTCTTTTATTTTGGGAATCTGCAAAGTCATAAAAGAAGATACCATTCACTGAAGGATCAATACTTTCATGCTCGCACATTATCAACTCAGCATTCCACCCAAAGTAGTTTTTCCTCAACTTTCAAAGTGCACTGCTTATTGAAAATGCAGATTTTTGGGGTCCATGAGCACTTCTACCTTTGATTTTAATTCAATTATCTAGGTAAGACCTTATAACCTGCTTTTCATTTTTTAAAGATTTATTTTATTTATTTATGCATACAAGAGCTGGGGTGTAGACCAGAGGTACTGGTGTGTGTGTGTGTGAGAAAGGATTCACCAGAGACAGAGTGGGGACCGACTGAAATACACTGCTGAGGGGACTGGCGGGGAAACAGGAGAGGTCTGTTGTGCCATGTGGGTTACCCCCCTGGCTGGGTATTGAACTTGTGCTGCAATGGCTGCCAATAGCTTCATAGTGCTGAGACTTAACCTCTTGTACTACCAGGGAATTCCCCTATAATTTGCTTTTTAAACAAACATTTTGGTGTAAGTCTTTGGAATACACTTTAAGAAAGACTTTCTAAGGACATTCTGTCCAGTTACCAAATATAATATGTAGGTTCGATAGAGCTTGCTTTACAAATTACACCTTAAGAAAAGTAATGAGGACTACCATTTCTGTACCAAGTCTTCACCTACTCTAGAATTTTAACTTTATCCCTAAAACAGTAGATTATTAGATCACATATGGAAAGATAAGGTTTAAAACAAAATACAATTCTATTATGATATAAATGTCAGTTTTCACAGGTTACATTAATTTTACTTTAAAGCATGTAGTTAAACAATGTAGATTCATTAAACAATGGTTAATATTTTGCTTTTCCTTTTATTCACAGCTGTGGCACAAGTAAATTCAAAAGTATATCCAATTGCTTGAACTCCTTCATCACTGTTGCAACGTTGGAGAAACTCACTTTGGGTGGTTTGTGCTTTTGGTTGTCTGTGATATCTTCTTCTTCAGTATCTGAAGCTTGGCGAAACTGTAACGTGCCCGTGTTGACATAAAAGCCTCCATACTTTGTTGTTAGAGAAGCAGGAACTAATTCATCATACTAAATCAAAAAAGAAAGTTTAAAATATCTCCTACTGCCATTAATTCAACAAATGTCAAAGAAATTTAATCACTGTGTTAGTGAATTCCTTAAATACCACCTGCAAAACTGACTTCAACAAGAATGTTTGTAGAATAAATTTAGAAAAAGTAACTATGTATAATTACATGAGCTATGATCATTGAGCATTTAATAAAAAAGGAACTTCTAGAATAATGAAGCAAATTCTAAGTATGTTATATACTAAAAAAAATTTAAGGATCATTGCTACTATGCCTAATGATAAATGATTCTATTGAAAAATAAACCAGTTATGACAGATGACTAAACAGCCAAAGAATAAATTTCATTTCCTACTATACTATTCATATTATTCATAATATTATTCATACAGAGATTATAAATAACACATTTATTTCTTTTGTCTCCATTCTAAGCTTTCGAGTTGAGGACTGTTCTAAACACTGAAAAGAAAAACAGCATGTATGAATTTTACAGGGAAGCAGTGAAATCATTTCCCAATTTCCCGGCTGGTAAGTTTCCACGGAGGGTCTATAAAAGGAGCCTGGCACTTTACTTTGAGCAAGCGGCTCAAACTGTGTAAAGAGACTTGAAGGCGTGACCCAAAATACCCTTTAAACCTGATGTCCTGTAAGCCTGGATTTTTTTTTTTTTTAAGAGTTATTTATTTCTGCATACAGAACTGGGGTACAAGTCAGAGGTACAGGGGCAGTGAGAGGCTTCACCAGAGACAGAGTGGGGAGCAACAGGCCGACTGAAAGCACACTGCTGAGGGGAGCAGCGGGCGGATCAGGAGAGGTCTGTGGCGCCCTGTGGTCACCTCTGGGGCAGGTGGGGATCGAACTCATGCGGAAGAGGCTCTAGCTTCTTAGTGCTGTGCTTTAACCCGCTGCGCCACCAGGAAGGGCCCGTAAGCCTGGATTTTAATGCTTATCATCAACTCACCTGATGAAGATGGACAAACTGAAGCTTTAAAAAAAGGTTAAATCTTAATCAAATGAAGGAATTCATAATGCGAGGGAAAGAACTACTTCTCTAACACAAGAAGATACCAAGTACCCTACAAATCCACTTCTGGGTTCTGTATAGTATACAGTTAGTCTTTAAGAAAGTTTCTTCAAGGAACCTTGTTTGCCACAGGCAAGGAATATTCATAACATATTAGTTATGGGAGGCGGAGGAAGGAATTATGGTTAAGAACAAATGTGATTTTAACCGGTATCCTTTTAAGTTATCTGGAAAGTAGGAAAAAGAATATCCAACTTAATCATATTAAATCGAAAAGAAAGGAGAAAAAAGAAAAAGGAAACACAATCTTCCCTTCTTGCTCCCACAGATGGGCTCCTGTAAACACAGGTAGGTGAGACCCCCAGAAAGAGCCCGGTACTGTGTGCAGTAAAGGAGTGACATGTGAAGTGAAGGTGAAACGTGAAAAGACTGTAGAAATTATTCCGAAAATGTTTAATTGCGGTAAGATAAATAAATGCACCTCTACGGTCGGCCCACGTCTGTGTACACTACTTTATGATCTTAATTGCGTCTCCATATAAATTACTCACTTGGTCCTCATGATACTCTCTAGGCAGGCAAGGCAAATATTCCCACTTTATCAATGAAAACCAGATTCCGCCAGGTTAAGAACATCACCAAAGCAATTCTCTGAGCTTACGCCAGAGTCCTTGGCTGACTCCCAGCAGGCCTGCTATCCAAGCAGTTTCTTTCTTTTTTTTTTAAGTTCAATATGACTTTATTTAAAATTTTTCAAAGCTGAAGGCAGGATCTGATCTCTTGTAAAAGAAAGCAATTGTTACAGTATATACTCAGCCATTTTAGCTTTGTGTTTTGAATAAAAATAGAAAAAGAATTCTGTTCAAGAGTCTCCCTCCAGTACTCAGCCAGGTGCTTAGGATTCTGTCCCAAGATAACACATTCCCTATCTGAAGTCAGAGTAAATCCTCTCACCTTGGAACTGGAAAACCAGTTATTTCCCAGGCACACTCAAGGTCCCATTCCCACTGTTCTACACAGGACCCTGAGAATCCTTAATTCTACAGTTGGGGAAAATGTGAAAGGGTTCCTTAACCCTTAATCGCCTGCAGCAAACCAAACTACTTGTTAATTCTTGACAATTCCAAGTATACGATACTTGGAGTCATAAGCTATTCCACATTTGGAGAACAACTTTTTCTCACGGGGAATCACTCATCACCAGGGACAGGGCCGGGTGCGAGCTGCACCTGCTGACCGGCTGAGCTTTTCCCACCGGCCTCTCTTCAGCAGAACAAATGTATTCTGCACACTCAATGCAGCCTTCCCAGTAAAATGTGTTATGGGGCAAGGGAGCACTGAACTGTGAATCAGAGGGCGTGGGTTTAAATCCTTGGCCAATGACTAGTTATTGTGACCCAAAACAAGTCACTTAACAAGTACTTTGGGGTAGGAATTAACACCTCCCTGTTAATGTTTATTAATAAAGAAAAATATTTTCTCTAAGTCATTTTAGAATTTGACAGCATAAATGTAAGATAACTAAATATGTAGTAACTGTAAATATATAAATAATAACTAAATATATAATAACTGTAAATATATAAATAACTAAATGTAATAAATGTGAAATAATATCTAAAAATAATCTTCAAAAGTATTTATTTTCAGGTATTTAAAATAATAAGTAGTACATTATAAAAATTAGGAGAAAATTATTTTATACATTATCAAATAGTATATAAACTGTAAAAGCTTGCTGTTAAATCAATTAAAAAAACACAAAAGAATCAATGTAGAAAGAACAAAGAATCATTTGGTTGGATCATAACTGCTTTATGTCTGAATTATCTCATAAAATCAGCAGAAGGTCAAGGAATGAACTTATTTTGCAAGTAAATACCCTGCATTTAGCTTAATCTCCTCTTATAAAAGAGGCTGCTACCTTGATCTATAAGTGTCAGTAATTACTTGTGCAACTTTCATCCAACTTATGTTGATGATCTTTATAATTTATTAAGGCAAGAGATTTCAGATTTCTTCACAGTAACTGAAGCAGTAAATAAAGACATTACAACTCAACCTCCCCTCGGCACACACACAAAATCACAATCTACCACAATCTACCAACTTACTATGATAGTTCCTATTCTATTTCCTTTTTTTAAAAGTGATGGCCACATTTCTCTAAATCAATATGTAAACCAATTATGGGCTGCAAAAGTCAGTTTGAAAAACATTTTATAAATATTCTAACCACAACAAAGGAAATTTTAAAAAATGCTATGAAAACCTACACACAATGATTCCAACTGTATGGCATTCTTAAAAAGGCAAAGTGATCGAGACAGAAGATTAGTGGTTATCAGGGGTCAGGAAGGGGTGAACAGGCGAAGCGAGGATTATTTTTAGGACAGTGAAACTATACTGCATGATACTGTAATGGTGGGTCACATCTCATTATACATTTGCCAGAGCAGATGTAAACAAGCAGCAGTGAAGTTGAAGATAAACACGTGACTCTGGGTGAAGAACTATCAGTTTCAGCCCATTGATCTCTAATGGACCACCCCAGAGGGGGTGCTGACAGTGGAAGAGGCTGTGTATATATGGGGACAGGAGCTAGGGGAAATCTCTGTACCTGCCACTCAATTTTGCTATAAACCTAAAACTGCTCTTAAAAATGTATTAATTTTGGCCCTCCCTGGTGGCGCAGTGGGTTAAAGCACTGAACTAAGAAGCTTAAGCCACTTGCGCATGAGTTCGATCCTGCCTGCCCCGGAGGTGACCACATGGAGCGGCAGACCTCTCCTGAACCACCCGCTGCTCCCTTCAGCAGTGTACTTCATTGATCTGCCTGTTCTGCTCCCCACTCTGTCTCTGGTGAATTCTCTCACCCTCTGCACCTCTGGCCTGTACCCCAGTTCTGTATGAATAAATAAGTCTTTAAAAAAAAATGTATTAATTTTGGGCCCTCCCTGGTGGCACAGCAGGTTAAAGCACAGCACTAAGGAGCTAAAGCCACTGCAGCATGAGTTCAATCCCCACCCCAGAAGTGACCGACATGGCGCGGCAGACCTCTCCTGGCCCACCCAATGCTCCCCTCAGCAGTGTACTTAGTCAATCTTCCCACTCTGTGGTGAATCCTCTCACTGCCCCTGCACCTCTGGCCTGTATCCCAGTTCTGTATGCATAAATAAATAAATCTTTTTTTAAAAAAAGCATTAATTTGGCCCTCCCTGGTGGCGCAGCGGGTTAAAGCACTACACTGAGAATCTAAAGCTGCTTCCTCATGAGTTCAATTCCCACCTGCCCCGGAGGTGACCACATGGTGCGGCAGACCTCTCCTGACCCACCCGCTGCTCCCCTCAGCAGTGTACTTCGTCCATCTGCCTGTTCTGCTCCCCACTCTGTCTCTGGTGAAGCCTCTCACCGCCCCTGAGCCTCTGGCCTGCACCCCAGTTCTGTATGCACAAATAAATCTTTAAAAAAAAAAAAAAAGCATTAATTTTAAATATGCTATTTATTTAAGCATAAGTATGTGTAACGTAACAGAGTGGATGCAATGTCCATTTACATATGGCCATGTTCCTTCTTGAGTCATTATGGTTCAAAATCTGCTTTACCTATAATGTTATACTACAAGTACCACTTCACACTGGCTTTATGCTTTTCAGGACATCATTATCTTACTTGAGTCTCAGAGGAATTCAGGTAAAATTGGGTGATGCTGGAAGACTTATTCCTGGTCAAAAGGAAATGAGAAATCAAGCCAGGACCAGGATCCAGGACTGCTGACTTGATTTCCAAATCAAGGTCAAGACTCTTGAAAACACCCCATGCTGGATGGCCACCTTTTTGGTGACAGGGAGGCTTCTCTACTCAAAAGGACATTGTTGTTATTTTACTTCTGCAGGTCACGTTGCCTGGCATGGAAAATCGGTTTATGTGAGGACATCAAAATAACTTAGGAGTTTGATGGAGACGCCAAGGTGCCTCATTCTACAACTTCTCCTCAGCACTCATCTCGCACTTGATGCCTTGTCATCATCCGTAACACCAAGTAGAAGGCAAGAGCTATACGGATTCGTGGGAGGTACTACAACACAGTGTGACTTTGTGTTCATCCTAAACCCCTGGCTGACTGCTCTGGCTCACTGAGAAGAGCATTAAGATCACACACCGACTCTAGCACATCACATGCCCCTGCTCACCTCCATGTGCCCAGTGGCCTGCTGTAGCCCTGACTGCGCTCCTAAGTACCATTTTCTGTAGGAGAGAGAGCTGATTCTATGGGAAAACTTGCAGAACCTGACCAGAGCAGATGGGGTGAAAGCTGGCAACCCATTACTGCCACTGTAGAAAGGCATGGCAGCTATAAAACAAGTAGATTTTAAAGATACGTGCCAGATTCACTTCAATCCAGGAGCTCCAACCTTCAAGAGCTCATGGTTCTTATCTGGAAGTCATTTCAAACTACACCTGCCCAAGTTTGGTAAAACCAACAAATATTCAAGAAACAAACACCAAGATGCAAACACTATTGCTAGAAAATTACCCTACAAATATATCTGCACACTATAAACAGCACACATCACATTTACTCGGGACACAAAGATCAGTATACATAGAGGCTCAACCTTTTGTAAGAGTATAAAACTGGAAACAATTTAGTTATACATCAATAGCTTAACAAAAACCATTTGCTAATCTGTTTCAGTTATTTTACTTTTGACTTCTGGTATCCTAACAAAAAAATAACAAAGAAATGCTGTATAGTAAAGATACATTACTCACAGCCTCTGAGTTATCAATAAATGGATCTGTTTCATCATAGCCAAAGCCTATGTCAATCAAATCTTGTAGCCGATCCTTCCGATGTTTACGGGGTTTCCCACCCTGCAAAGAACAAATATATTAGACTGGTTCAGTGCTCATGCTTTTTTCCAGTTTAACTACCTGTTGGAATAAGTGCAAGTAATTCAACCTCCAGGAGGCTGAACTGAAGCCCCCACATCCTTGAATGTAAGCTGTATTTAGGAATGTGCTCCTAAGAGTGGTGTGTGAAAGGGGGAACAGGGTAACTTTGCAGGGCAAAACCTTGCCACCAGTACTTGGTCGGGTGACCAAGGTCACATAAACAGTAACACAGAACAGAGCTTGCAGCCAACATGATGTGATAAAAGTGGCATCGTACCTTGCTGTCTTCATCTCAAAAGTCTATAACCCTAATGTAACCATGAGAAAAACTGCAGACAAATCTAAACTGAGGAACATTCTATAAACCACTAACCAGAATTCCTCCAAGTCGTCAAGATCATCAAAACAAGAAGCATCTAAAAAACTGAACAGTCTAGATGATCCTAAAGAGACATAATGGCAGAAACAGTGCAGTATTCTGAACAGGCACCAGGCACTGTAAAAGCACATTAGGGGAAAACTAGTGAAATCAGAGTAAACTGTGGGGTATAATGGAAAGTGCCAATAGAGGTCAGTCAGCGTAAGAAATATACGTCAGATGTAAGCCATGACCAGGAAAGAGGGTGAGGACTGCAAAGGAACTCTGTATTACCTTTACAGCTTTTCTGTAAACCACAACTCTGAAAATGATGCTTTTAACATCATAGAATTATATGTTATAAACACACAAGAAAAAGAAAAATGAGTGCACACAAAAACTATGAAATTTGAAGGTCCACGGTCAGCTATGTGGTGCCAATGTCAACTTCTTAGTGTTGCTAACTACAGCTGTGTGATGTATTACCAACAGGCATACGGGTGGCACCCACGAGTCTTCAAAGCTCAGTTTGATATTTAAGTGTACTCACTCAAATCCACCTGTACTCTCTGAGCACCTTTCAGACTGACACATGCCCCTTCTCGGTCCTCCTCCTCCCCCAGAACCTCTGGATATTTGGGTACAAGAATACCGCAGGACATAGGGACAGGATGCGCAAAAGGAGAAAGGGAAGAAAACGATGGATTGTGCCCACCAACAGCCACAAAGAAGCCAGAGCAGGAAGCATGAGAGGCAAGATATGACTGCAAAGTATAATTCTAATGGGGAAAGGGTATTTTGTGTGCAAAATGGCTCGTAAGTCAAAGTAAATTGCTTCATCTTATTTTCATGTGCTCAAGGAAAATAAACTAATTGTACATAGAGCTAATGTAGTAATTTGCAAATTTTCCATGAAATACTATGTTTGTATTACACATCAATGCTAAAAAAAGCCTTAACCCCCACGGAAACCAGAGCTACACCTGCATGCTAGTCAGTGAACACCGCCACACCACCAACGCAAAGCCTGTCACTGCAGTGTGAAATCAAGTAGTGGTTCCCACAATTTAGATTTTACAAGTCAGGGAGATGTTGAAAACAGTTCTAGAGACCAAAACAGAGTGACAACCCTTTTACTCTGCTGAGGTATAACACTTAGAACAAAACAATTCTTTTCAAGAAATACCGATGGCAACTTTTTTTTCTTTTTTCAAAGGTTTTTTTATTTACACACACAGAACTGGGGTACAGGCCAGAGGTGCAGGGGCGGTGAGAGGATGCACCAGAGACAGAGTGGGGAGCAGAACAGGCAGATCTACGAGGCACACTGCTGAAGGGAGCAGCAGGGAGACAGGAGAGGTCCGAGCAGAACAGGCAGATCTACGAGGCACACTGCTGAAGGGAGCAGCAGGGAGACAGGAGACCATGTGGGTCACTGCTGGGGCCGGAGGCGGCCGCGGCCAGCTCGCAATGCTGTGTCCTAACCCAGTGCACTACCAGGGAGGGCCCCCTCAGGCAGCTCTGAGCAGCACACACAGGCATTCCTCTGCACGTACGGCATACCCTCCCATTCTCCCCCAACAACTGTGTGTGTTGAGATGCAACACGCAACTCTCTTTTCTCCCTGCCAGGTCTGCAACGTTTAAACAAGAGTATATACAGAGAATCAGAAGTGAGGGAAAAGAAAGAACTATTTCTAGGATAGTAGTTATTCTATTGAGAAAAGGTTCCATACCAGCAGGTAGGTAGACATAAAAGACTTTCACCCAAAAGGGTGCAGGGAAGGGGTGTGAGAAAGAAGAGTGGGGCAGAGTATGAAGAGAAGGGAAGAAGAGAAAAAGAGTTACTCTGAAAGTTAAATCCCCATAGACAAAAACTATCAGAGAACAGGTCCTGCCACACAGCAAGCACATTTAGCTAGGGAGTCAAACCAAATGGCAAGGACCAGATAAGCAGACAGCCAGGTCCAGAAACCTGCCTGAGACTGAAGAACTGAACAAGGACAACAGTGGCATGACAGCTAAGTGAATCAAAGAAATGGAAGGAAAGAAAGATACCGACTTCCAAAAAAGAGAAACACATGTCTTTTGCAGCAACTTGGATGGAGCTGGAAAAGATCATGCTTAGTGAGTTAAGCCAGAAAGAGAAAGAAAAATACTTGATGGTTTCACTCATAGCAGGAGTATAATGGACCAGGCGAGAAAATAACAAAAATAATGAACAACCATATACCAGAGTCATTCTGTGGGGGTGGAGTGGGGAATGGGATCAAAAATGGGGGGGGGGGAAATGCACAGGACTATGGTGGTGTCACAGGGGTGATTTGGTGATGGGAAACCCGCGGGGATTACAATCGAGATGGAAAAAAAAATGTGCAAAAATGATGTAAAAATAAACTTTTGTAATAATTAAATAAAAAAAAAAGAAAAAAGAAAGATACCAACTTCATCTACCAAATCATAAACTTTGAAACTTTGAAGACTGTGCCAGGACAGAGGCACCCACACAGCCGGTGAGAGCGCGCGATGAAGCGCCTGGAGCAGTCTCGAGCTCTCCAACCTCCTCTCGGCATCTTTCCTTTAACCGCTTCTGCTTCCCACACTTTCTATGAAGTACTACTATGAGAATAAAAATATACTAAAAGTTTTTTAAAATTTCACACATTTGATCTCATTATTCCACACAATTATCAACATACAGCTGATTCTGAGCCGCTACTGAGAGCCACCCGTCTGTTAAGGATTCATGCTACCTACAGAAAGCCGGGAAATGTCGGAAGGAACTGACACTGAAGCAGGAAGCGCCTCAGTCCGCAGGACTTAAAATAAGGGAATCGACTCAAGGAATTCACTGAGCACCAACATGCGCCAGCATTTATGGAGAGGAGAAAGAGCAAACAAACAATGCCATCACGGTAACTGACAGCAAGGAGAACCCAGGCGGGTCTGAGAAGTGTGGGTCCCCTCGAGGCTTCCCTGAGATGCTGCCACGCAGCGAGGATGAGGTGGCACTAAGTGGGGGGGCCTCTGACACGTGTGAGGGGAACAGGCAAGTCGCCGCCGGATAAGGGACCGGCAGCGTTACTGTGGCTACTGTGTACGAAGGGAACAGTCAGGGCAATCAGTTTAGAAGGAAAACAATACAGAATTTGCAAGGAAGTCACAAGTTACTAAGGGCATAAAAATCAATGTTCAGGTACCACCTCGGACGTGGCAATGGGAGCTTTGACCCATACGTGTTAACTCTGCATTAATACCTGTACTAAACACAACCATTCTTTATTTCATATTTGACAAATAGAAAAACACTAGGACTTAAAAAAGACAAATCATTATCGGAGGCTTTGCTCTGTGGTATCAATACAAAAAGCAAAGAGACAATTTGCTACATCACCCGTAGCCAACCTTCCAGCCCTGACCACCTGACTCCAGGGCACCATCTTCTACAAGTTCTGTAAGAGAAGTCCTAGAACCACTGGGAGAATCACTGGGGTTGAGGGCGGGGGAGGGAGGAGGTTTCTGTCAGGAGACACCTTACACTGTCAAGTAATTAACATGAAGAAAAGCAGCATTACAACTCAATAAATCAGATAAAAACAACTCAATAAATCAGATAAAAGGAAGCATGACACTGATTTCAGCTACCAGTTATAAAACTGGTATCACTGCTGTCACTGTCTCCAGATTAGCTTCTTACACCAGACATACCATTTCATGCATTCTATTTTTCTACCTTAAAATTTCATTATTGGCTAAAATTAAAAAGACTGATGATACCCAGTGTTAATAAGGATGTGGAGCAACTGAAACCCTCCCACAGGGATGGTGCTTACTGACAACTGCTTTGAAAAGTAATTCAGTGATTTCTTATGAAGTCTAATGTGCATGTTACCATATGACCTAAGAGACTCTTACTATTTACTCAAGAGAAATGAACCATGTTCGCTAAAGACTTCCACCCTGATGTTCAGAGCAGCTTTATTCACTACAGTTACCAAATGAAAACAACCTGATGTCCATTGTTTAGTGAAACAATTAATTGTGCGAACCACTCAACAGACCACCTCTGATGCTGCAAATGCACACAATCAATTTCAGGGCCTTCTGTTGGTGCAAGGGGTTAAGTCTCAGCACTATGAAGCGATCCATAGCCAATGCAGCAAGGGTTTGATCCCCAGCCAGGGAGCTGACCCACACGGTGCAGCAGACCTCTCCTGTCTCACCTGCTGCTCCTCTTAGCAGTGGATTACAGTCAACCTGCCTGTTCTGCTCCCCACACTACCTCTGGTGAATCCTCTCACCACCACCATCTCCTCCCACCTGCCACCTTTGGCCTGTATCCCAGAGTTCCTGCATGCATAATACATAAATCTTAAAAAAAAAAAAAACCCACAACATGAATAAACTTCAAAAGCATTGTGCTTAAGCAAAAGTAGCCAGACACTAAAAACTGTAAAACCTCATTTATAGAAAACTCTGGAAAAGGGAAAGAAACCCAAATCTACAAGATAGCAAGTAAATCAGAGATTGACTGGGCCAGATGGAAGAAGAGGATGATCTAGAGAGAGGTAAATTTTCTGTATCATGATTGTGGTAGTGGATATAAAACTTCGTGTTTGTGTTTGTCAAAGTTCATCAAATTGCACACTTGAGGTGGACAAATTACATTTATTTAGACGTCATTGTTTTAAATGCCCTATAATTTCTATTTCAACTCTCCCAAGAAACCTTTGTTCACACAATTATTCATATCTACAATTTCCTTTCCATGCTAAGTGCTATTATAATGCTGACTGTCGTTTTTCACTTAACGTAATGTATGTCCCAGTTAGCCTCCCTTCCCTCATATTTAGCCTCAATCTACACTGCATAACATGAATTAATATTTCCAAAATGCCATTTTGTATCGTTCCACTGCTCAAAATGCTTCAGCAGCATCTTTCTTGTAAGTTGTCTAGAACCCTTCCTAAGCCTTTCCATTCTTTCCTCACCATTTTCTACTCTGAACACATACATCTACTCAATCCGTCTATCCACTCCCTCTCCACCTCCTCCGCATCCCTCAGCACACACACACTTATCATCTTCCTCATGCTTTCCCCTTCCCTGGCATTATGTCCTGCCCTCCTCTGAATCCTCCCACCCTTCACACCTCAGTCCAACTTTTACACCTTTTCTCCTTGGCGTTTTCCACTTAAAACCACAGTGATCTTTTTTTTTCTGCTTGTAACATGTTTTTTGTCCAGTCATAACTAACTGCCAGTAAGATTCATCAAGGAAAAACAAACAAAAACAAACAGGCTGTGTTGCAATGGGCACAGACACATGCAGAAGTAAAGATAAATCACATAACAATTAGAGAGATTCAGGATGACTGCAGTCTAGTCCAAGGTAGCCGCAGGAATCCACAGCTCCGGTTCACAGTTGAGTCTGTCACAGTTGAGTCTATAACCTACGACATGCTGTGAATGGCTAAATAAGTCCATGTGACTCCTCCCAGGCCTATTCTCAACACCCTTTCCACATCCTTAGCAAGAAAACCCCTGCAGCAGAATGGCAGTCTCCAGACCTTTGCAGTTGTTGATGTTATACAGGTCACACGATAAATACATCTCATAAAATACAACACTATTTCCCAAATTTAAAAAAACTTGAAATTTTGCTACATCTAGAATATATTTAAATTCTATTTAAATTCACTCCCCTAGTGCCCTAGATAGATCACTATGACTCAAGAAGATGACTTACTGAGTCACCAGTACCTGCTTAACCTGATAATCAGTGTTTCGAGCCAAAGCAGGCTGATTACACCGTAATACCAAGCTGGAAAACAAACAAACAAGGTGTTCTTAGTACAAGGTCCCTTACTGCTTCCAAGTAATAGGAAACCTAACTAGTAACCAACCTATGCCATGGACTGCTGAGACGCCAGCCTTACAGCTGAGAATAATATCACCTGGTCAAAAATCTTCCCTATTTGTCCCACCCCATCATCACCTTATCTTTCTCTACATCTGCTGATTTCCTTAAACTACCAATAGAAAAGGACAGAGATTTAAGTCAGTGGAAAGGCAGCCAAGAGCTGATTTCACAGCACGCAAACAATCTATACATTACTATAATCGCCACTTATGGATTTAGGACCTTCCCCCCAAATACCCTGAAATTGCTGATACTCAATTGATGCTAAGGGATTTAAAGAAGTTAAAGAGAATTTATTTAGCTCATTGAGGCCAAAGAATTAAAAGGGCATGTCATAGCAAGCAATTCTAATTCATAATAGCAATAAAGAAGCTATTGTTTGAGAGTTCTTCCTTGCCCTTTATATCTAAGACAACTCCCCAACCTTGGCTTGTTTTGAAAGGTTATTACTTTTTTTTTAATTTTTATTGTACTCAGAGCATCATACTATGTTGGTTCACATAACCTAAATACACTGGTATTTGTACTTTATGAGAATTTATTTTGTTTTGATGTTAACAAGTTTACCCAAATGCCTTACCAAAAGGCCTACCAAGCAGATCCTCAGGCCAAACCTAACCTAAGGCCAAAGCAGGAAAACTGGCCAAGGAAATTCCCAAAAAGGCTCCGCCCTAAGCAAGGGTGGACGGTCACTTGCAGTTCATACAGTAATTGCTAGAACTCTGAAAACTCCTGGAGAGCCTGTGTAAATGCATTCTGACGCCCACGTGTGTCAGTCTACTTTAATCAATCCATATTATTGTAAGCATAAAAATGGTGAAAGAAAAGAAATATGGAGAAAATGTAGGCAAAAAGAAGCAGAGGCAGAGTCAGCAGATAAAAGGCCTGCTGTGAAAAGCCAGCTCTGGGCCCTCAGCCCTCGGCGTTGTCCAAAGACCCCTGGGGTGACCCTCAGATTTCAGACAAAAAGTCATTTTCCTTATGATAAAATCTTAAATCTCCTAAACTCCTGTCTTTCTCATATACAAATTGCCTACAAAGATTACAGTTAAGGTATGCCTCCAACCCAGACTGGAAATTAACATTTGCCCTCTCCTCAAAAAAAAAAAAAATCGAAGCTAGTAAACAAGTTCTTTGTTTCTGCCAGGTGCTCGCCTCAGTGTGCCCTCCCTTCCTCAAAGAAGGGAAGCCATCCCATATGTAAACCAAGCACTAAGTGGGGGGCAGGTGGGGAGTCATTCAGAATCAATAGTAACTGGGCCTATCAGGTACCAGCGCTAAGCAATTTTATTTAGAGAACTGAATTTACATCCAGGACCAGAATAAGCATGATCTTTCAAAACAGCTGGGGTACTTCAGCGAGAAAAAAATCACAAAAAGGAATCTTCCAACCATCACAGGTCAGCCTAGATCCCAGATGGCTTAGCGAATAAGTCTATACCCACATTCCCTGCTCAGGGTACATATGGCCTCTGAATAAGCTTACACAACCTAGAAACAAACCACCTAAAAACTGAGTTGGAAACTAGGCTATTTAGTCTAAACACGTTTAAGCATTAAGAGAGACAAAATAAGACACAACGGCCTCTTTATAGTATGTTCTGTTCCGTTCCACAGTAACCAACAACACAAAACGAGGCCTACAGAGCAGTGGGAATTAGCTATCTAGTAAGACTTATATACACCAACCCAGCTCAGGAGGCCCTAGGTAAAAAAACAAGTACTGCCCTTTTCCCAAAAAACACAGCGACTGGTGCTGAATACGTGCTGTCATAGCACCTCAAGAGTAACACAGAGGATATAGGACGCTGCAATAAAAATAGGGCAGAATAGGGGAGAAACACACAAACAAACCACTCAAGACAGGATGTTCCCTTTATAAGTCTATGCTCCCTGTAATTTCTGTTGTCACTGCTTTTCATCTATTAGAGCTGTGTTAGTCCTTCCCAGCGAGGACACACGCCAGGGGACAGCCTTTCTTCCTCTCTCCAGCAGCGGTCTGCTCCCTGCATAAGATTCAGCTCCAGTACCAACAACCTACCACTACAACCTCCACATACTCAGCACCACAAAAGCTCATCTACTCCTCCTCGCCCCAGCCCCGCCCCAGCCCCGCCCCCGATTCCAGGCTTTCAACAAACCACAGGCTCATCATCAGCATCACCCACCAGCCCATCTGTCTCCATGCATCTGATTTTTCCCACCTCTGGAAATCCCCAAGTGAATTTAACTTGCCTAATTTTCTGAAACCCCCCACAAACTCATGCATCTCCACATGTCCCACCAACCACTTCGCTTGCAAAAGAGAAAAGAGCAGAACATAAGAGTAGGATTGATGAGTTCAATAAATCAAGAGAAAAAAGAGTGAAGCAAGTACACCAGGTCTTAAAACAGAGCTTGAGAACGGACTTGCACTACGGATGTTAATCTGTTTGACCGTGTTTAATTAACCAACATTTAAAAGAGATGTTGAGAGCAATATCAGATTTCTGTCTTTTGTGAAATGGAAAGATCTGACCCTTAAGTCCAAATCTAAAGGCTGGAGCCAAGTAGTGGCTGGCCTAACTGGTGGGACAACCCCCCATTTACTGTCCATCTGACCAGCTTCACTGTCTAATCATCTGAATTTGTTGCTCCCGAATTACAGGGCATTAAAGTAACTGGACAGTAATCAGGTCAATAAAGAGCTTTGTTATTTAAGAGTGGCCTTTGTCACTCTCCCATCACTTCAGCCTTATGATTTTCTTAAGAAATCCCAAATCAGGGCTCTCCCTGGTGGCGCAGCCGGTTAAAGCACTGCACTAAGAAGCTAAAGCCACTTCCACATGAGTTCGATTCCCGCCTGCCCTGGAGGTGACCAGCAGGTGACCAGACCTCTCCGGACCCGCTGCTCCCCTCAGCAGTGTACTTCGTAGATCTGCCTGTTCTCTCCACTCTGTCTCTGGTGAAGCCTCTTGCCGCCCCTGAGCCTCTGGCCTGTACCCCAGTTCTGTATGCACAAATAAATAAATCTTTAAAAAAAAAAAAGAAAAGAAATTCCAAATCATTTGTTGTGGTTTTTAAGACCATCATAGAAAGAATCTGTAAAAAAAAAATGATTAAAGGAACAAAGATAAAGGCTATGTGTATACAATATCTGAAATAAAAGATCAAAATCAATGGTAGTCAATTAACAGATTAAAATCTCATCGATGTTTATGTTAAAAATGTTTACCATATAAGACAACAGTGGTTCTCCCTAAGAGTGATTTGTTTAAGTGACGGAACAGTAGTTCATATTTAAGAGCACATTAAATATTACCAACACAGATAACCTACTTTTTCTAGATACTGGTATCTCAAGTTATTGACAAAATGCCTAGTGTGCTAAAGACCTTTATTTTCTCCTCATACATACCAGAGCAGAGAAAAATCCAGAGTCTTCACTAAGGTCACCCAGATAGTGACTGAGGCCAGGTTAGCGTCAGAGCCCAGCGGTGTTTACTTCAACCCTGCGCCCCTCCGCCACACTCCGCCACTGCTGCCTTGCACCAACAAGGCCTTCCCAGGAATGACAGAACTCTAGGTCCTCAGGACACTGGACGCATCCATTCAACATCGCTGCACCAAAGTCTCCAAAATCCCTTTAGACTTCAAGCACAGAACTAGTCCTTCTACTTGAGCCCCCACAGCTGAGTTGCTCGCTGCTGAGGCACTCACTGCTTGGCACTGCGTGGGGTCTCATGTTTTGTCACCACCTTTATTTGGAAGTTTCCACAGGAGACGGCAGATGTCAGCCTCTTTGCAAGGCCAATGTAAAGGCTCAAGCAGTTTATACACAATGCTTAACAAAGTGCTGTGCAGCTCTTTCCAAAGAAAAAGGGATGAAAAACCTTAGTTGATTTTCGGAAATTATGACAAGGACACCTAAGATATAACATTTTACAAACAAAAGGTAAAAGGAAAGTATCTACAGATACAAGTTTTGTGCTTTTAGCCTTAAAGAACTAAGTCCTGCTTTTGATATCTGAAAAGAAAAATAGAAAACGTAACTCTAACTAAGGTAGACTAACATTTTGTAAGATTTTACATATATTTAAAACATTTCCCTTTCTTTAAAATATAAATATAGGGCCTCCCTGGTGGCACAAGGGGTTAAGTCTATTCACGATAAAGCTATTACAAGCAGCTACAGCAGCAGGAGTTCAATCACTGGCCAGGGAGCTGACCCACAGGGCACGGCAGACCCTGTCTCCCTGCTGCTCCCCTCAGCAATCCACCTGTTTGTCAGTCCACCTGTTCTGCTCCCCAGTCTGTCTCTGGTGAAATGTCTCAATCCTCCCCGCACTGATGGCCTACACCCCAGCTCATGTATGCAGAAATAAAGTATATCTTTAAAAATATATAAATAAGGCCCTCCCTGGTGGCACAGCGGGTTAAAGCACTACACTAAGAAGCTAAAGCAACTTCAACGTGAGTTCGATCCCCGCCTGCCCCGGAGGTGACCACATGGTG
>NW_004567106.1:66351796-66360835 GCF_000260355.1 Condylura cristata | reverse complement strand
GGCCTGAATTCGATCCCCTGAGGGGAGCTACGCACATAAGGTGCAGCAGACATCGCCTGTCTCGACAGATGCTCCCTTTAGCAGTGTATTTCAGTAAATCCACGTGTTCTGCTCTCCACAGTCTCTGGTGAATCCTTTCATCCCTGCACCCCAGAACTGGCCTGTACCCCAGTTCTTCTATGCAAAAATTTGAAGTAAACACAGCTTTTAACAATTTAAATAAAAGTATCTAGTGTACCACATGTACATTCATGAAATGTGTACTTAGTATGTATACTTGTATTTTAAGTATAAGGCCATCTTTAAATACAAAAATTTAAATATACAGATGGCTATCTGAATTATAAACCCCTCAATACCATAAGATCTTTGTTGTTTAAGTGTAATGTGATAGCCTAAACCTAAAGCTGGATGAGGCACCTTCTTCCAAGTTACCTTTAGCTTGATGAAAAATGTCCTAAATAATGTTATAATAAATATTTAACACTAGTACTCATGGTATACTTTCAGGTTTATGCACATCAAGTCTTTGTAGTATTTTTAATCTCTACTAAAAAGGAAAATAAGGAAGTAGGCAAAACAATCATCTAATGAAGTGCAGCCCATCAATTTGCATTATGACAAGAGAAATACTTTACCCTGACAGCACCCAGATAGCCAACTGGTTTGGAATGCTCTAACACACCACCCAACTTCTTCAGAACATTGGCTTTCCTATGCCAAGTACTACCCGAGGGCTTGCCGGTAAGATTTAATGCTGACTCTGTAGTGCATCATGTACTGAGTCACATCACTTTTGGGTTGCCAGGAACTTTGCCACTATGAAAGGCAATTCTAATCTTGGGTTTTGTGACCTATGGAAAAATAGGCACTCCAACACAGTGCTGGAGGGAGTGGAAACTGGTCTTTTGGTAACATATACAAAAGCTATAAATGCACAGATGTTTTGATCTAAAAATTCAACTTCCAGCTTCCACCTACAGATACACTTAGGAACCTAAGAATGAGCAACTTCCGCCTACAGATACACTCAGGAATCTAAGAATGAGCAAAGCACCTAGATGCTACTAAGTAACTTACTGCTCTACCATTTACAAGAGCAAACTCTTTGGAAATAACTGAAATCATCTGGGACTAGTTCAATTAATTGTGGTATTCCCATACAATAGAGTATCATGTAGCCTTTTAAAAAGCAACAGTGTAGTAAGACTGTTCTTTTTGTCCTTTCACCGTATATTTAAAAATGGGATATAGGGTAGGGAAAGGAATACATGTATGTCCAGAGATATATCAAAAATACCTCCAGAAAAACCAAGAATGTTACTTGTGTCTTAAGTTGTAAAACTAGATTTATGGACAACAGAACGAGAAGAAGAATTTTCTTTCTATATATATATATATTTTTTTTTAGCTTAATTTGGAACCATATAAAGTTATTGTTTGCTTAAAACACTGAACAGGTCCCTCCCTGGTGGTGCAATGGGTTAAAGCCCAGCATTGTGAATGAAGCTGGCTGTAGTTGCTTCAGAGTTCCATCCCAGCCAGGAGGGTGGCCAACATGGCGCAGCAGACCTTGAACCTCTCCTGTCTCACCTGCTGCTCCCCTCAGCAGTGTATTTCTGTAAATCAGCCTGTTCTGCTCCCCACTCTGTCTCCAGTGAATCCTCTCACTGCCCCTGCCACCTCTGGCCTGTACCCCAGTTCTGTGTGCACAAATAAATTAATCTTAAAACAAAAAAACACTGAACACAAGTTAACAACGTGTTACCTTATATAAAAATATAGCAATATTTTTCAGTATTTACTATCTTAGAACATTGTAACATAATTAAGTCACAGAATACCGAGCCATAAGGAACTACCAAAAAAGGTATGGCCTGAAGAGGCTAAGGTGACCTTAACAAAGCACACACTCACTAGGTAGCAAAATATGGCCTAGAAGCCGCCAGAACCCACCTCAAACACATTCTAGTCCATTCTCATTATTTCCCCATCCCTATTTTCTTCATTTCCACAAGCAAGATCCTAGTTGATTTTAAAGATATGTGGTCGACAGGATAAGGTGAGCTGACTCCCATCTCGCTAAGGTCTTGCTCCCCATGAGTTACGTTTTAACAAGAAACCAAGAAGTGTTAGTTAAAACCATAGGATAGACATGGGGTGGGAAGTGGGTCTTTCAACAAAGCCAATTATATTAGAAAATTTGAGGAACATGATAAAGAACATCACCATCAGGTAATTAAAATTTCTGCGAAAATAAACAGATCTACTGTGACACATAATATAAAATGTACATGAAATTTTTTTAATAAATAGTACACTTTAAGAAATTCAGTGCTTCCTCTATTATGATCCCAGTGCCTGGAAACACACACACTCATTCTCAAACTCCTAAGAGGCAGAAAGTTTAAGAAGACTGCAACCAGAGGGCTAGAGCAGCATTCTCGACAGCAGTAGAAAAGGCGAAGAAGGAACCAGTGGGACCCAGGTATGAAGGCTGGTTCTTGCTGCGTTTGACATTAGATCAGTTACTGGACCTTGAACTCAGACCTTCAGCTTCTTCATCTGTAAAACGTGGTCAAAATAACTCACCTTATGGTTTTGCTATAAGGATCAGAGATAACTGCCTGGACTCAGAATACAAACCAGTCACAATCTTTGACTTTCCGACCATCTATTTAGACTCAATTTGTGAGAACACAAGATGGGAAATAATGGCTCTAAGAAGCCCTCAGCCAGTCACAGAATGAAAACAGATCAATATGATAAAAGTACCTAAATAAAGAGCTCATTATACTCACATATTTCATTTCAAACTTCTTAGCCAACATTTCTACTTCTTGCCTCTCCTGATGCTCATCATTAAATGGGTCTTCTGTGTGAATGGGCTTCTTCTGGTTCAAAATAAATGGAAAAGATATAAAAGTGTTAGCATTATTTCAACCAGAGTTACATGTACTCTTAAATTTAATAATTAGGCCCTCCCTGGTAGCGCAGCGGGTTAAAGCACAACACTGAGAATCTAGAGCTGCTTCTGCATGAGTTCGATTCCTGCCTGCCCTGGAGGTGACCACATGGCATGGCAGACCTCTCCTGACCCGCCCGCTGCTCCCCTCAGCAGTGTACTTTGTCGATCTGCCTGTTCTGTTCCCCACTCTGTCTCTGGTGAAGCCTCTCACCGCCCCTGAGCCTCTGGCCTGCACCCCAGTTATGTATGCACAAATAAATAAATCTTTTAAAAAAATTAAAAATAATAATAATAAAAATTAATAATTAGTCAATTTTTCCAAATATTAACACATGAAAGCCTTAAAAGTAAGGCTCGTTGTAGTAAGAAAAATTTGCAGTTTTAATGGTCTCTCTCATAGCCTACAAATTTTCTGGTGGTTAAGAACTCAACAATCCAAAAAAAAGATCTCCACTTGCAAAATTATCATACCATCACTCCAATCAAAATAACAGTCTAAAAAAAAAGAAAAGAAAGTTAGGTGAAAGTGAAAATCTAGCCGGTAACGCTATTTTGAGGTCTTCCCTAATAAACTGCTTTGGTCAGGGAATGCTTCTAAATGCATCTCATGCTTATTTCCTGGAGTGGCCAATGGAGCAGCCACCTCTGCTGAGGTGGACCATCTAACAACCTCTGTATCACCTATATCTTGGCAATGGAGAGTCATTCAAGGAACACATACTACTTTTAGGAAAGCTAGAAAAGTGCAAATAGGAAAAGCCACAAGTACATGACCCTGGCTACCTTCTCCTAGTAGGGGAGAGTGAATGCTTATAATGTAGGCTTTAAAAATAACATCTAGCGGGGGGAGGGGAAGGGAGGGAAATGCACGGGACTATGGTGGTGGCACAGGGGTGATTTGGTGATGGGAAACCCATGGGGATTACAATTGAGATGAAAAAAAAATGTGAAAAATGATGTAAAAATAAACTTTTTAATAAAAAAAAAAAATAACATCTAGCCCACACCTATTTACCTAAACAAGGAAAAAATCACATCCTTTCCTAAAGTTTGCTATTTTCAAAGGCAAACTTCACATATGTGGATTTTTGTTAAACAAACAAAAAGCCAAAGCAAGGATCTAAATATGGGTAAAAATGCTATTTATATCCAATTATGGATAGCTGATTAGAAAGCCAATTTAAAAAAAAAAGAAGTTTAGATATTTTTAATAGTATATTCAGGTAAAAAATGAAAGTCTATTATAGCTGAAATACTAAATATAGATTTGGTTAATCCTTAAAGGCAAGGGGAAAAAATGCAGAAGGGATAAAGATGTGCACACTTTAGAAGTGAGACATTACATCTTGCATATAAAGGCCAAGATGTGATCAGCATAAAAAATATGACAGAAAAACATGGACAGATTCATCATACTTAGCATATGAAAACTCAGATAATTTATTAATACCATCTTCAATACATCTTTCCTATTTCTCATCCCATGTGTACAATATGACAATATTAATAAAGGAATTACTTTTAGAATCAACTTTAAAATCATCTATTGTAAGGCCCACTCTAGTGGTGCAACAGATTAAAGCACAGCACTATGAAGCTAGCCACAGCATGAGTTCCATCACCCGCCAGGGAGGTGACCCACATGGCGCAGCAGATCTGCCCTGTCTCAACCACTGCTCCCCTCAGCAGTGCACTTTGTCCATCTGCCTGTTCTGCTCCCCACTCTGTCTCTGGTGAATCCTCTCATGGAATGGACTCTGCACCTCTCGCCTGTATCACAGTTGTATACATAAAAAATCTTTTTTAAAAATTATCTAGTGTAATAAGCAAGAAAACTATAGAACCCTTTATACCAACAAGAGTTACCAACTTGAGACTAAAGTAAATGACAGTGATTAACCACCATCCTTACCATTATAAACGGTCATCAGTGTCACTGTGAAGCCCAAATAGTGGGTCTTACTACTGTCCTGGCCCAGTTTATAGGTGCAAATATAAACGCATGGACATTTATCTTTAATAGGAATCACCCTACAAGGCATTATAAAATATTTTATGTAGTCTTTCTATTGGCTTTATCAAAAGTAAATTCGTGAGTCTATAAAAGCAAACTTTTCTTTCAGTCAAGATATAGCCCTGACGCTACTAATCAAGGCTGTAAGCTTTTTTAATGTCTTTTGAGTGAAAAATAGATCCAAAATTAGTAAATATCAACATTACTAACTACCCACATACAATATTGACACATTTATCCTGTGAGGTTAACTCAATTATAGATTTAAGAGATATTGTTTCTGTATCTTATCCAATATAAGCAACTAAATATCACAGGATTCTTTACATTATATGGTAATGTATGTATATATATATGTGTGTATGTGTGTGTGTGTGTGTGTATATATATGTACCATCTGTATATATGGTATCAATTACATTAGCACCGTGAGTTTTCTTTTTATAATAAATGCTCAATTAATGACATTTACAACTGAATTTTCTGGTTTATAAGGAGTTAAAAAAGAATTTTTGTCCATCAACTACTGCCACAACTTATTTCTAAATTTTAGCCAGATATGGTGAACAAATTGCTTTCCAAGATAGAGATAACTGAAGAGCCTCACTCTTGACACTGAATCACCTCAACCCAGGCTCAATATTCAACAGCACTAATAAAGTTTATCCTTCAGATAAACCTAAAAATGTATGAACTGTTATGCTACCAACTTATTGCAGCACTATTCTCAAAAGCAAACCCCTTGGAAATGCTCAGATCTACTACTGGGGACTGGTTAAATAGGCTGTGATATTTCCATAGAAAGGAATATCATGCAGCCTTTAAAAAGGAGGCTGAAGCCTTCCCTAGTGATGCAATGGGTTAAGGGCACAGCAAGGCAAGCTATCAACAGCCACTTTGGTGTGAGTTTGATCCCAGGACCCGGAGGTAATCTGCATAGTACAGCAGACCTCTCCGGACCTGCCAGCTGCTCCCCTCAGTAGTGTACTTTGTCAGTCACTGCTCTGCTCCCCACTCTGTCTCTGGTGAATCCTCTTGCCACCCCTGCACCTCTGGCCTGTACCCCAGTTCTGTATGTACAAATAAACTAATCTTTTAAAAAAAATAAAAGGAGGTAGAGAAAGTTTTCTTGTGTCCTGAGAACCTGATTAAAAAATCTCCAAAATAAAATGAAAAAAAAAAAACAAAAAACAAGAGCAGAAATGTGTATTCTGTAATATGAAGCACTGTGTATCCTGAAAACATAGGAGATTATATTTTTCTTTGCTAACAAACTGTTAGTAATGAGGAAAAGGACAGTTAGGTGAGAGTGTAAACACTGACTGTATTCGGTTAATTGGGGGTTTTACTGTTCACTAAATATTTATGAAGGAGGATAATTTAAATACACCAATAAAGATGGTGTTCAAATGTGACCAATTTTTTTTAACTTCTACAACCATCAACTTGAGGATTTGGAGTTAAAATCTTATTGGTGTAAGTGGCTATTTCAAGATTTTAGAACCTTCTAGTCTTTCAATTTTACAAGACTACTTTTCTCCCCCTTTCTACTCTTACATGCATTAATTCAAAATTAAAACTAAATCTTCAAAATATTACAACATCACTAATAAAGACTGGACTTCCTCTGAGAGGAAAAGAGACCAAATTTCGGGGCTCCACTCTCCAGACCAAACCTAATGGTCACATTTTGCTTTCTGATGGCCTCTTTTCCTAGGATTTCTTCTCATGGAGCTATGCCAAATTTACTTAGAAAGATGTTTTATTCTTTCTTATGTAACAGATGGTGGAAATTTCATTGGGAAAATCTGACACATCTTTGTTACAAATGTGCACTGTATAAAGTTTAATATTTTGTTTAATGAAGTATGATAAGTGATATATACCTGAATCTACAATGAGAAAGCTGAATCAATAAGCCCCTAAGTTGACAGTACAAACAGAAAAACTAAATTCATTTTTTTCTTATTTTAAAAAACCAGTATTTCTAATATTACTAATTTAACAAAATTGGAGGGTCAAAAATAACTTTTTTAATAATTAAAGATATGCTTCTCTGTTATCATGGCATGAATGTTAAAGCATAAAGAGTGTCATAGTAGAGCCCCTGTATTTCCAAGGCTCTAATTATAAGTCATTTGGCAGAATCCTCTTAAACTGTATACCTGGCTTTAAGAAAGTATGTTTTGCTAAGAAATACTAATAAAATTACACATAACCATTCCACATTATTCTCATTTGTAAAATTAGGAGAATAGGTCCTAACTCATAGGAGACTGCCAGACTAAACTCTTTAAGTCACTGCCAGAACTGTTTCCAGTACAAAGTAAGAATTCAGTGAATGCTAGTAAATTACTATGAATTTTTATCCAACTACGGTGCTTTTCACTTGAAATTTATGAAGTTGATTCAAGTAAAATTGCAGACCTCAAATCAGAAGATCAAATACAATTTATTTGAAATTCTTTAATTTCAGTATTTAAAATCCAGTATTTTCAAAATTCTTTGGAGAAAAAAATGGCATCACATTTCTATGTAAAAGGGGCACTAAAATGAGTCTAAAGGGCAAAACGTTACCAGGAAGTGACCAAAATGATCTCTACCCTTAATAGTCCATTTTAGTTGTTGTAAACATTCAGTAATGATTTGACCACCAAACAGTATCTGTAAATAGTGATAAAAAGATAAATAGTGATAAAAAGAAGAGTTGGCCAAAAATATAAATACGATTCCAGGTACAATATTTAATTAAATTTGTAACTGAGTCATTCACTTCACAACTATATTTAGTTGACATACACACAACTGCCTTCTAGAGTCCATTAGCCCTACCCAAATGCAAACAGCATAGACTAAACAGAGGCTGTTCTTTTTTTATGGTCACTCTTATCATTTTCCTTTTTTAATTTTAAAATCACCAATCCACAAAAATTATAAAATGCAATTAACAACAAACCCCTCTCGATGATCAGTTCCACCAGTGGTATACCTATTTATGCTCAATAAAGTTTTTAAAAACCCAAAGCTATTTTCTCCAAAAATTACAATGGCCAAGTGCAACATCCTCAAACTGGGCCCTATACCCTAATGATACACACTCAAATATGAATATGATGGGCGCCAAATAAAACAGGATAGCTAACTTCCCATTCAATTACAAAGAGAACAAACTTCTCAGAAAACAAAGCTATAAAGGCTGACCAATACCAACACGAGTGAGAAAAAAATAAGTAACCAGATAACTAGACAACCCACTTCTCCTTCATTCCTAAAGTGGGAATCCTTACACGGGCGGAGGGGGGGGGGCGGCAATTTAATTACTTTTACAACCCCTTCAATTAAAAAATAAAACACAGCCACCCACCACCCCCGTTCACAAGCACAACTCAGCAGCCACGGCGCCAAGCACAGCAGCGATGAGGATGAAGATGAGACGGGAGGGGGGGTTACACAATCTCTCCGCTTCAGACTGGGGGGCGTGTCCCCCAAGGTTTTCCCTTCCTTTCTTACAGAAAAGGACAGCCAGAGCTCCACAAGGAAAACCCAACCATGCAACTTGCAGTGCCTCAAGACTGGGGGCGGGGAGCCGAAGGGGGGAGGCCAGAAGGTGCAAAAAGAAAAGAGGGAAAATGTGAGGTTGCAAAAGGTGCAAAAGAACCAGCTCGCAGCGGCGGCCGGAGCGGGCGCACGCTGGGGGTCGGTGGAGCCGGGTGGGAGCCTCCGCCAAGCAAAGAAGCAGAGAAAAGCAGCAGGGTCGCCCGTCCACCCGCTTGGCCCCGACCCCTCCAGCCCACCCTCCCCGGGCGCAAGGTGGGCGTCGAAGGTGCCGACCGCCGGGGGAGGCGGCGGGTCCTGAGGCTCCCGGGGTCTGGGGGGTGAGGGTGGAATCTTCTGTACCCGTTGTTCTCCGCACAGCAGCAGCTCCGGGTAACTGAACTCCACGCAGCTCTCGTCGGTGGGATCCTTGAGCACCAGCTCCAGGCGCACCGTCTCCCTCGGCGGCCTCGGCGGCGGCTCGGCCCGAGAAGCCGACTCCCGCGGCGGGGGCGGCTGCAAG
>NW_004567106.1:66334280-66351574 GCF_000260355.1 Condylura cristata | reverse complement strand
AGGGCTGCGGCTCCAGCCGGGGGGGCTCGCGAGGGTACTCGGGCTCGCGTTCGACCCCCGGGTACTCGGCCTCGCGCCGCCTCACCGGTGACAGGCTAATAAACGCCACTCTGCGCGGCTCCGCCATCCCCACTGTTCTGGCCCTCTGCCTTCGCTCGAGCCGGCGCTCGGTCCGACGCCGAGTGGTTTGCCTGCCCGCCCTCGCTTTCTCTCTCCGTCGCTTTTCTTCCCGCCACCACCCTCAGCCGTCTCCGCCGACGCCACCGTGAGTGCGGACTGTGCCCCCTTCCCCGCCACTATGTTCTGATGGGATCCACCGCCATCGCCAGGGTCGCCGCAGCCGCCATGTTGGATCCCCCACATAAATAGAAGCAGGCCGCTGAGCGGGCGCATGCGCAGACCGGAGACGCTCGCGTCCACCGTCGTGGCTGTGGCTCAGTTTTCCTCTTTTCCTCCCCACAGTCTGGAGTCCAGACAGGTCGGCGGAAGTGACGTGTGGCAGGACCGGTTTCCCTAGAAACGGAGACGCCATCTGCGCCCTTCCTAGAAGGGAGGGGTTTGGGGTTTCCCGAGCAGCTTCCTATTTGCACCCGGAAACCCGAGGCGCGCGTGGGGCTCGCCAAGGGCGAACGTCTGGATGTGCCGGGGACGGAGCTAGTTATGGCGCCGGCCGGGCCGGGCACATGCTCCCAGCTCTTGGCTCTAGATCACTGGGTGGTCAGCCAGTGTTGCTACTCGGAGAGGGCAATGGTGAAGGGACGCGGGCCGGTCACTATGCCCGCTCGCTCGGGGCGCGAGCAGACCGCAGAACCGAGGGCAGAACGGAAATGGCTACTCCTGCCGGACTCGCCCTGCGGCTTCCCTCCGCCGGGCGCGACACTCACGCCCACAGGCCTCCCTTTCCTTGGCTGACTCGTTTTCGGTCGCGGTGGCGATTGTGTGTGGCGCGGTCGTAAAATTTACAGTAATATTTTGCACTTGGGAAATTGAGCAAGCAAATGAACAATCCTGGGCGCGTTCCTACAGCCTAAGCGATTGAAATTAACAGAAAACTCAAGAGCGTTTGGTGGCGTTTTAGGGAACGTGCTCTCGGAGAGTAAAATGCTGAATAATCGTGGGGGGAGGAGCCTCAATTAGGCACGCCTTGTAGACACACCTAAAATCAAATTAATTGGAATTCACATTAAAAGAATGAGATTACCGGCTGTCTTAAATCATTCAGTAGAAAGTAATTTTGAGGGCTCGCGCGCTCTAATCTGGAAGGAAACCGTGTTTCCTGAATTACATTAACCGGATAATCATCTATTGACATTAAATCGGTGTGATGTCATAGATGAATTTTGAGGTTTCCATTTTTTGCTTTTCTATTACTTCCCCTATTTGTATGAGGATGGTGATGGAATTGATGGGTCCATAGGGCCTCTGTTGTATCCACTCCTCTCCCTTTCTGGAAGGCACAGTTCTATCAGATTTCAGGGGTTGATTTTTTTGTCACCATTTCATTTTTTACTGCTTGTAAATGGTATGGCGTTTTTAGTATTGGTTTTTCACACATGCATTGCTAATATTGAGAAATATGACAGATTTGTATATGTTTGTCTTGTATCAGGCAAACTTGTCAGATTCACTTATTCTAAGACTATTCGTTTCGTTGGGGTTTTCTACATAGGTGATCATTTGAAAGTCAGTTTTATTTCTTCTTTTCCACTCTGTCTGCATTTTATAGAACTCAATTTTGATGTTTTTATAGTATGTATCTCTGGATAGTTTCTTTGTGTGGTTACAAAATAAATGTTACCTTTCAAAGCCTACTAGTTATCAACAGTTTGACACTTCAGATAAAATGTAGCAAACTTAATTCCTTTCAGATAGCCAGATAGAATGTAGCAAACTTAATTCCTTTTAGGTTGTTTTGTGATACACTTGTCTTAGATATTACCTCTACATAACTGAGAGGCATAGTTGACAATGTTGTAGACTTTGTTTTCAACCATCAAACATAATTATGAAAAGTCAAGAGCAGGCAAACGGTCTACATTGAGCCTTTTCATTTCTTTTCGAGAATAAAGAAAGTTTCCTTCTGTTATCCTTCTGTCTGAAGAACTTCCTTTATCCACTTTTAAGAGCAGATCAGTGCTGGGTCATTTTATCAGTCTCAAGTCCCCAGCCAGTCTGCATTTTTCCCCCCTCCACCTTTCAAATCTTCTTTCTGTTGCTTTATTAATTCTGTCTTAGGTTTTTTCTTCTAACTAGTAGGAGGAATTAGGATGAAATGTGGATAAAAAAAAAAATCCATTTTGTCTGGTACCGGAAGTTCTTCACTGCCCTTGATGACCTGGCACATTTATACGGCTCAGTTATTTATTCAAGGAATTAGTGCCAAACTTGAAGTAACAGAACAATTGTCTTCTGTGACTACTTAGTGTGGAATTGCAGGCAAGATATATTCAAAGTTTTGAAAACAAACTGAAGTGGGTTCTGCTTACATATGTTACAGTGAATGATGGTAACACATACCCCTGGAGAAAGAATTCTATTGTTCTCTTTAGTAAGCTTACAAAAACTGTAGTTGGCTGCTGTTATTTTTATTATTCTATTTTGAATTTCATCAGAAAAATTCAGGGGACACTTATTTTCTGTAGAGAGCTACCTGAAATTATCAACTTTATCTTTTGGACTGAAAAATCTAACATGTTATCTAGTCTTTATTCTTTCTAGTTTGTTGAATACTTACCCTAGAGTGTCGCCTTATCTTCTCAGAATGAAACGTTCAGGTAAATTAGGACTGAGACACTTACAAGGACAAATGGTTGGAACTTGACTGTTCTTTCTAAATGGATTATATGGATTATTTGGTCTTGCTTGCTAATAAATGTGTTTTAAAATCTTAGTCTCAGCCCTCCCTGGTGGCACAGGTATTAAAGCGCAGCTCTATGAAGTTATCTGCAGCCACTGAAGCAAGAGTTCGATGCCTGGTCAGGGAGCTGACCCACATGGCACAGCAGACCTGTCTCCTGGCTGCTCCCCTCAGCAATGTATTTCAGTCAACTGCCTGTTCTGCTCCCCACTCTGTCTGTGGTGAATCCTCTCACCCCTACCCCCCGCACCTCGTCTGTACCCCAATTCTTGTATGCATAAATGAATAAATCTTTTAAAATAATCAATAAATATCAAAAATAAAGTATAATGAAATAAAAGAGGGTCAACAGTGTGTCTTAAACTAAAAATCATGACCAACCAAATCCTGTGTAACTGAGGTAAAACCAAAAAATACACAGCTAGAAAGAGTAGTTCTAGTCACACTCCTAAATGGAAAGCATGATAATCTTCAAATGGTGGGATTAGGAAACTGAACTATTTTACCTCTTGTTTAATTAAGGATTAATATGCTTTAATACATCATATCATGTTGCCCCCACCCCCAACATGAGAACTAGAGCCTTGAGGATAACACACTGACCTGTGAGGTCTCCTTTCCACCCCAGCCCCTGCCTACTCCCCCACCCCTGGTAGCCACTATCCATCACTTCTGTGCTCATATTTTTCCCATCTTTCCTTTTGATGTAGTACTTACGTTTGCATTGTCTTTAACTTACCAAAAGTTATTGTTGTGAGCAAGATATCCCTATTGCTGTATTTGGGTTCTTGCCAGGCTTCTCCTAGGGACATGCTGTGGAGATGGTGCTTGCACAACAGGCACTGTTCTGTGCATGTGCAGCGCACTCTCACATGCCTGAGAGGAACTGCCAGGTCACGGTGTGGAACTGCACATTTATAGGTACTCAGGGCTGCACTACTCTGGTATCTTCACCTGACATGATTGCTGACTTATTCCCTACTACATTAAGTTCTACGCTTCAGAGCCCTCCCTGGTTGTGTAGGTCAAAGTGCAGCACCTCGAAGCTGGCTGCAGCCACTTCAGCTGGAGTTCCATCCCAGCCAGGAAGCTGACCCACATGGCTCGGCAGACCTCTCCTGTCTCCCCGCTGCTCCCCTCCCCTCAGCAGTGTGTTTCAGTTGATCTACCTGTTCTGCTCCCCACTCTGTCTCTGGTGAATTCTGTCACCCTCCACACCTCTGGGGTGTACCCCAGTTCTGTATGCATCAATTTTTTATAAAAAGAAATTCTGCACTTCAACTTTCAGATCAAGTTTCACTTCCCTCACATAGCTCTTTTATTTAACTTATTCTACTATTATTTCCCAGTTAATGTATAAACTTTCCTACCCTTCACTTTATTGCTTGTATGGTACCTTGCAATTACAGGTCACTGTTACCTATATTTTCATCCTATCCTTGTAATTTAAAAACTTGAAGGATGTGTCTGAGCTCCACCATATTAATAACTACTTCTCAGTCAAAAGTTGGTGAAGATGAGTATAATTATATGTTTATAAAGGAAATTAAAAATGGACGGGCAAGTATAATTACTTAACTGTACATGGTATGAAAGACATGTCCATGTCTCAGGCAGCAGCAAGATTCCCTTATCTTTGCGGAGCATCTAGTTACATCTAAGTTAGTGTGTAGAAAACCTAAGTCAGAAGCCACAGATCATCAGAGGTTGCTGATAAATCACAGCTCTTCCCCTTTAGGGAGCTTATTGACTCAAAGGGACTGTGGGTTGTGTATCTGAAACAGGGGTGGAGAGGTCAAAAGGGCAACAAGCAGGAGGCCTGATGGAAGGATGAACAGTCACTCATCTGCCCAGGCTCTGAGGCCAGAGAGCCACCAAGTAGCCCCAAAGGCCAAAACCAAACCAAAGGACCGAGCCTGGTGAGAGGCCGGTTGCGGTCAGTGGGTCCCACCTGCGCACAGCTGCAACAGGCCTCAGGCTCCGGGATCAACCGCCAGGGAGACAGAGCTCACGCAGCCACGAGTGGCACTTTCTCTCCCGGACAGCGTCAGTGATGGTCGCCAGCGGCATCAGGAGTGCTGGACAGCACTGGCCAGTAGGCATGGTCACTGCTGGTCCCTCAGAGGCGGGTCAGAGACCCCCAGTGTTAACAGCTCCTTGGGACTCCAGGCCCGGGGCCCTGGGTGCCCCTTTCCGGCAATGTCAGAGAGAGGAGGAGGCCCAGGCTCTGAGAGAGTCCTTTGGCTTCTTTCCACCCTTGGAGGGCAACTGCTGGACGCTTCTTTTCTTCTCTTTGGAGTCCAGGAACGGAGTCTGCCATTGTTCTTCCTTCAGAGGCTGGAGCCATCTTTTCTTTAGGTGCTGATGTTGGTGAAGGCTGTCTCCTTGGGGCGCTGGTGTCCTCTTCAGGGCCGGCATTGTCTCCCTTCAGCTCCTCCTGACCCTGGCTTGTCTTCTTTTCCAGGGTGCCCCACTCACAAGTCTAATTGGACTGTTTTCTTTAAGATTCATTTTTATTTATTGATGCATACAAGAGCTGGGATGCAGGCCAGAGGTGGGCTGGCAAGGGGATTCACCAGAGACAGAGTGGGGAGCAGAACAAGTGGATCTACTGAAAAAAACTGCTGACAGGAGCAGCACACCCCTCAGAGACAGGAAATTCCTGGCTGGGGATCAAACTCAAACCACAGTGAACGGTAATTGCTCGATAGTGCTGAGACTTTAACCCCTGTGCCATCAGGGGTTAAATGCCCTTGTGGGCATTCTCAATCCTGTGGCTGGTTGGATCATTTATCAATTGGCCCATAGCATCTGATTGGTCCATTCCACAATCCGGGAAGTGCACTGTTACTTAAAAGGGTTTTGAGGAGCAACTGCCAAAACTGACTTGTGGTAAGAGGCTGAGTCCTGGTAACACACATCTGATTGGACCATTTAGCACCAATCAGCTTGTAGCTTGCACCTGACTGGTCCCTTCCAAGATCAGGATGTGTGCACTATTACATAAAAGGTCTCTGAGGAGTAATTGCCACAACTGACTTGTGGTGGTGTAGAGGGTTGAAAGAATACTGCCCCTGCTGGTCCCACTGAGGCAGCTGGCTTCTGATAACATCTGGTTGTGTTTCTCCTTTTGCTTTGGCTACTAGGAAGTTTGTAGGTGTAGTTCTGACCTATTTGTAAGTAATCCTGATGTGCATTTCTGTGTAATGACTTTATTCTTGGCTTCCTTTACTTTTGTCTTCTAGCCATATTTTAAAAATGCATCTAGATATACAATCTATCTCAAATCTTTTCTGAAACACAGGGACATATAACTGAACAAATAAATACATGAAGACAAGAATGAATATATAGGCCCTCCCTGGTGGCACAGCGGGTTAAAAGTACAGCACTATGAAGCTATCGCAGCCAGCCACTACAGCATGAGTTTATTCCCTGGCCAGGGAGTGACCCACATGGCTCAGCAGACCTCTCCTGACCCACCCACTGTTCTCCTCAGCAGTGTGTTTCAACAGATCTGCCTGTTCTGCTCCCCACACTGTCTCTGATGAATCCTCTCACCCCTCAAGCCTCTGGCCTGTACTCCAGTTCTGTATACATAAATAATAAAAAAAAATACACAAAAATTACAATGACTCAAATAAAAATGCATCATATACTAAATCCTGGCGACCCAAATCCTGTTCACCTGAGGTCCACCTAGGAGGCTACAGAGTTCCCTCCTCAAGGCTTATAAG
This sequence comes from Condylura cristata, assembly GCF_000260355.1. NCBI lineage: Eukaryota > Metazoa > Chordata > Mammalia > Eulipotyphla > Talpidae > Condylura > Condylura cristata. The sequence continues at coordinate 66,344,980 of NW_004567106.1, read as the reverse complement.
TTTTAATGCCCTAGAGGGGAAGACTGAGATGAGAGCTGAGTCTGCTTCCTCTGCTCCTTTTCCTCCCTCTGCCCAGACCACTAGGACAGTCTCCCTGTTGTGTCTGGCATTTAAGTTTAACTTTAAAGGATTTCATATTTTAAAAAGTGCCAACTATTATATACACTACATGCTCAAAGCTGATTGTATGTGTTTAGTGTCTTATCCTGCACTGCCTCAGACCCTTCACAGACTCCTCTGTCGAGAGACAAGGTGGGGCATAGACACATCATCAGGTCTCTCGGCTTCCCTGACCGCATCCCCAGATAGGCAGAGCACTGTGTAAGCATGAAAGGGAGATAACTAGCCATCTGCATGGTATCAAGGGAGTCCTAGATGTAGAAAAACTCAGTCCTTCCCACTAGAAAGTAGACATAACTATTGTGACACGCTGCTCACTTGCTGGCCGCTTTTGAAGGGCACCGAGGCAGAAGAGGACAGCTGTCCTTCAGCTCTGTGCGCTTGGATGCTCGCTGTGTGTGCTGCACACGAGGCAGGAGCTGGGCATCTTTGAGCAGCTGCATTTCAGGATCATTCTGACTGCTTGTCCTAACTGACGTTTATGTCCCGTTTATATGGACATAAACATTCCCATTGCCTTGTTTTCTTTTTTCTTTAAAGATTTATTTATTTATGCATACAAGAACTGGAGTGCAGGCCAGAGGTGCAGGGGTAGAGCCATAGTGGGGAGCAGAACAGGTGGGTCTACTGGAATCACGGCTGAGGGGAGCAGCAGGCGAGATAGCAGTCTGCTGTGCCTAGTTGGTCCGCTCCTTGGCTAGGGATTGAACTCAAGCTGGAGTGGCTGCAGGTAGCATCATAGTGCTGTGCTTTAACCCCTGTGCCACCAGGGAGGCTCCCTCCCATTGCCTTATTTTCTGTCTCAGTACTTTGTTCCTAATGGAAACAACAGTCACATGAGTGTGCTTAGTTGTATAAACTTCTTAGCCTGAGTTCCTTAAGGGTCAGGGCTGTGCACTATTTACCTTTGTATCCCAGCACCTAGCATATGCGTGGCAGGCAATGAAAGAACTAGATGGACGCCAGAATACAGAAGGTCAGGTGTTCAGCAGCAGGGTCTGGGGACAGGGGCAGCAGGTGTTACATTCAACTTTGAAAGGGCTAAATGAAGCCCTTGAAGCAGCCCAAGAAGCAGAAGAGATGAAAAAAGAGGATAAAGCATAAAGCATTCAAGCAGAAACATAAAGAGAAGAAACTTGAGACACAGAAAGTGAAAGTTGCCAGGAAAGGACCCTTGGCCACAAGTGCAATGAAGAAATCTGGCAAAAAGTACATTGTTTCTCGAACTTGAGGCAATAGTGATCCTTAATTCCATTCCTGTTTAAACATCCGGATTCCCTGCCATCACATCTGTTGCCACCACTATCTAGAATGAAGCCCTGAAGTCTGTTTATAATTAAATAATATAACACACCCACACAAAGATAGATTAGATGGGTAGCTAAATATGGCCAGCTCTCCCAAGTTCCCTAACTGCGCAGCTACTATATGCTTATTCAGTCAACAAGTCTCTGAGAGCTTTCTGTACACAAGGTATTACGCTGTGCACTGGTCAAACAACTTCTAGGATGTGCTATAACTCAGCAAAGAGGCAAAACTAACATGATTGAGCACAAGTTTAGTGAACAGGGCATGTGAGGGAATATCTGTTTTCCTCTCATAAGGAGTAACCTGAAGAGCCCAAAGCTTTCTTTACCTTTGCTTGGGCTAGGGAAGAAATGGGAGACAGCACCTGATGTACCCCTATACCACACCCAACAGAATATCATCATACAAACCAAGTAGCAAACTTTTTAATTTGAATAGATTACAACAGAATATAATAATTCTTTCAAAGTACAAAAATAATTGTAAATTTTTTTTGTTTGCAAGTAACATTGGCTACAGACTATAAATAGAACATTGATCTATGAATTGCAGACATTACACCATCGTCCTAAGCCTGGGCCTTCCTCTCTACAGTATCATCATGTGCAAGGAAAACATGAAAAACTCTGTAGTCATGAGACCCTGCTAAGACACTCCAGAAGTCACTGTTCTTAATAACAGAATCAAATGGTATCTCTCTTAAACTAAGCTTTGAGCTTTTCTGGCTTAGTTCTATAGGTTCAAAAGTTTTTGAAAATTAGCCAAAAATTCTGGAAATTGTTATTTTTGGAATTACCTGATTGCCCCAGCAATCCGCCCATAGGAAAAATAAGAAGAAATTTTTAAAAATTAAAAAATAGGGAGAAATTAAAAAAAGGGGGAGAAATTAGTAGTATTCAACAAAGGTTCATGTAAAGATAAATCATCATCAATGAGAAAGCTTTTCAAATACAATAAGTCTGAAATAGCAAGTAAGTGGAAGACAAATTTCACCACCAAAGCCATTGTGGAGTTCCGTCTCTGTTTTCCCACTATTATGTTTGCTAACATTTTAAGTGAGGTGACAATCACGAGGAGGAATCTAAAACAGAGCAAGCTCTGCCCAGACCTGGCCCACCTATTACTGTGGATGTTGAGAACCAATTGTTGAAGTAGAAACAACATAATGAGGAAAACAGAAGCTTTGGTCTATGGAGAATGATGTGACTTTGTTTTCTAAGTCAGTTGTGCAGGTGAGCTTGTTTTGTGTTGTGCTCTGAGCTGATTAGCACTAGGACTAAGATAAAAGGCAGGAAGCTGGCCCTGCCTAGGTAGAGCTGAGCGAACCTTTGCAGCCATCCAGAAATCAAGGCTTCTGGCGGGGAGCCTTCTTTCCTTAGCTGCTCTCCATTCTGTACAACTTCCTCACGTAAGGAAGTAGGTGGAACTGCCGAGGCTGTGCTGCCAGGAATTCTGTCCTTAGAGCTTCAAAGAAGGATGATTTTCCTCCAGGTCTCACGCTGGATCGGGGTGACGCTGCTCTTCCTACACCTGTCAATGCTAGGTACCGCCTTGAACTAATGGAAAAGAATTAAATTGTGTAGAAACAGAAGGGATCTGGCACACAAGGGTCTGTTTCCTGAAAAGAGGGTTGTGTCTAGCTCAGCTGTAACTGGATTTCATGTTGGGGTGCGCAGAAATGTGGCACTGGAAGGCCACATTTGGGCTTTCGGTGGCTTCAAGGCTCCACACAACCTTCACCTCCACATCCCTGCATGACGGCCACATGCACGTACATGATACATGCATGACAGGCATACGTGTCACCTCTGCCATCCACTTTCACCATCCACTTTGACAACAGGCACTTACTCAACAAGAGAGAGGAAGAAAAAGCTCATCTGTCTTGTTACCAAAAGTATTATAGAGAAGTGACTACAGCAATTCATAAACTTTGTTTCCTGAATATCTTTAAATGCGTCATACAGGGTTTTTTTTTTTTTTTCATAGTACTCACCTTTTAAAAGCTGCCACACGTTACTCCACTGTAACATGTTATTATCATCAGGAATCAGTTACTGCAAAGAGTAATCCCATAAGCCTATTATCCTTTAATGACTGAACAATTTGATAAAGGATCTTACTGCCCTTCTCAGAATCATAAAGCTATGAGTAATTTCTGCTCTCCCGGGAGTCAGAGATGTAGTGCAAAACTCTTTATGGAGCTCCCCAGTGAACTAGGATAATGTACTGAGACATCTGCCTAACATGACAGAGTGATGGTGACTCTGGAGCATCAAGGCATCTGTTATTGCAGCTGGGAGAAAACGCCTTGGAATGCTAACAGAGCAGAGCAGAGCAGAGCAGAGCAGAGCGATGCTGTTCTCCTTACAGTCAGTGGATGACTCAGTCCTCCGGGCACTTTTGGAAGAAAGGCACCAGACAAGTCCAAAGTCATATTGCTAGTCGGATCACGCAGGGGCCAGGGCACAGACCATGGCACTGAGTTCAGCCAGAAGGCAAGGTCTAGGCAAGCCTTTCACTGACCTCGAGGCTTGAAGAGCAGGGAAGGAAAATGTCAATGTAATAGCGTCCTGCATCTTACATTAACCTGGAGGCAAACGATTTCCAGTGCGACCGCCAAGTGGCGGGTCCTGGTGGCGTTTCCTACGGTCCTGGAGCTACCTTAGACAGGCACTCGGTTTTCTTTGGCCCACTTCTTCATGATCCGGATGATGTACTCTACTTGGGTGTTACCTGTGCTTCTCAGTAAATGGAGGACTTCTCGAAGGGTCTCTCTGAGGAAAATGTTTGAAACAATCGTTTTTCAATAAAGAAGAAAAATGAGCAAGTAAAACACACTTGTAACAACAGCTCACTGCTTTCTAATGAGGCACTTTGAGTAACATACTTTCTATGTACTTGTAAACCAGCTCCTAAATTCCTAGCCTTCTTACTACAGCCACAGCACTATGGAATCTGTGATATCCTTCTCAGCAACCCAAGTTGTCCTTCTTTACTTAGATGGTCTGTATATATGTCATCTTTTTGACCTCCCTAACATGCATGACACATGTATTTCCATGTCTATCTTGCCTCTAGAAAGAGGGCAAATCAAGGAGTTGGGTTCAAATTCTAGATCTACACTAACAAGTCACTGATTTCTCTGAGTCTTAAGAGCCTCCTTTGTTGAAGATCATCATCATCTTAAAATGGGCATCACTGCCGTATTTGTAAAATTTTACAAAAAGCAGAGAATGAATGTGCTCTTCAAGAAAATAATGTATTAAGAAATAATGGATAAAAGGACAGTTAAGGATAAATATTGGACATTTAAATTCTTTGAATGTAATGAAAACTAAAACTCACCCTTTCAGTAATGCATACAAATGCCCTATTCCCCTAGCAGATCGGCAGGGGACTGCCAATGGAATCGCTTTCCTAAGGGTCTCTCACCTTTTCTACATTTTTCCCCACAAGGAACTTCTTTCACCTAATCAAATTCTTTCAAACTTCTAAGACTAGAAGTAGATTCAGGGCAGTAAGCATTTTTTTTCTTTTTCAGGAAACAACTTTTAGTATTTACTTAGATGATAGTTACTCATCCATCAAAAACAAATACTGAAACTTAGAAAACTGAACTTAGTTTTAAATATTTCACTTGATTGTATGCAATCTAATGGCTCAGTATTTTTTGGAATATGAAACTACAAAAAAAAAAAAAAAAAGGAATTATCCTTTAAGGTTAAAATGGAAAGGCACAAGAAAAAGCCAACAGGCAAAGAAGAGACTGAACGACTTTGTAAAGAGGGCCACTCTTTGGCGCCAAATCTGTATCTTGCTCTTGTAGCTGTGAGCTGTAGTATGTCTTAGAGTTGCTAGAATGACCCAATTCTACAAAGTACAAAATTCCTGGAGGAAAAAGGCCAGATAGAACTATACACTCTTAATCTTTGAACTGTCATTCTAAAACATTGTTGTAATTTTTAGTTTGCAGAAGCAGCTGTCATCCCAGGAAACAATGCTGTTCCCCCACAAACCAGCAGACCCGGAGATAGTGTCTCTTGTCACTTACTTGGGTTCTCTCCCCGCTAAGATCATCTGGAAAATGCCCACACAGGCACCCCTCTTGCCTTCCCAGTATTCAGGGTTGGGATCCAGTCTTTCCAGGACATCAAATGCTTTGGCTGAGTAGTAAAACTGGCCCATCTGAGTAAGAGAAAGATTGGGGTGATTGTATGTAATGAAACCAAACATAAAGATGCTATGAAATGGGCTTATAAAACTACCATGTGGGTAATGACAAAATTTTCACTTAGAAAATTAGAAATTTAGGGGCCTCCCTGGTGGCACAGGGGTTAAAGACAGTGCTACCAAGCTATTGCCAGCCCCTGCAGCATGAGTTCAATCCCGTTGGGCCGCCAGGGAGGCTGACATTTAACATTTTGGAAGTGACAAAATGATCGAATGTAGACCCAACTAGCAGCAGTCAGGGTGAGGGCTGGTGCCCAGGGAAAGGCGCACAGTTAGGGGCAGCACCAGGGAGAACTCTGGTGCCGGATGCTGGAGCAGTTCTGCACCTGGCCAGGAGTGTGCTTAGTGGTTACATGAAGCTACACATTGGATAAAGTGGCAGGACCTACACAGTGTAGCAATATCTATTTCCTGGTTTTGATATTGTGATATATTAAAGTTACTAAGCTGGGGAAACTAGGTGAATGGTACATGAACCCTCTGTACTATTTCTGTAATTTCCTGTAAAGCTATATTGTAAAATAAAAATGTTTTAAATTAACCAAGAGTTGTATGCAACAATGTAGATGAAGCTTACAAACATATAAAAGATAAACAAGGAAATTTTTGAGTATTAGTTCCTAAAGATAAGACTCTGAGGGCCTCCCTGATGGCACAAGGGGTTAAGGTGCAGCACTATGAAGCCTTTGGCAGCCACTGCAGCACGAGTTTCCGGGCTGGCCGGGAGCTGACCCACATGGGAAAGCAGACCTCTCCCTTCTTCCCGCTGCTCCCCGCAGCAGTGTGTTTCAGTAGATCTGTCTGTTTTGTTCCACACTGTCTCTGCTGAATCCTCTCTCATACACCCCCACCTGCAGCCTGCACCCCAGCTCTTGTATGCATAAATAAACCTTTTAAAAAAATGTTAATTTACAGAATCAAGCAGGATGGGGCTCTTTCATTCTGCACCATGTTGGTTCCTGTTAGGTACAAAGGTGGGAAGGGAGGAGGGGCCACCACCCCAAGTTTGGTTTGGATGTTGAGAATGTTGATGTCCCCCAGTATTTAAAGGTTTCTAACTATGTAACTGAGGTCTCCAGGGAGAGCAGGACGGGTCTCACAGGCAAGTCCAAATTGACCTGAGAACAAGAAAAGCAACTGGCTGGTGGTTCAGTGTGGGTGGGACCAAGGGCTCTTGACCAGGGGGTTAGGGGGGGTTTGGGGCTTAGGTGGTTTCAGTCAATCCAGGGCAGGGACCCAGAAATAGGGTGGGGCCAAGGCTTCTTATCATTTCCCCCCAGGTAGGGTAAGGAAAGAAGAGGGGGTGAAGGTTAAAAGTTATCAGCAGCAAACAGCAAGAAGGAGTCAGACTCCTCTGGGCAGTTCCTTTTTCCCCTTAATTACTGGGCGGGATCCAGCAAGGGTGGTTTAACTCTTTGCCTACTGAAGGGCACTTGGGCTGCTCTGGGTAGCGGCTGTTACAGTAAAGCTGCTACTGACAGGTGAAAAAGCATTTGTGTGGCTTTAGGCTTTCATGTTTCTAGGATCAATGCCCAGAGGCTCAATTGTGGGGTCAAGTAGCAAATGTGCATTTTGTATTTTAAAGACACTATTCCATGGGCTATCATTTTTATCCCTTTATAACTGTCTGCCTAACTGTATTGTTATAGTTAAAGTGAATTTCTTCTAAACAGTAGCTATCTTTATCTTTGAGTAGGGCTCCCCCCCCTTCTTTATTGAGGTAACCTTGGTTTACAGCACTGTGAGCCGGAGGGGTCTAGGTTCACACCTCCTCCTTGTGTGTCACCACAGCACCCCACCATCAAAGCACCCACAGTCTCAGCCCTGGGCTACTGGGCCCTCCCCCTTCATTCCCACCCACCTCCTCCTCCAAATATCTGTCCTTGAATTAGGTTATTTAGACTGTAAGGACTGAATCTGGCCATTTTTGCTCTTTGTCCTGTTTTTCCTGGACAAGGACATCTCATACATATCTCTGGAGTCTGTAGCTGAAGAAAGACGCACAGTGTGGGCACAAGAAAGCCGGACTTGACCTCTCTGTCTTCACTGTACCCGTCTTTCTCCTGGCTCCTGTGCTGTAATAAATCTCAGTCACGAGAATACACTGAGTTGTACTGAGTGTATATTCTAAAAGTAACTGTACACTGAGTCTGCTGGTGAATCACTGAACTAGTGGGTGTTTGTGGGACACACAGGCGCTAGGTAATACCAAATTGTTCTTGAAAGTTGTTATCCTCCTTTGATCTTAACTCCATCCTCCTCTCCTTTCTCCTAGGGCTTTAGTCCATCAAAACTGCTCCTAGTCTCTTGAATCTTTAATCTCCCTATCAGTGATTCCTAGTCTTCTGTCTAAAGAATATTAAAAAAAAAAAAAAAGATGTATTTATTTATGCATACAGAACTGGGGTACAGGCCAGAGGTACAGGGTCCGTGAGACGGTTAACCAGAGGCAGAGTGAACAGGCAGATCAACGAAGTACACTGCTGAGGGGAGCAGTGGGCGGACCAAGAGAGGTCTGCTGCACCATGTGGGTCACCCCAACCCTCTCCCCACCCACCGGCCGGGGATTGAACTCATGGTGAAGCTGCTGCAGTGAGCCACTAGGGAGGGCCCAGAATATTCTTTTTGTAAACAAAGATTTTACTTTTTCTTTTGCATAAATGAACTGGGTTGTAGACTAGATGTATGGGGGGTGAGAGGACTCACCAGGGACAGCGTGGGGAGCAGAACAGGGATTCACTGAAACACACTGCTGACAGGCGACACAGGAGAGGTCTGCTGTGTCGTGTGGGTCAGCTCCCTGGCTGGGGATCGAACTCGTGCTGCAGTGGCTGCTGTGCAGTGGCTGCCAACAGCCTCACAGTGCTGAGACTTAACCCCAGGGAGGCCCTCAATTGCTGGCTTAATGTTTTCTTTTCCTCAGCATCCCCAACTCATTTCACATCATTCCATCCACCAATTCATACTAAACATTTTCAAGTTTCCTATATTTTAAAATATTTTCCATTGGTGGTGATTCACTTTATATCTATACTGAATCAATTTGTAATGAGCTATTACTGACTAGTTAACAGGAGACTCTCTTTAACTGAAAATTTTCTATCTTTTGGACATGAAATATTTTCTAAAAAATACGAGTTTCTGGGATTTGAACCTAATTCTGAAAAAAAACTTTTAATTTGGGCCCTCCCTGGTGGCGCAGCGGGTTAAAGCACAGCACTGAGAAGCTGAAGCCACTTCTGCATGAGTTCGATCCCTGCCTGCCCCGGAGGTGACCACACGGCGCGGCAGACCTCTCCCGACCCGCCCACTGCTCCCCTCAGCAGTGTACTTCGTCGATCTGCCTGTTCTGCTCCCCACTCTGTCTCTGGTGAATCCTCTCACCGCCCCTGCACCTCTGGCCTGTACCCCAGTTCTGTATGAATAAATAAATAAATCTTTAAAAAAAAAGCAACAACTTTTAATTTATAGGATTGGGCTCTAAACTCCTCCTAACTCCCTGTCTTTGCAATTCTATCCCCTACTCACCGACAGCCCTTTGCTAAATCTGACTGCTTTTTATTTTCTTTTTCCTAGATCTTTCATCTTTTCTTATGCCATTTTTTAATATTTCCAAGGTTTGGTTTGCAGCCTCTAAGCTTCTCAATTTTCTTTCTTTCCCAGGGTAATCTCATATTTTACAGTTCTTCGATTACAGTTGAAATGTTGACGATTTCTCAAAATCTGTCTTTAGATGTCGGAAAACATCTTTCTTAAGCTTCAGAACCAAAATTCTGCTGCCAGATGAGTATGTCTATCTGGATGGTACTTAAAGAAAAGTCACACAGCTTTTAGAGGACCTAGATTAGTGCCTCTCTAAATTATTATTTCATCTGCATCTAAAACCTGAAATCCTGTGATGTCTGCATTTACTCTTTAAGTGCCATCTGGATTGCATGTCAGTCCTGTCACCAGCAGACCTGTGAAGCAGCGTGTGGCCCCTCGGCCTCCTGGGGCCCCACTCAGGCTCACCTTGTAGCAGTCGTTGGCAATGAGCTGCAGGAGGCTGAAGGACTCACCAGAGGTCTCCATCTTGAGATAAAGTTCCCAGGCCAGTCTTGGCTTCTTATTCATGATATCTGTTTAAAAAGTATGCTTTTTAAATATATAAGAAATGCATTGCTTATGCCGTCACTGAGGTGAGAAAATGTACTCCTGGCCCACATCACGTCTCAATTTAAAATAAAGCAAAGCATGCTGGTCACGCTAAAAAGGAAGGAAGCAAGAGAAACACTCTGCATCTTGTGATTCGATGGGTTTGGTTCTATGTTCTAAATACAAAAAGTCGTGGTGAACTGCCGCCTTACAGGGTGCCTGCACTGGCAGCTTTGCAGGGATTGGGGGGCTCCCCATCAGAACTCTACCACATTTATTTAAGTTAGGATTTACACTATTCTGGTACTTTATTCATTTTTAAAGATTTATTTGTTTATGCATACAGAACTGAGGTACAGGCCAGAGGCTCAGGGGCCGTGAGAGTATTCACCAGAGACAGAGTGGGGAGCAGAACAGGCAAGTCAAGGAAGTACTCTGCTGAGGGAAGCAGCCGGCGAGACAGGGGTTTGCTGTGTCATGTGGGTCCCCTTCCCTGGCCAGGGATCAAACTTGGTTGAACTGGCTGCCACTGGCTTCGGCTAGCTACATAGTGCTGTGCTTTAACTCACTGCACCACCAGAGTGGGCCCATTCTGGCTCTTTAGATTGGGTGGGTTTCCAGTCATTTCTACTTTGCTGCTGTCTTCTATTATTGATTTCAATCCTACTCATACAACTGTAGCCTGATTTAGATATGTGATACTAAAATTTTCCTTTGACTTCAAAAATTCAATGAACTTTAAATTCGTGAGAAAAAAGGAGCAAGAAAAGAGTGAAGAGAAAGATAGACAAGGTACTTCCAGGTGGCACAAGGGGTTAAAGTGTGGCACTATGGAGATGTGGTAGCCACTGCAGCATGAGTTTGACCCCTAGCCAGGGAGGTGACCCCCATGGCCTGGAAAACCT
>NW_004567106.1:66315264-66332409 GCF_000260355.1 Condylura cristata | reverse complement strand
TCTTCACCCTCACTGGTATTGCCTGTTGCAGCTTTGGCTTGGGCATAATTAAAGTTAAAGATGTCATCGTTATAGAAGTAACTCTGAAAGACACCCCAAGAACAGGTCACATGAGTATTAACATATAATGCAAAAACATCACCAACACCAGATCAACAAAAATAATAGTAAGGAATTACTGGATGTAACTGTTGGGAGTGACCAAATGTGGAGATTTACTGAGGGATGGATAAGGGCAATAATAAATCAGGCCTTGCATCCAAAGGTGATAAGGTGGTAATAAATTGGGCCTTGCATCTAATTGATGGTCCTTGAGTTGGGATGGGACTAGATGAAGGTGATAATGAACTGGGCCTTACATCAAGGACACAGTGATGAGTCACCCCTCTGAAATCTGAGCTTAGGACCTATATAAGAGACCCTTCCCCCTTATTGAGTTGGCAGTAGCTGCGGACCCCACTCTAGGGGCTCCGTCTCAGCTGCTGTCCTGGAGCAATAAACTCTGCTTGCTCAGCCTTTCTGCCTCCTGCCTTCCTTTCTTGCGGCACAGAAGTTGGGACAAAACAGTAACTAATGCCACCATTAATAAAAGGGGGACCTCCAAGACTATCTTAACCTGCACACATCATATACATAGTATTTCGTATACAAAGTCATCTCAAAAATTCTACTGACCTTAAATGAGTTGAGGTAAATCAAGACATCATCAAATTGCTTAAGCAGGAAGAAGCAGGAAGCCATGCACTGCCTCCCGGGTATTGTATCTGACAGGGAAGGGGAAAGGAAACCATGTGTGCTCATGAAACCAAATATTTTTAGCTGAAATTTGTGTTATTCTATGTTTAGAGATAGAAATATATTCCCCATCATCTTTTTGATACTGAAATTACAGATTCCATTCAGTGGACAAACCTCTCAGCACAGCGGAGGTCAGTGCTTGAGAGTGGCCAGTTCTCCTGGGTTAACTCTAAGAGCCCAAATGACCCCGTGCCTTGTGGGGTACAGTAACCCCAGTGCCTTTCCCAAGGCTTTGATTCCTCCGCCTGTCTTAACATGTGTACTCTCCACTGATGCGTTTGGTCACCAGCCTTCTTTTACCAAAAGCTCGCACTTCCTATCTCAAGTAGAGAAATTGTTTTCCATGGACCCATCTGACCCTGGCCCAACTTTTGCTCTGACGTCAGATTCCTGTTTGAGGTAGCAGGTCAGTAACCTGCCTCATCACAGTCTGCCACGCTTCTCCCCGTTCAGTTTGTCCCCGTAGCGCCGACCACGTCAGCGCTGTTGTATGAGGAGCTGCTGCTTTACGATTTTTATAGTCTGTCCCCCGAGGCTGCATGCTTCAAAAGGGAAGGTTTTTTCTTTTTTTATTTACTGCTATATCCCCAGCACCACAATAAACTCTTGTATGAATGGATGAAAAGGAGAAAGGAAATCTTTTTTCCCCCTAAAGACTTATTTATGCATACAAGAAGAACTGGGGTTAGGGCCCTCCCTGATGGCACAAAGGGTTAAGACACAGCACTATGAAGCAACCGCAGCCCACTGCAGCACAAGTTTGATCCCCGGCCATGGAGGCGACCCACATGGTGCCACAGACCTCTCCTGATCTGCCCATTGTTCCCCTCAGCAGTGTATTTCCATCAATCTGCCTGTTCTGCTCCCCACTCTGTCTCTGGCGAATCCCCTTACCCCCATACCTCTAGCCTGTACCCCAGTTCTTATACACATAAATAAATTCTTTAAAAAAAAACAAAACTTACTTGTGGGCACTAGGTTTATTAGGGTAAAAAAAGCACTTTCTAAGTTTGATACCCATATAGAAATAGAAAAGATAAATTTAATTAAATAACATTTATATATTTATGTGGGAAAAATACCATACATAAAGTTATAAAAGTGGGCCTCCCTGGTGGCGCAAGGGGGTAAGTCTCAGCACTAGGAAGCTTTCAGCAGCCACTGCAGCACAATTTTGACCCCCAGCCTGGGAGCCGACGGATGTGGCGCAGCAGACCTCTCCTGTCTCACCCTTTGCTCCCCTCAGCAGTGGATTTCAGTGGATCCGCCTGTCCTGTTCTCCAACCTGAATCTGGTGAATCCTCTACCCTCCCTCCCCGCCACACCTCTGGCCTCCACCTCTTATATTCATAAATAAATAAATAAAAATAAAGTTAAAAGGTACATGACCTGCTGGAATAATTATATCATGACAAAAGTCTAATACATAAGTAGAGCTTAAAAAGCAATACAATAACAGACCAGGCGAGAAAATAATAATAATGATGATGAACAGCCATATACCAGAGACATTTTACGGGGGTAGAGTGGGGAATGCGATCAAAAACTGTGGGGGGAGGGAAGTGCACTGGACTATGGTGATGGTACACGGTGATTTGGTGATGAGAAGCCCAAGGTGGAACTTGCAACTGAGGTGGAAAAATGCATAAAATGATGTAAAAATAAACATATTATTTAAAAAAGCAATACAATTAAAATGCAAATAAAAAACAGATTCAAATTTTCTGAACTCTCAGGAACTAAATATACCTTTATTTTTACTATTTATATTTTCTCTCACCCTCCTTTAGGAGAGATGTTGAGACAGCTAATTCCAGCACTCTCCCCTGCCTCTGCCCACACTCTGAGAAGGGAAGTCTCCGGACAACACCTGAATCAGGTGCCGCCTCCGCTCAGCTTTCGTACCTACCACATTCACTGGCTGATCCTCCCACCAACTGGAAGAACTGCTGGGCAATTTTCATATGATCCCTCTGAAAAACAAAGCACAGCTGATATAGAGGAGTAATTAAAAATATTTCATTAAAGTTCATGCTTTTAACATATTTGTCAGGCTTTAACATATACACATTGCTTTAAATCCTCCTCAGTAATACTGACTCTTACTAGTATAAGAACTAGAGAATGAAAACTTGAAACTCAATTAAAACCTATGCAAGATTATATGGCAAACAAGAAATAAAACCCAGTGTCCAAATTCTGCCCCAGAAGTATTTAGTACTTATCAGCCATTCAGTTAACACTCATTGCTCTTTTAACATCGATCCAATCTCATGACAGGAGTAATACAGCTTATAACAGGAGCATTTAATAAATACTTACGCATTCCACTAATTACTGTCTACGAGCTCTCTGCCAGGTGAGGTACTGTGAAGTCAGCTGGAGGAAAAAGTTCATCTACACTTTCCTTGGCTCCAAAAACAACCTAATATGCCATATTAGATGAATACATATCGGACAGTATTGTAGTGTGTTTATAAAACGCTTTCTCAGAGAAACAATTATCCCCACTTTACAGATGCCAAAATCATAACTCAGAGGAGTACAAGGCTGAAAAGAAGAGTGACATAAAATAAGAGTGCAACCATGCAACATTTAGTTACTGTTAGGGAAAAAACACTTTAAAAATTGGCTCTTTAAACAAAATGCATTTCTTAAGGTTATGGCTATTTTGTCTTTTAATAACAGATTTCTTTTTACCATGGAATCTAGATTGGGGACATGGAAAAGCACCAGGTCCTGCAGAAGAGCCTGTTGGAAAGTTTTCCGCTGGTTGGATTTTGACATCTGTCTGGATCTTTTCTACATACTACAGCGCACTACGGCACCCGGGAACTCATACTCACTGAGCCCATTTCCTGGCCAAGAGCTGCGTTGACCACTCCTTTGAGGATATACTCCTGGAACAGGCAATAACGATGGTTAATGTCACAGGACATTATGAGATGCCCTTCACAGTGATTATTTACACCAATGTAGTATTTTAGACATATGATTAAAAATTATCCAGTGTCACTTCTCTCTAGTCTATCCTTAGTATGAATGAAAAAATTAGGGGACTTTCTTTTGGTTTCCAACAGGCAAGTATACATATAACAGAATTCACTTTACAAATTCTCAATCTTGAGCAGAAGTAACTCGGTGGAAAGCTTCAGGAGTCTTTAAGTTTTATTTCCACTCGGTGCAAATAATTAACAGTAAAATGTTTGCATGATAACTTTTTCACCTTATTAGTTATTGTCATATATAATATCATGTGTATTATTTTACATTTCCAATGACATAATAAGACCTTTGCTAGAGATTCCTTTTTCTTGTTAAACAGGATTTCCATTTGAAAGGTAGTAGTTTCTCTTTTGGAGTCCTAAGGCATCACTTATATTCCTTTCAAATTATATATATATATAGTTTGTTTTATTTTATGCATATAAGAACTGGGGTATAGGCCAGAGGTGCGGGGGGTGAGAGGAATGCCCAGAGACAGAGTGGGGAGCAGAACAGGCAGATCCACAAAAACACACTGCTGAGGGGAAGACAGGAGGGGAGACAGGAGAGGTCTGTGTGCCATGTGGGTCAGCTCCCTGGCTGGGGGTCAAGCTCATACTCCAGTGACTGTTGATAGCTAGATAGCCCTGGGACTTAATCCCTAGGCCACCAGGGAAGTCCTCAAGTAGATATATTTTTTTAAAGATTTATTTACTTATGCATGTAAGAACTGGGGTACAGGCCAGAGATGTGCGGTGGGGTGAGAGGATTCATCAGAGACAGTATGGAGCAGAACAGGCTGAATGACAAGTGCACTGCTGAGGGGAGCAGCGGCGGGTCAGGAGAGGTCTGCTTGGCCATGTGGGTCAGCCCCCTGGCTGTGCTGCAGTGGCTTCGAGAGCTTCATAATGTGGTGCTTTAACCCACTGCGCCACCAGGGAGAGCCCCAGCAGTAATCTTTTCTAATATGACTTTCAGCTACTATTACAAAGTTCTATTTTTATCAGAACTTAGTAAAAATGTAACACATTCTCAATTACCTGAGGTGTAGTGGGTTCCAGATCCTTAATTAAGTTATAAGCCTCTTGTACATCATCTGAAATATAAGGAACACGGAGCTATACTAGACTGTATGCCAGCACCCTCCATGAAACAGTCCCCATAAGATAAGATCCTTCAGTACTCAAACATTCATGGGAAATAGGATCTGCTTTATCTGTCCTCTCCATCAAGGTGAAAGTTAAGTAGTTATCCCAAAGATAATCAAAGGACCTTAGGGAATACATATTAAGTATGAATCACCTAAAAAAAAAAATACAAGCTAAGGAAATGAACCAGGCATTATATACCAATGGCTTTACGGTCATATAAGAGAGATCATTTTTAAAAGAGATACACAGATGTAGGAGTGAAACAAAGTCTTGGATTTGCCCTAAAAATACTTCTGCAACAAAAGAGAAGAGGAGGAGGGTATATGAAGAAGACTGGGAATATCCTGAAAACTGGTGAATCCGGGATAAATACTTGGGTATGCATTTTGGGCATTTATATTATCTACTTTGGTTTATGTCTGAAAATGTTTTCTATGAAAAATCGATTTCTAAGCTGTTTTTAAACTTTTATCCAAAGGCATATTTCTTTGTGCTTATGTCAAAAGGAGAACTGTTTGCAAGTTCATGTTCTCATTTGAATAAACACCTACATTTTCCTCACGGAGGAATAGGCTGCCTGGCTGCTTCCTGGCCTGCACCTATGCAGGCCCACGCTGTTAGCCGGAGGCCATGACAGCGTGCCACCACCCACGCGTGGCATGGGTACACTCACAACTGTCAGACCAAGGACTGCTTAGACATGTGTCTGACAACTTCAACCTTAAGTGGGGGGAGTCAACAGCACATTCTTGTCGAATCATAATATTTCTAATGAAAAGCCAGTGGTTCAAAAAGTGGGAGAAAGACAGAGCAAATAAACACAGTGATAAAGACTCAAAAAAAGTGAAAACAAGGGAACTGCCAGGGGAGGGGAGGGAAGATAATGGGGAAACTGAGGTAGAACAGATAGAGAACAAAAGAGAAAAACAGTAGGAAATGAAAAAGAATAAAGGAGGTTTCTCCAAAAGAGGAGAAAGAATAAAGAGAAAAGAAAAACCTAATAAATACCAGTATATTTGCTGTTGAAACTGCTGCAAATATGTTTTGGAAACAGGGGTTTAAAAGGCAACATGGGTGATTTGGTGATGGGAAGCCCAAAGGGATTACAACTGAGATGGAAAAAGGCACAAAAAATGATGGAAAAATAACCTACCATATTATTTAAAAAAAAAAAAAGTTAATCAAGTAGCTCAATACGAGATTCCGTGTTCTAAAATATCTCATTACAAGCAAGACCAAGACCAACCTTTCTTACCTTGACGAAGGTAGTAAATCACCAAGTTTAGCCTGGCTTCAGGAATGACATCCACCAGGGGAGGTAAAACCTGCAAAGCCCCTTCGCCGCCTCGGAAGACAACCTAGAGAGAGAGAGAAGCTGCTCTAGCGGCCGTCAGCGTCAGCGCAGACGCAGCTGCCAGCGCACTCTGAGGCCAGGCGCTTGGCACTAGGTACCTGACGCCCACCTGAAGGCAGCGCTGGGATCAGTTCCCGTCTAGAAAGCAGTCATCGTTCACTGAATTCATTATTGCAACTGCTGCTTGTGCTTCTTCCCATCTCTTTTCTTGCCCCTCTGATTCTGACCCTTCCATTGAATAACCCTGTTGCAGTTACGGAATTCATTCACTTAGATCCTACCTAAAACCTGCCTGCGCTACCCCCCTTCTAAGTGCTTCATAACCATGTTTTGCCTTACGTATGTCTTTATATGTTCTGTTTTAGTGTTTGTATTTCTTTGTATGTCTTTTGTTGGTTAACACCCACCAGGATATAAACTCTGTATCACAGGAACTTTGTTTACTGTACACTCAACCCCTGGAACGTAATTACTATAAACGTCATTTATTAGTCTTTGCAAGGACACATCTTCATTTTCTACAGATTTGTAATATTTTTACTTTTGTACTACTAGAGTACTAAAGAGAAAGAGATTCCTAATGCCACGAGTTATTTTGGAAATATTTAAAACAATTCCTAGTCACTATGGATTTTAGTTCTATTCATTGAACTATATTCCTACTTTTCTCAGCATTCTTGTAAAATTTTCAGTGGATCAATCTATAGTGTAACTTTATAATTCTGTAGACCTTCTACACAATTCTAGTTAACAGAATGCTGCTCCACATCACAACTGTGCCTTCACGCTTGCATTACGTGGTATTAATAACTCTAGTACCTTAGAAGAATATTCAGTGGCCTTGTGTTAATTTTTCATTTTAAGTGGCAAGCAGGCCTATCCAAACACAATAACGGAATCTTACTAGTCTGATGACTAAGTTGTACACATTAATAGGTGCCAAGTAGTTTTTCTTGCAAAAATTTGTTTCCTTTGTCCTTCAACTGTCTGGGTTGTTCTTTTAAATGACAAAGTTGAGAGCCTTCCTGATAGTACAGGGGTTAAGTCTCAGCACTACACAGCTATCCTCAGCCACTGCGACACAAGTTCGATCCCCAGCCAGGGAGGTGACCCACAGGGTGCAGCAAACCCCTCTTATCTCTCACACTGCTCCCCTCAGCAGTGTGTTTTAGTTCAGTCTTGCTGGCTCTGCTCCCCACTCTGTCTCTGGTGAATCCTCTCACCCACCACACTTCTGGCCTGTACCCCAGTTCTTGCATGCATAAATAAGTAAATCTTAAAAAATAAATAAAGCACAAAGTTGAGGAGTATCAGTATTCATTGCTCTTCATGACTCTGCCTGTGTGCAGCCCCCCCTCTGCTGTTGCTGGTGATTCCTGGGGGACAGTTCAGGGTACTTAGATACATCTCCTTTCCTCCACAACAAGGTAAAGAAATGTTTGCTGAGCTAGCTCCCTTCATGAATCTTTCTAACTGTTGTGATGCTCCAAAGTAGGGGAGGACTCAAGTTAGTGGAGAAACTAGAGCGGGAAGCTAGAGTAAAGGGGGTGGGGGGAGCCAATTGTATCGTAGGATGGAAACTAGATTTCCGGTGGTGGTCATAATGTGGCACATTCAGGCAGCGAACTGTACACTGCGCACCTCAACTTTTTATCATGTAACCTCCATACAAATTTAAAAAGACAGAAAATTATGTTCACCAGATTGTGCCTGATGAGCTCTTTAGCAAATTCAAAGGATGAAGAAGCGTTGTCCATCAAACTTTTTAGTTCTGCCTGAAATTAGAAAAGGAGAGGCTTATGAAAGCGACACGTGTATATAGTTCTTACCCCACTTATTTGCAATGGTTTATAACTAAAAAGACTCTAAACTATTTTATTTGTTCATTAGGACTCTAAGAAATTGTCATAATTATTACCCTCATTTTACAGATGAGGACACTGAGGCCTGTAAAAGTTAAGTGACTTGAACCTTGCAATAAGCAGCAAGTTTGAAACTGAAGTTTGAGCTTCTAGAGTTAGTCTTCTTTCGAAGAAAGAAGGTAATAATGGAGCAAAACTTTTAATCACTGAGGTCAATTCTTCAAGCTGACCGTTCCATCTACATCTGCAGTGGCCACAGCACCCCCTTATTGCTGAATTTCCTTTTATTATTTTTTTTAAACATAACACAATTAAAATACCTTCTGCCCTTTGGTTATTTATTGAATATATCAAAATGTCCATTCTCACCAATTTTGTCCAGCATACTACTGGATGTTCTAGCCAAGACCATTAAACAAAACTGGGAGAAATAAAAGGGGTACAGATTGAAGAGGGAGACGTAAAACTATATTCATAAAATAATAATCCTATACTCCTGAAAATTCCAAGAAATTTAAAAAGATAGTTATAGGGCAATCCATAAAAATCAATGTATAAAAATTTCTAGTTATTTGTCATGAAAATCTGAAAATGAAATTAAGAAAATAATTCTATTTAATAGTAGTATTGAGAATAATAAAATACCTAGGGGAAAAAATACATTTAAATTTATACCCTCCTGAAAACTATAAAACATTACTGAAGTAAAAGAATGTCTACAGGGGAAAACTTCTAAAAATAGACCTGAAAACTTAGTATTATGAATATTTCCCAAATTGATTACGGAATTAATGCAATTCCCATCAGAATGCCAACTGAATATGATTCTAGAGTCATATTTTATTTCCCTCAAATTTTATTAGTACATCATTTACATAACTATGTAATTTTGGGGGTACAATTTCATTCCTTCCTATGCACACATGCTTCACTCACCCTCACCTTGCACCAGAACTCCAGGGCTAATACCCTTCCCTTCTCTCCTCCCCACTCCACCCTCTCTTCCTCCCTCCTCTTTGACTGTTTCTGCTGGAAACCTTCCAAGCAGGCAGACTCAGGGGACTCTTTAGCTGAGGCATACATCCAAGACATATTTTATATAATATATAAATAGACTCAGTTGCCTGGTAAGCCATTTAATTGATGGGCATTTCTTTTGCCACAACTGACCACCTTTATTGATATAAGGCACAAAAGTAAATCTGGGACAAGTATCTCTGTCTCTCCTTCAGCTACTAAACCCTGTTTCCCTTGGGAGCAGACCTCCTGTCAGCGTGGAGCAGAGTAATAGTGCTCCTTTCCATTACATTTTCACAATAAATTTTGCTCTGGAAACATTAATTTGTCCGTTTGAATTCTGTTCCTTCTCTCCCCATTCCAGGGTGGCGTAACAGCTGGAACTTCTTTGGGGGGGCAAAGATGGGATTTTAAAACTTTGAAACAGGCTGAAGTTTTTACATTTTGGTGGCCTCACCTTCCTAAAGTAAGGGTAAATCCTGAATAGGATTAACCTAAAGATATCTGTGTGTAAGGTATCTTGAGACAGTACTGAACAAGCCTGCTCTCATCTAACCAGGTATCTACCTACCTAGGTGGATATACATATTTATGAGCATAGGCAAGTGTGTGTATAAAATGTTAACATAGAAGGAATCATAATATACAGCTTCCTGTGTTCTCTGTTTCCAATAAAATGAGAGCTGTCACAGATTTTTATCTATAAAATTATCACAGAAATTAAGTAACAGAAAGTATCCTGCACAGTGCTCACGAATTAGTTAATTTCTAGATATTTATAACACGTCTACCACTATTACCTCTTGGAGATAAGCTGAAAGGATAAACTGATGTGTGCCAAATAGAGAAAGTCATTGCAGGAAATGAGAAAGGTGTATGCGAAGTGGTGGTGATAGGAGTTCATTGTGTAAGTAACAAACTAGTGGAAAGAACAAGAGGTAGGACAATGTTTGAAAAACTGAAGAGAAACCAAAGAGATGGGAACCCCCCCGGATGAGAACAGCGGCCAGGAAGGTCTACCTTCAGATAGGTAAGACAAGACCCAGGGCTGATGGGAACTGGTGGATGAGAGATGAAGGAGAAGGCAGTGATGGACTGAGGTTTCCCATGTGATTTACACATAGGTGCCATTCAATTGCAGTGTCACAATTATATTTTAGAGGAAGAAGCTGAAATGCTTGGTCTTCACATATTAAGCCAAAGGAAGGCATCTATCTAAAGATCACGTACAGTATATTGAAGACACGAAGAATTCAGAAGTCAGCATTTTTTGGACTATGTGATAAATATTCACATAACCAGGCTCTTACAGAATTATACTGACAATGATAAAAGGACTGAATAATGAGTTTCACGAATGTAAGTAATTCAAATAGTAATTAAGTAAGTTAAAAACACATATCCGCCAGTACCTCAGCTGCTTTGCCGTTGTACAGACGAAAATGATTGCAGGCCTTAAGATTGAGTGCGATGGTACTATCAGGAATTTGCTGAAGATAAACTGCCAGAACTTCTTGAGATACATCATAGTAGTCCAGCTTGTAGTAACACAGGGCCACATAGACATTGAGGGCAAGGTACTCCCTGTTAGATGAAAGAATTAAGAGTTAATGTAAGTCTACTTCACGGAAATGTCAAACTACAAACACTTTAATGGCTCTAGTATACAACAAAGCAAAGAGGGCATGAATTTATCTCTTGGGGAAAGAAGGCAAGATATAATCAGTACCTCTTTCTTTGTTTAATATTTGATATTTTGATGTAAGTAGAATAATAGATGAGAAACAGAGGAAAGATGGAAAAGTTCAACTCACACCTGTCAAGATGCAAAAAACCCTAGCACCAGCTTAGCTGAGCACCAGCGCACACCGCGTGGAGGCTGGGCAGACAGAGTGGCAGACCCGGTGACTGGGGTGGGTGGAGGCCGAGAAGGGGAGACAAGACCGGAAGGGGCAGGACGCAGCGTAGTCAGGGCCTGGGCGGCAGGCCACGTGATCATGACAAAGGTGGATGCTAATTCTTCAGAGCAGTTTATTTCTGAGTTTGCCAGTAAGTCCCCCACCATGTCGCTACACTGACACACCTAGCCCATGCATTTTCAAAAGGTTGATCTCATCCACAGAAAGATGAACACTGGTTCTCATGGGGTTGGAGAGAGGGCAAACTGTCCTCTTACAATGTGGAAAGCATTAGAGATATCGAGTGTATATAGACGGACAGAGGGTATCCTGTGATGTTAAAATTTCATGGCAGAGGGCCCTCCTTGGTGATGCTACAGGTTAAAGCACAGCACTAGGAAGCTGTCTGCAGCCACTGCAGCGCGAGTTCAAGCCCTGGCCAGGGAGCTGACCCACATGGCCCAGCAGACCTCTCCTGGCCCACCCAGTGCTCCCCTCAGCAGTGTATTTCAGTGGATCTGCCTGCTCTGCTCCCCACTCTGTCTCTGGTGAATCTTCTCAACCCCCCACACCTCTGGCCTGTACCCTAGTTCTGTATGCATAAAGAAATAAATCTTAAAAAATAAAATTTCATGGCAGGATGATAAGGAAAAGAGAGTCTAAAAAGGCTCTGTGAAAGAGTGATAGTGAAATCAAGTGTGGAGAACAGGATTATTACTCTCATCAGATTACCAACTGAACAGGTGCAAACACCTGGTGATATTTAGCACCACAAGGCTCTAGGTTCTCTCAGCCAATTACAGAGGAACTAACAGAACCAGAGATATGAGTGGGGCTAAAAAGGCACAGAGATTGACCCTCTCTGGTGGCACAACGGGTTAAAGCACAGCACTATGAAGCTGTCCGCAGCCACTGCAGCACAAGTTCAATCCCCAACCAGGGAGCTGACCCACAGGGTGCAGGAGACCTCTCCTGTAACCCCACTACTCCTCTCAGCAGTGTGTTTCAGCAGATCTGCCTGTTCTGTTCCCCACTCTGTCTCTGGCGAATCCTCTCACCTCCTCTCACCTCTGGCCTATACCCCAGTTCTGTAGGCATACATAAATAATAAATCTTGAAAAAGAAAAAAAAAGGCACAGGCCTGTTATCCAGCAGTATCCGCTTATAAATGTCAATAGCTTCTTGGTAGTGAGATCGCATATAATGTATGGAGGCTAAGCTGAGTTGGTCTTCTGTGATATCCTGAAGATTCTGGTGAAAGTTCATCAATTTCTTCTCATCGTTAAACTAAAATCATGAGAGAAGAAAACATGTGAAGACTCACACAGTGGCTAGAGAAAGCAACACCTACAATAGACACGGGGCACCTCATTCTCCTAACTTCCCTTTGCTGCCTGTGCTTCTGCTTTGCCTCTCAGAATAAGAAAGAAAATAGCTCTTGGAGACATATCCTTGGCGCCAGAAATGTCTTTAAGGGACCGCCCTAGAGGTACAAGGGGTTAGTCTCAGCACTATCAAGCTACCTGCAGCTACTGAAGTAGAAGCTTGATTCCCAGCCAGGATGCTGACCCACAGGGCGCGGCAGACCTCTCCTGTCTCGCCTGCCGCTCCCCTCAGCGGTGTGTTTCAGTGCCTGTTCTGCTCCCCGCTCTGTCTCTGGTGAATTCTATCTCTCAGCCCCTGTACCTCTGGCCTACACCCCAGCTCTTGTATGCATAAATAAATAAAATCTTTTTAAAAAAGTTAAAATGTCAGCCCTCCCTGGTAGCGCAGCAGGTTAAAGCACAGCACTGAGAAGCTAAAGCCACTTCCGCATGAGTTCGATTCCCGCCTGCCCTGGAGGTGACCACATGGCCCAGCAGACCTCTCCTGACCCATCCGCTGCTCCCCTTAGCAGTGTACTTCGTCGATCTGCCTGTTCTGTTCCCCGCTCTGTCTCTGGTGGGGCCTCTCACCGACCCTGAGCCTCTAGCCTGTACCCCAGTTCTGTATGAATAAATAAATAAATCTTAAAAAAAAAAAGTTAAAATGTCATGGTTTTGAAGACTATATTATGCTCATAGTATAAAGGCAGGGAGAAAAAAGCAAAATACAAAAATACATATTTAGAGCTCTCCCTGGTGGTGCAACGAGTTAAAGCACCCCATTATGAGGTTCTCCAAGGCCTGGCCAGCGAGCTGACCCACATGGCATGGCAGACCTCTCCTGACCTGCCCACTACTCCCCTCAGCAGTGTATTTCAATCTCTCTGTTCTGTTCCCTGCACTGTCTCTGGTGAACCCTCTCACTCACCACACCTCTGATCTATACCCCAGTTCTCTAAGTATAAATAAATAAATATTTAACAATGCTTAGTGAAATAAGCCAGAAAGAAAAGAAAAAATACCAGATGGTTTCTTTCACAGCAGGAATATAACAGGCCAGGCGAGAAAATAATGATAATGATGAACAGCTATATACCAGAGACATTTTGTGGGGGTGGAGTGGGGAATGGGATCAAAACAGTGGGGGGAGGGAAATGCATTGGACTATGGTGATGGCACATGGGTGATTTGGTGATGGGAAACTGAAGAGGATTACAACTGAGATGGAAAAATGCACAAAATGATGTAAAAATAATTATATTATAATAAATAAATAATATATAAATACATCTTTTTTAAAAAAAAAAAACTACATATTTAGCACAAGCCCCATTCTGCAAGACAAATAAATGGGCAGAAAACATAAACTATGCACGTAAAAATAATCCTGAAAGGAGCCATAATAGACCAAAAGTTTGAATGTTGTATGAAAGAAGTTGTTTCCTATTTTTTCTTATTTGCATTTCTTTTGCTTAATAGAATTAACATGCACCTTTTATAATTTGCAGAAGTATTATCATTCAGACTTTATGATGATGAACAAAATGCTTTATTGCTATAAGGTAATTCTGAAAAGTAAGTGATTAGTTCTAGGAGTCAGGACAAGAGTGTGTTTCCTACGAGAAAAGAATATATTCAAACTAACCTTAAGTGACTACTGTTTATGAAGAACTAAAACCTAACATCTCCAAATACAATAAAGAACAGTGATGGCTGGGCCTCCCCGGTGATGGAAGGTTTAAGTCTCAGCACTATCAAGCTATCACCAGCACTGTGGCCTGAGTTCCATAGTGCGCCAGGGAGCTGACCCACATGGCGCAGCAGACCTCTCCTGTCTCCGGGCTGCTCCCCTCCGCAGTGTATTTCAGTAGATCTGCCTGTCCTGCTCCCCACTCTGTCTCTGGTGAATTCTCTCTCTCAGCCCCTGTATCTCTGGCCTATACCCCAGTTCCTGTATGCATAAATAATAATAAAAATAAATCTTTTAAAAAAAACAGTGATGGATGAGAAAATCCTATAAAATTAAAGCCCACATGCCACCTACTTTAAAAATGCCGTTAATAAGAATTTTGAGTTATCTTTCACCATTGTTGGTAATGAGAAGGAATAAAAAGAAAAATATTTTATTATTTTTTAAAGATTTATTTATTTATACATACAGAACTGGGGTACAGGCCAGAGGTGCTGCGTGTGTGTGTGTACGTGTATGACAGACAGAGAAAGAGAGAGAGAGAGAGAGAGGATTCATCAGAGACAGTGGGGAGCAAAAGAGGCAGAGCTACTGAAATCCACTGCTGAGGGGCACAGTGGGCGAGGCTGGAGAGGTCTGCTGTGCCCTGTGGGTCACTCCCTGGCCGGGGATCCAACTTGTGTTGCAGTGGCTGCGATAGCTTCATAGTGCTGTGCTTTAACCTGCTGGGCCACCAGCAGGTTATTCGAAAATACTTTCAAAGCATAATGTGTGAAATGAGAGTATAAATACCTTGTGAGCCAGGTGGAAGAGGAGGCGGTTTTGAAGTCGGCTTTTTGGAGCTGGGAAAAAAATCCAAGTTGATTATTAAAGAACTCAATTGTCCTATTCTCTTCTCCCCCATACAATGTCTCTGTTTATAGCTGTTAGTGATTTTAGTTTTCACTTTATTACAATTACTTTTTATTTCTTTCTGATTTCTGACATTCTTCCTATGAGTGTGTGTACACACACACACACGTATGTCTGTGTCTGTGTGTGTGTGTGTATGTATGTATAATTTTAAAAATGACTCAATGTCCTCGTGGAGGAGGAGGGCCAGTGAGGAGTAACCTGAGCCAGTGGGTGGCGCTCGTAGACAGCGCTAGAGGACATCGGGCTTTCCGGGCCTCCGTCCCACAAAGGCCTGTGCTTCCGGCTGGTGCTGCTTTGGCCAGAAAGCTGTTGGGGGTGGGGGGCAGCTAAACAGCTGGTGCCTCGGCAGTTAAACCCCCGGTGATTAGGGGTGTCCGTGGAGAAGTCCCTGCTCGCTTTGCCTTGGCGCTGGGTTTCTGCTCTACAGACACTATCTGGGTTGGGACTGCGCAGCTAATCATTGCTTTCACGTGCCCCCCAGTTCCCCCTTTCCTCACTCCCCAGTTACTGTTGTTTCTCACAATGTGTCTGCTTTTGAGTTGCATTTCAGGCACCCTCTGGGATGAGGAGCCACCCAGTGGGTCAAGCCTAGTCCCCTAGTTTGTTCTGTTTCATTATCCCATTGCAGGAATGACATGAGGTTCAGACAAATCCTTACCTATGTGTCTCTGCTCTAGCTGCATTACTTTAGCCTGGTCTCCGTCTGCAGTAGCAGCAACATCCTCAAGAACCACAGGAGCAGGCTTCTGAGATTCAGTTCTCCCCACCGTTTTATCTTACCCCGTCATGCCCAGTGCAGCGCAGACCACCGCACAGTGACCTGCTGGGCTGGTCACGTGTTGGACCCAACATTGGAAACAGACAGTACTGCTCATCCCAGTGTGCGTATAAATCCATTCTCCTTCCATCATTCTTCCCTGTATTTCTGTAAACTCCCTGTATTTTGTAAATTTCTTCTGAAACTGCCTTTCCCACAGCCAGGCTGCTAGGCTGCCCTAACCAGATCTTGGCGCATATGCCACCCTGAGGGGGCAGCCATGGGTTAACGCCAGTCAGGCTCCACATTTCCTTTGTCCTCTTAGAGAATCTTCCGAACTTCAGACACCCAATTCTACATGTCTTTATGGTAAGAAGTCAAACTCCAATGACTAGAAGAGGGAAAAAATGTGGAAGGAGAACCAGTATTTGGATCACCCTCTCTGTCTCTCACAACATTCCGGACACAGAGAAGCCTTGGACACATGAAAGTAACTCAACTTAAAACGTGAGACAAAGTGAATCAGGAAAAGCTATAACAGTACACACGACACAATCTGGGTACAAGGCAAAGACTGGGCCGAGCAAAGCGAACAGTCGTGAGGCGCGTGGCCAGCTGGCTCTGGGCAGCCCTGAGACCTGTCTTCTTCATCTTCTGTTCCGGCAGGTGAGCATGGCCAGCTGTTTTCCACATCAAAGCCTTGAGAACCACTGACAATGAAGGCAAAGGGTGCCCTCTCAGCCCCTCTCAGCTCAAGGGAAAAGCACTCAGGAAGGAGAGGTGGGGAGCAGAAACCCAGGTTGCCCAAGGGGCCGGACAGCAGACTGTAAGTGCAGCTTAACGAGAGGGCCAGTTCTTATTTCAAATAGTTTCAATTAGTGGAACTACTTTTTTAATTCATAAAAAGTTGTAATGCCTAAAATATGAAAGGCTTCCAGTTGCCTTGACTCTGAGCTGACGTTCTTTCTAAACCTGCACATAATAGTTACCTCAGTAGAATTCTTCCCTTTGCATTCCACCTATAATTTCCTAACAAGCATATCCCTGCATGCTTTCTCAAATTTTTTAAAATTTAATTTGATACTAAACATTCTAACTATTCTTCATCTCTCCTCCCAAATCTTCTTTCTGGTCCTGCGCTTACTTGTCAATTTGCATGCAGGTATTCTAAACTCCCTATCATGATAAGTAAAGCAAAGGAAGAAGTCAGGTACCCACAAATTGACATGTCTTGTCTCCTTACTCAGAAGCTGGAAAAGCAGCTATAAAATCTACAGCCATGTAAGCAGCCCAATCCCAAATGCCCAAAAGTAGATGACTGGATAAAAAAGATGTGGTACATATATACAATGGA
>NW_004567106.1:66313091-66314914 GCF_000260355.1 Condylura cristata | reverse complement strand
CTACAGCCACGTAAGCTTGAAGAACTGACTCAACTTCTACCACAGCCGAGTATCCGCCCATGATGGGCCTACACAGGGCACTTGGCCTTTGTCTTCTCATCCTTCAACTTTTTGGCTTCTGGAGAGGCTGGTGGATGGGAACGTGGGGGTTTGGACAGCACCAAGACCAACTGTAGTCATAAAGTTGCTCAAATCCAATCTTTTTTGAAGAGTAAAGATATTTTTTAATCTTTCTAATTAAACAACTTTCGAATAGCACGATTTTTCCTCAATAGGGGAAGGGATTAAATAACTTTTAAAATCTCCAAAATGACTCAACATTAATGATGGTACTGAATAGTAAAAGGGTCCATTTTACCTTTCAAGCCAGCTGCTTCGGCTTGTTTATACATTCCAAGGAAAAAGTAGGTGCAGGCCAGGTTCACCCAGACTTCAGGATTGCAGTTTTCCACTTTGGTTGCATTTTCATATTCCTGAAATACATGGTAAGCAGTGATCTAATGTGGACAGTAATCATCGGCCACCCTGCTGTCCTGGTGACTTCACATTTAGGGTGTCCCAGATGCTCCTTAACTATACACTTCCTCTAAGGTGAAACACTGAAGCTAAAGCTCAGTGTTCCAAACCGCAGAAATGAAAAGTAGCTACTAATTTCATTTCATTGGTTTTACTTGGCTTACATTTTCAAAAGGTACTCCTTTCTTGCCAAAGGGACCCTCTGTGAGATTCACTTTGTCTGGCCTTTTTATGCTTCTTCTATAGTCTTTGTTTCTTTTCCCTACTCATCTGGGTTACTCTCTTTTCTCCTACATCTTTCGCTGTCAGCTTCTGTCAGCTTCTGTTCAGTCCTCCTCCCACTCTTCCCTTCCCTTCCCTAATTTTGTTTTATTCTTCATCTCATCTCCAATTACTTCATGGTGGAGACTCTGATGTCGGTTACACAACTTTAATCAAATAGCTTTAGACTACATGTTAGGAATAAGAACATGTGGAAAACACTTACACAATTTCATTTACCAATTGAAAATTGCTTGGCATAAGGCATCTGTAATTTCATGCAGATACACAATTCTGTAGCATACTTATTAGCTAGGCAGGTCTCCCCGCCCTGCACCTCCCCCCAAAAAGGTGAGGTTTACTGGGAATAGACACAGCACAGACACAAGCAGACAGGAGAGCTGCCGGTTATGTAGGGTTTTGAATGACCATGAAAAACAAGTCTCCAAACTATACGTGTAAAAATATAAAGATAATATAATCTTTCCCATGTCTAAAAAACTTTTGATAAAAGACTCATGACAATATTTTTTATAAAGTAGCTGATTTTTCCTGTCTCATGGAGTACAATCTCATTAATACATATAATTATATATATAGCATATGTGTAGCTATAAAGACAAGGGTTTACATATTTGAACATATTTGCATTTCTGAGGCAGTATGTCAGAAATAGGCTATTAACAAACTTATCTGTTAACAAATAGGTAGGCTTTGGGGCATAGCAGAGAGGGCAGCTTGATTTCTTTTTACTTTGTTCCCTTCTGATTGAATTTTTACCCTGTACACATATTGTTTTAAAAAAGCAAAATTTAGCCCTCCCTGGTGGCGCAGCGGGTTGAAGCACAGCACTAAGAAGCTAAAGCCACTTCGGCATGAGTTCGATCCCCCACCCTAGAGGTAATCCACATGGTGCAGCCGACCTCTCCTGACCTGCCCGCCTGCTGCTCCCCTCAGCAGTGTCTTGATCGGCCTGTTCTGCTCCCCACTCTGTCTCTGGTGAATCCTCTCACTGTCCCTGCACCTCTGGCCTGTACCCCAGTTCT
>NW_004567106.1:66309802-66311136 GCF_000260355.1 Condylura cristata | reverse complement strand
AAAAAAAAAACAAGAAAGAAATCTCTCTTTTTAGTTCACCTCTTATCAGGTTTGTAACTATCCTGGGATCTGGAATCAGTGTCTTACTAGATTTACAAGGACTCCTTGAACAATCCCCAGAACACACCTGCCTGTTCCTATATCATGGAAAACAGCATTCATCTATATTCTGGCATTAACCTCCTAAGAAGCAGAATTCTTCAGACATTACCTCCAATAGGGTAATAGCGCCAGTGAAATCTCTTTGTGAAAGAAGCTCCTCTAGTTTTGGAATCTTCCTACCTTTCTTCTTCCTTTTGTCAGTGTTTGGGAGGTCCCCGCCTACTGCAGGTTTGGCTCTTGAAAGCATCTGTGAAAAACCAGCAAAGGCCATTTGTAGGATTCAATTCCAGCGGTCAATGTTAAAACAAGAGCGTTAGTTTCAGGATTTACAAGTCAAATCCTTACCCACCAACCCCAGGGAAACGTAGTCAAACTCTTTATTATAGACATTATACCAAAAGGGCTACCCCACCCTCCTGTACTTGAGTTGAGCCAGTTACTCCCAACTTGTTTATCTCCTTCCATTAGAGTGCAGTACGAGATGCTTTCGCGCAGCGGCCGTCATCGCCCCTTCCCCTCGTTCTGCGCCAGTCACACACACGCTGCTCAGATGTGGGGAAATGGAGAAATAAGGGGGGAAAGCACCTACATATCTACAGTTGCATCCCCAACCCCTGTGTGAACACTGTTAACACTCCTAGACTTAACATCAAATGTGCTGGGAACCTCCACTCTCCAGTATCAGCAACCCATGTTCAGAGCCACTAACCATCTTGGCGTCGGTCCAGTGAGCCCCTTCTGCAGACAGACAGCCCAGGCCCGGCCTCAGCCAGTTTCTGCATCTAAACACCTCGATCCGTCTCCACGGCAACCCGGGCGCGGGACCGGTCCGTTTGAGAAAAGCGCTCGCCAAAGAACCTGTGCCCTGAACTTCTTGGTTCCGTTCAGCTTCCACCACTACAAGGAGGGGAAGTTCCTTTTACCAGAGCTGAGCGTTGTTCTCTGCGGATAGAGCGCGGGTTTGATTGTATCTCTACTTAGGAGTTTATCTTATGGAAAACAAAATGCTACGCTTTGTTTTTTAAATGCAAATTTCCAGGGAAAATAATTTTAGGGGACCACTTCCGATTGGACCAGTTGTGCGCCATAGCAACGCCGGGATGTGGAGTCACGTGTTCAGTAGCACGTGATCTTAATGTAGGCGAGTGAGCTAAGCGTGGCGTGAAGACTTCTGGTCAACAGTAAAAAACTGGAGTTGGGGCCCTACCTGGTGGTGCAGCGGGTTAAAGCAC
>NW_004567106.1:66305223-66309512 GCF_000260355.1 Condylura cristata | reverse complement strand
AAAAAAAAAAACTGGAGTTGGAGAAGGCTCCAACTACGAAGGCTACGGTTTCTTTCTATGGATGCGTCTGCATACAACGGAACTGTGATAAATTTGTATTCATTGGGCAACTTAATGTAACGGGTTCCGTAAGATGTGGAATTGATAGGGTGATGCTAAGCTGGTATAGTAGGAAAACTGCACACACATATTGTTTGTAGCCTGTCTGCTCTGAGTTAACATTCCAAACCAAGCACACCTCTGGAGGAGGGCGGGACCCAATGCTCTCTGCAGACTAGCCTCAGGACACTTGTGGAGCCCTGAACATCGCACTCTTCTGGCAGCCTTGACACTCTTCTGGCAGCCTTGACGGCTGTTGAGTGCTGTTTGTTCAACTCACTATAAAAAGCTGGACATGAAACCTTAAGGCGATTTCTTTAGTGTGTTAACCCCCAGTCTTCCAGATTGTCAGCTTTCTGATTAAAGCACACTTTAAAGATTTCAGTTCCTGTATACTTTATTGGCATTTTGTGGTGACAGGTAGCCTTAACTCCAGCCTTCCAGTTACAGAATCTGGGCATGGGGTAGCTGGAAAGCTCTTAAAGAACTTCCAATTCAATCTTCAGAATTAACAGAGGAAGGAACTAACATCCGGAGAAAACTAGGGAGTGGGTAAGACAGGAGAGGTCTCCTGTGCCATGTGGGTCAGCTCCCTAGCCAGGAATTGGACTGGTTCTGCAGTGGCTGGCAGTAACTTGATAGCCCTGTCTTTAACCCCTGCACCATCAGGCAGGCCCCACTGAGGTGTTTTTATTATTTCTAGTTATAGAGGAGAAAACTAAAGCTCAGTGAGATTAAGTAATGTGCTCTAGGTCACACAGGTAGGAAGCAGTATCCTGCTGACTCCAAAACACACAACCTGTGTCAATCTTGAGTGACCTGATTGCCATTTTGTAGGCACCCTGTAGCCATGTTTTAGTACTTAATGCATAGTTATAAAATATATCACCTTCTGAAGGTGCAAAGACAGGTAAATTAGTGGAAATTTCTCATATACTTCAGGAGTTCCTGTTTCCTTTTGAACAGTCTCCTTGAGAGATACCCAATTTCTTCACTTTAATTCTTCAGTCCCTATTCATTTATTGTGTGGACTTTTCTCAGAAAAACATGCTGAAATTTTATTTCTACACAAATAATTCAAAACAGGTAACCAAATTAAGAAAGTGAATCTTTAACATCCTTTCTTTGTTGTATCTCTGAGAGTTGCAAAGTTGGTTCTGGAAACATTGAGTCTAAAGGAAAATAAGGATAGAAAAACTGGAAAGGAGGTACCACAAGACCGGAAACCTGGCTCCACACTGCCAGGAGCTGGAGGTGGGGGGAGAAATAAGTAACATAGTCATTAAAACAGGTATAGGGCCCTCCCTCGTGGTGCAACAGGTTAAAGCACAGCACTGCAAGCAAGCTGTAGTCTCTTCAGTGTGCGTTTGATCTCCCACCCTGGAGGTGACCCATATGGTGGAGGTGACCCATATGGTGCAGCAGACCTCTCCTGACCTGCCCGCTGTTCCCCTCAGCAGTGCACTTCATTAACCTGCCTGTTCTGCTCCCCACTCTGTCTCTGGTGAATCCTCTCATCTCCCCTGCACCTCCGGCCTGGACCCCGGCTCTGTATATATAAATAAATCTTAAAAAAAAAAAAAAACAGTTATAGAAGCTAAAAATCCTTAGGTGCCAAGGCACAGACCCAAGCAACGTGTCAGATGTTACTAGGCCCAAAGTAGACGTCTTAGGACCTAGACTAGAAGTAAAGATTTGGAGATCAAGGCCATTGTAGAATCTTCAGTTCCTTCAAATTCTACATAGATACCCAAATCAACAGCTAACAAAACACTCCATGAAGGAGTGAGCCCCTCCCAAAGAGAAAAAGTCTGCGTCTGTGCAGCCGCTGCTTGGCCCCATCAGCTGCAGTGCCCACCTGTGCGTACACAGGTGCTGCTTTTCACCACCTCTGTCTCTCTGCAGGGCAGCAGCCTCGCACCCACCCGTGACCTGCACCTGCCAGGCTTCTCTGCACTGACCTCCCTCAGCAGAGGCCGCTCTCCTCAGGGCTCCCCGCCTATGACCATGTAGGCCTCTCCTAGCCAACCTGTCCCTCTTGGGGCAGCTCTTCCTGCCCACTTGTGTCCATGCAAGTGTCTTTATTCTTCTCTCCCTTTTATACTAAACTTGCCCTTGGGATGTAGCTAAGGTCTCTGTGTCATGGAGAAACTGCCAGCAATCTCCACTCCCCCTGCCCTGGCCACCATTAATCTTTTTTCTGCCTCTAAGCAGTTGTCTGTTCTCTACATTTCAGGTAACTGGAATCATACAATACGTGACCCATCTTTTTTATGTTTCACTTCTTTCACTTTGTAGGCTAGATGAAGATTGCTCAGGCTTTTTCTCCTTAGCCCCCTGTGGCTCTCCTCTGTGGCCCCGAGTGCAGGAGGAGCCTGAGAGTGTGGGCTCCAGGTACCTGATGCTGGGGGTCTGGAGTGTGGTGTGGTCATGTGTGAGCATGTACGTCTGAGCCTGGAGGCTGAACAAATAAGGGCAGCATCCGACAGGCCAGACACAGCGCAGGACCAGGGAGCTCAGGGAGCCCTGGGAGAGTAAAGGTGCCCCTGGGGGCTCGGATACCTGCCTGCCAGCTTCCTGACGCCCGCCCACAAGCTGCCCTGTGCTGGCTTGCCACTGCAGTTGGCGTTGCTCAGCAGGATTCAGCACTGCGGGGTATGGAGCCCTCTGAAGACCTCAGCAGAGCCCGAGGGGTGGCGGGCCTCCTCGCTGCAGGTGTCTTGTGAGTCCCCAGTGCAGTGGAAAGGACTGCCCGCCATGGGGAGGGAGTGGCATAGACATGGTATCTGCTCAAAGCAGCTCTGCAAATGGAGTCAAGACACGCTGGGGGTGCCATGGAGCACAGCCGGTAGCTGGAGTTGGGGAACAGTGAGAGGAGCTAGGGACGCTGCACAGCAAGGCGGTGGACGAGGTCAGGGCTGTGGAGGAGGAGGTGGCCTGAGAGGACCAGCTGACTGCTCCAAGCTCAGACTTCCAAAAGAAAGAGGAAAGAACTGATGCATTTGGACTAACAATTCCACTGGAAGGAGGGGGGCCTTTGGCAGGTTGATGTTATGACACTGGGGAGTGGGTGGATGGGATTGTTGGTGTGCCCCAGGAGAGGAGAATTGGAGGTGACCAGTGCGCCTTGACCTAAAGCAGTCTGTGCACTTCCCAGCACCCCCAGGGCCATGGACTGGAGAGGCAAGGGCCAGAGAAGAGGAAGGGGCGGGCATGGGAGTCTGGAGAGCCCCACTCTTGTCCAGCTGCACCACACACTTGCACTGTTTGCAAGACTCACCCACACTATAGCATGTACCGGCCCTGCATTCTGTTTGATGGCTGATGAATATTCCATCGTAGGGATAGGCCACATTTTGTTTAAGTCTTCATGGTATTTAAAATACTTAACTCGGGGCCCTCCCTGGTGGTGCAAGGGGTTAAGTATAGCACTATGGGGCTATCTGCAGCCACTGCAGCACCAGTTCAATCCCCGGCCAGGGAGGGACCCTCATGGCACAGCAGACCTCTCCTGTCTCCTCCACTGCTCCCCTCAGTACTGTGTTTCAGTCCATCTGTCCATTCTGCTCCCCGCTCTGTCTCTAGGGAATACTCTCTCTCTCTCCTCTCTCTCTCTCTCTCTCTCTCACACACACACACACACACACACACCCCTCTGGCCTGTACCCTAGTTCTTGTATGCATAAATAAATAAATCTTAAAAATAAAATAAAATGCTTACAGCTGTAAGACCTTGTCCTTATCCCACCCACCCATCTTGCATTCAGGGCATGGTCTCCGTCCTGTTCCATCTGGGGTAGACAGTGATGAAGGAAGAAGCCCAACACGCGCAAGTCCACACACAAGCAGCGCTGTCAGACCTCTGTCTGCCAGCCCAGAGCTCTCAGGCTCCCAGCTCTCTCTCCAGCTATATAATCTAATAACTTTTCCATTCCCACTTCCTCCCTCTCATCTGCGTCTTCATCCTTCTCACTCACTCCATCTTTCATTCCTCTGGAAATGATCATCAAATGTGTTTGAAACAGCTCACTTTATTTTGTGTGTCTGGACTTCCTTCAGTGTTCAGTGTATTGTAATTATCTGCTGCTACATAGAAGCTTGCCATATATATATATATTTTTTAAAGATTTATTTATTTATTCATACAGAACTGGGGTACAGGCCAGAGATGCGGAGGGTGAGAGGATTCA
>NW_004567106.1:66299832-66304610 GCF_000260355.1 Condylura cristata | reverse complement strand
GGGGTGTGTGTGAGAGAATTCCCCAGAGACAGGGGGGAGCAGAACAGGAGGATCTACTGAAACCCACTGCTGAGGGGAGCCGCAAGTGAGACAGGAGGGGTCTGCAGCACCATGTGGGTCAGCTCTGGCCGGGGATTGAACTCGTGCTGCAGTGGCTGCTCATATCATCACAGTGCTGCACGTTCGCCCCTTGTGCCATCAGGGAGGCCCCAACTTACCATAAACTTAGTAGCTTCAAGCAATCAATATGTCTGTCTCCGCGGTTTCTGCTGAGAGACTTGGCTGGGTGGCTCTGGCTCAGGGCCTGGAGTTACCTAATGTCTTGACTGGGCTGAAGGTCCCATTCCAGCTGGCTTACTCACCTGTGCGGTAGGCAGAGGCTGGTCCCTGGCAAAGGTCCTCCTTACCTCACGCAAGTTTCTCAGCACAGGGCTTCTTGAGCGCACATGACAGTTGACGTCCCTGGAGCCTGTGACCCAGTAGTGAATGAGGAAGTGACAGTATTTTTGGTGACCTTGCTTGGCACTCACACTGCAGGATCTGGACTTCTCTCTCGGTGACATTGATATGTCTATTCAAGGTGGAAAAGGCCTACCGTGGCGCAGGGGTCAGGAGGCAGACTCGTGGGGCCATGAAGCCTTCGGCACTGAGTTAGCCCTGTCTGTGTTACTACCTGAAGGTTGAGAAGTGGCCTGAAGCACCTCAAGCTCCTCGTTCTCAAACCACCAAAGTCGATGAAGTCCTCCTTAGGGGGAATAGGAGCCTTCTCAGTCGACCGACCCTTCTTCACTGCCTAAAGCTCCATCCCACCCTAGCTCACTTCTTCCCAGTGCACTTGGGGCTATGCAGTGACAGTCCCGGGGAGCCCCTTCTGCTGCTCCCAACCTCTGCCCCCCCTCCTGTCTGCTGGTTAGTCAAATAACTCCTGGAGAACAGCTGTTGGTTGTGGACTTTGCACATACCAGCTGACTCAACTCCGGGCTGTTTATGTGCTTTTCATTTCTGTAACTTAGCTAAGCTGACTCATCGTTGCTTTGTGTATGGTTTGCTTTCTTCTCTGATTGGTGATTTAACTGATTCCTGTGGCTGATAACATTCTGGAGGGCGAATAAAACAGTGCAGAACCTCCTCAGAGTTTCTCAGGCTGATTTTTGCTGTGACTGTTGAGCTCGGTGGTAGAGTAGATAACATGTAGCCTTGAGATATAGTCTGCATGTGCAAAAAGCTGTAATTAATATGTACCCTTGATAATATAGTTTGCATTTGCAAAAACAGATAAGGCATAAACTCGGCCCTGTGCCAACTTTGTCTGCAAATCATATAAAAGTCAGTGGTGGTGGTGGGCCCTCTTTGGTGGTGCAAGGGGTTAAAGTGCAGCATTATGATGTTATGGGCAGCCATTGCAGCATGAGTTCGATCCCTGGCCAGGAAGCTAACTCACAGGGCACAACAGACCTCTCCTGATCCCCCCCCCCCCGCTCCCCTCAGCAGTGTACTTGGTCAGGCAGCCTGTTCTGCTCCCCACTCTGTCTCTGGTGAATCCTCTCACTGCCCCTGCACCTCTGGCCTGTGCCCCAGTTCTTGTATGCATAATAAATAAATCTTAACAACAACAACAAAAAACTAATAGAGGTCCCGGGAAGTGGGCACGCACTGACAGGGCCACTGCTGCAGCGGGCCCCAGGGGGTGTCTGATGTTGGCTGCTGCCACTGTTGCTGCTGTTGCAGACAGGCCAAAGGGGTCGGGGATTGCTACTGCTGGGTCTGTGGGGGCTGCTGGTGGCCTCGCCATGGGTCAGCCTGCTCCTGTAGGGCCAGACAGACAGATAACGCTGTCACTACCTGTGTGTCTCCTGCTGCTGTAAGAGACTTGTTCCTGGCCCTGCGTATGGGCTTCGTGACTTGGTTTTACATGTGCCGCTGCTACAGGACAGGGAGAGGGGCACCGCCGAACCCCCAAACCTGCTTGTTCTAAATAGGTTCTGCCATCCGCCGCATCAAGACAAAACATATAAGACTTTAATGAAAAGGAACTTTAATACAGTGAGTACACAACACGGAAGACAAAGTGTATAATTTCTAAATCAAATACCAGAAGTGACCCATCCCCTTGTGGGCAAAAGTCCACCCAAAAGGGATCGGCCCAAAGCAAGGCCTGAAAGCCCTCCACAAGTCTAAGGCACCTTCTGGCCGGGACCCATAGAAAAGGTCCAGAAATGGCCAGACAAGTCTGGAAGGAAAAGAACAAAATCAAAATCAAGATAAACACAGCCATAGCCAAGCTCCCCACGGGTCTCTCACCCACATCTGTTTCTCCCAGTCCAGGACCAGAAGCAGCAAAGTTTCTTCATGTCTCTCTGCTCCATGTGGCTCCCTCAGGTCTCCTTCTAGCTCTCCATCCTGCTTCCTTCCTCTCCAGATTCCTTCTCTTTACTCAGCTCCACCCTCCTTCTGGGTGGGACAGGGAACCTGGAACCTCCCATTTTCCTGGGGACCCCCCCCCTTACCCTGCCATCTAGAACCTGAGCACCCCTCCTCCCCAATACTAGTGTGCCCAGTTAGTGTAGTTTTGTGTGCTCGCCACATTTATATACTGGCATATGCCTGGATGTTCTAGAACAAACACAGCAATAAAGAAGACAACAAATCTCTCCGTAGCTAAACAAAGAAGCACTGCTCTCCATCTCCTCTCTTCTCCTTATCAGTCCTCAAAAGACAGTGATTTATTTTGACTTCTGGTCTCACCATTCTGAGAACTCTGCTCGAGCCAGCCAGCTGAAACGATGTCTGTGCACAGGTGACTTTATTGACATAAGAGCTATCTGCTGGTGTTGCCTGGAAATACTGGATTCTTTTTGCCGGCCACCAGAAAATAATCTTTTTGTGTGTGTGTGAAAACTAAAAGATAAGGAACAGGGATGGAATCTTTAACATGTGTTTTTATTAGCTCAGGAAGCTAATCTGAGAGTAGCTGAGCACCATGCTCCAAAGAAATCACCCCAACACCTCATCGCTAGCTATTTTATAGTGAGGTAAAGATGGAGGGCAGGTTGGGGGGGGCTTCACTCCAGGCAGTTAACAACTTCTGGGAGTTTTATGGTGCCCCTCTCCCTGGCAACCGCTCTTACTGGGACCTCACTCCCTCCAGGGTGGCGCAGGCTTTGACTGAAGTGGTGTCAGCCACTCTTCCAGGCGCCTCCTATGCTGGGCTGTCAATTTAGAGCAAACAGGTCATAGGTCAGTCTGTTACAGGGCAGGAGAAGGGCACCCCAGGAGCTCTAAACTTGCCTGCTCTAATAGGGTTCTGCCCTCTATTATATCAAGATAAAACATACTCTTGCATGTAAGACCTTCAATAGAAATTAACTTTAATAGGGCCCCTCCTGGTGGTGCAACAGGTTAAAATGCAGCATTGCAAGCTGGCCATAGCTGCTTCAGTGTGAGTTCGATTCCCCACCCCACATGGCGCAGCAGACCTCTCCTGTCTTGCCTGTTGCTTCCCTCCGCAGTGTACTTTGTCAGTCTGCCTGTTCTGCTCCCCATTCTGTCTCTGGTGAATCCATTCACCACTCCTCTGTCCTATGCATAAATAAACCTTTAAAAAAATTAATATACCCCAGTTCTGTATGCATGAATAAACAAACCTTTTTAAGAAAGAAAATAACTTTAATACAATTAGTGTGCAACCAAGAAAGAATATAGTTCCCGGGCCCTCCCTGGTGGCGCAGCAGGTTAAAGCATAGCACTAAGAAGCTAAAGCCATGTCAGCATGAGTTCAATGCCGCCCCCCACATGGCGGTGACCACATGGTGCAGCAGACCTCTCCTGACCTGCCCGCTGCTCCCCTCAGCAGTGTACTTCATCGGTCAGCCTGTTCTGCTCCCCACTCTTCTTTTGGTGAATCCTCTCACCACCCCTGCACCTCTGGCTTGTACCTCAGTTCTGTGTGCATAAATAAATAAATCTTAAAAACAAACAAACAAACAAGAATATAATTCGCAAATCCAGTACCCAAAGTCACCTATCCCTTGTGGGTAAATACCCAATCAAATAGGATTGGGCCAAAGCTGGACCTCCACAGTGCTAAGGCCTTGTCTGGGGTCCCAGAAGGGCCCAGGCAAGTCTGGAAGGAAAAGAGCAGAAACCAAAACCAAGTCTAGGTAAAGTCTGCCCTAGTCAGCCTCCCCACGTGTCTCTCAACCATCACTGTTTCAAGTGTTTCTTCCATGTCCAAGTCCGGGAACAAGCCCAAGGCCGAGAAGCAAGCGCAGCTTCTTCACATATCTCTGTTCCAGGTGCTTGGCCTAGGTCTTCTTGCTCATCCCCCTTCCTTCCTTCTCCATAGCATTTCCAACTTCCCCTCCCTGCCCGGCTCCACCCTACCTTGAGTGGGGCAGGGAACCAGGAAACTTCCCTTTCCCTGGGGACCACCTTATTACAAAGCAGTGTATGTGTTTGTGTGTGTGTGTGTGTGTAATCAGTTTACGAGGATTCTAACTATGCATGTTGCCTTTCTCACCCTCTCCTAGTCCCTGTCATCGGGATTAGCCATTGAGCACCCCAGTAAGGACGCGTGCACATGGTAAAATGCTCCTAGGTGGCTCACAGAAACCCAAGAAGCTGAGAACCCATGAAGAGTGACGTTGAAGTACTTAAATTTCCTTTTTAAAAAAGATTTATTTATTTGTGCATGCAGAACTGGGGTACAGGCTAGAGGTGCAGGGGCGGTGAGAGGCTTCACAGAGACAGAGTGGGGAGCAGAATAGGACGACTGACAT
>NW_004567106.1:66293552-66299112 GCF_000260355.1 Condylura cristata | reverse complement strand
GAGAGAGAGAGAGAGAGAGAGAGAGAGGATTCACCCTGTTTTGCCCCAACTTCTGTGACTGGCTGCAAGAAAGGAAAGCGAAAGTCAGAGAGGCTGAGCAAACAGTTTATTGCTCTCAGACAGCAGCTGAGACGGAGCCCCTAGGGTGGGGTCCACAGCTACTGCCAACCCAATAATGGGGAAGGGTCTCTTATATGGATTCTAAACTCAGATTCCAAAGGGGTGACCCATCGCTGTGTCCTTGAAGTAAGGCCCAGTTCGCTGTCACCTTCAGCTAGTCCCATCCAGGATCTCAAGGTCAGTTTTATTACCACTTTATCAAGCTTGGATGCAAGGCAAAATTCTTTACCGCCCTAATTCAGTTCTTGTTAGTAATTCTTTGGTCACTCCCAACACACCAGAGGCAGTGGGGAGCAGAACAGGCAGATCCACAGAAACACACTGCTGAGGGGAGGAAGGGGTGAGATAGGTCTTCTGTGCCTTGTGGGTCAGCTCTCTGGAAGGATGGAAATCCTGCTGCAATGGCTGCAGATAGCTTCTTAGTGGTGCGGTTTAACCCCTTGGCTACCAGGGAAACCCCCAGGAATCATTTTGAAGGTTTTCTAATTTGACCCAAGAATGTCACTTTAAAAAAAAAAAGTACTTTCAGGCTTCTTTGGTGGCACAGAGGTCAAATCTCAGTGATATGAAGCTAGCCACAGTGAGTTCTATCCCCGCCAGAGAGCTGACCCACAAGGTGCAGCAGACCTCTCCTCTTTCACCTACTGCTCCCCTCAGAGTGTATTTCGGGAGATCCACGTGTTCTGTTCCCTACTCTATCTCTGGTGTATTTCTCAATACCGGTACCTCTGACCTGTATCTCCGTTTTTGGATGCACAGATAAGCAAAAACTTAAAATACTATTTCCGGTTGAATCAGTGACCCACTTTTTCTACTTGGGAGAACAAGGAGGAAAAAACATTTCCGTTTTTCAATTTGGGTCTAGTATTTGGGTGTGTGCAAACTGACTGACAAGATACAAATTAACAGAATAAAAGATATGATTAATTTACTTGTTTGTGATAAGGGGACCTTCCAGTGATGGAAATTTCCAAAACTGCCCCGAGGTAGCTATGTATCTCAATTTGAAAGGAAGGTTTCAAGGGCTTCCTGGAGAGAGAGGAAGGTTCGGTTGCGCTTTTTGATGCTAATGAATTGCGCCGTTAGTTTCGTTGAGCTGCAGAATTAGCTGGAAATGCCCTGGGAAGGAGGGTGGGAAGGTGGAAAGGTTTCCGTCCTTTGACGTGAACCTGCTGTGGTCAGATTAAGAGAAATGCCTCTGAAATTCCTTCGGTCTAGCGCAAAAGTTTTCACGTTAAAATACTCTTTATGCTAGCTCGGGTGGGGGAAGGTGTCCAAGTGGGTCCCCACAAAGGGGAGAGGTCTTGTCTACATCTCGAAAGAGAGCGCGCTATCGAAAATCTTGAACTCGTGGGTCTGTGATTGTTTCCTCGCGGGGTTCAGGCGCCGTCAGCGGCATCGCACCGCTGCGAGCGATCTTAGGCAGGCCAAGAATGTGTCAAAAGTGGTTCTTCAAAAGGCTGGCCACAAGGCAAAAATGACGCAGAGAATTCGTCGCAGTGCTTGAAGAGGACGTGGTGCTGTGGGCGAAAGCACACCGGCTCTGGGCCACCTCGTGTAGCCTCCCGGCTGCAGCCGGATACCTGAGCGCACCCAAGTTATTTCCTCGAGCCCTGGGAGGGTGATAGCCAGCCGTGAAGTCTGGCGCTGCAGTAAAGAACGCGAAGGCGGAGACGCGGCACTCCGCTCCAGCCTGGCTCAGTCGGCGCAGTTCTTTCCGGGATGGGTGGGGTGGACACAGATGACGTCTCCAGGGGGTTCCCCGATTCGCAGCATTAAAAACCCATGGGAGCCCGGAGATCATTTTTACTTTCTCTTCTTTCCGAGGAAGCCTCCCTTGCCCAGCGCTCAGTCCTCTCGGAGTCCAGAACGCATTAGGATCCTACCCAGTGGTCACGGCGCTCCCGGGCACCGCTGGGCGCTCGCTCGCTGTCTAGCCGTCGGGCTGCGGTGGCATTGTGCAGACTTTCAACCCGACCCTGTGACGGGGCTGGTGAGATCTGGTTTCGGGACCGAAAGCCGACAGGGAAACCGAAAGTCCAGGGCTCAGCTAACCCCGGCAGAAAGCGCGCGCTCGCTCCTGGCCCCGGGCGCGCCCCGCCCCGCCCGCCGCCAGCCCAGCCCGACCGCGTTAAGTTTCGATTCTCCGCGTCCGACAGTCCCGCGCGCGGCCAGGCCAGAGCGACGCGCCATGGCCGACCCGGAGGTGTGCTGCTATATCACCAAAATCCTGTGCGCCCATGGGGGCCGCATGGCCCTGGACGAGCTGCTCGACGAGATCGCGCTCCCCGAGAAGCAACTTCGCGAGGTGCTGGAGGCGGCGGGGCCCCACCGCTTCGTGATGCTGGAGACCGGCGGCAAGGCCGGGGTCACCCGCTCGGTGGTGGCCAACACTCGCGTGCGGGTCTGCCGTCGGAAGGTCTGCCAGACGGCCTGCGACAACCTGCACCTCTGCAAGCTCAACCTGCTGGGCCGGTGCCACTATTCGGAACGGTGAGTGCCTGGGAAGGGCAGGGCTGCGCCGGGGTCCGGGCTGAGACGACGTCTGCTGCTGCCGCCAGCGGGGCCGCCCGCGCCGGACCTCAAGCCCGATAGCCCCCCGTCGTCGCGGCCTCTCTGCACCCGGCTCCCCGGGGCGCCCCTCGCCGCCTCGCGCTCCTCGCGCTTCCACTCTGTGGGTTCTCCGCGGCGCCTCCAGCCGCTGCGCCCACTGAGGCTTAGGTGGGACCCGCGGGCGAGGCTCAGCGGAGCGCCCCTCCTCCCTCCGCTTCCGAACCGAGAACTTTCGCCCCGGGCCTAGGGAAGTTGAAGCAGGTTTGGGAACGAAGGACGCGGCCTCCAGGGGAGCCTGGAGTCCTGAGGCTGCTGTGTCAGTCCCTGGCGTGTCCTGGCCGCGCTCCGCAGGCGTCTTGACCGCTGCGCGCTGCGGGCCTTGCGGGGCCTTGCGGGGCCTTGCCCGGCCTTGGCCTCCTCGCCGCCGCCATTCCTTCGGGTCGCTTCGCTCATACCTCCCCGCCCTCCACCACCTGAGCCGAGTGGACCTCTTGGAGGTTACCAA
Organism: Condylura cristata; assembly: GCF_000260355.1. Taxonomy (NCBI): domain Eukaryota; kingdom Metazoa; phylum Chordata; class Mammalia; order Eulipotyphla; family Talpidae; genus Condylura; species Condylura cristata. The sequence continues at coordinate 66,295,934 of NW_004567106.1, read as the reverse complement.
CGGTGTCGTGACCCCTTCCAGCGCTTTCCCCACCGTCTCTCCTCATGGCCCGCACCACGGACCGCACACTCTTGACTCTGTTTTTAAAAATTGATTCGAAACGAACGGTGTGGCTTACCTTTCGGGCAACCTGTTCTTTCTTTGCCCTCTAGATAAAAGGCTGTTGCAAGGCTTGGTGAAGCCTTTGGAACTAGGGGATTTGCAATCTGCCTCAGATCGCTGTCTAGATCGCGGAGCTCTCCCGGGTTCAGTTATCACGTCGACAAAGATGGCTGCTCAGGTCTTCCACTGAGTTCAGAAAGGGTCTTCTGTCTGAGCTACCTCTACCTGAATATCCCGCCAATACTGTCAAATTCATCGTTTTCCCAGCTCAGGGTCTCTGACGCGCCCCATCCCACCTTCCCCCGTCAAATCTAATGGCCAAATCTTTTCATGAAATCTCCCACCCCCACGACGGGTTCCTCCTTCCTCATCGCGCTTCTCAACGAATGCCTTGTGGAATTACTGATTTTTCTCTTCAATCTCAAGTGTTTTCTGCTCTTTCGCACTTCAGCTCCATTATTGTTGATGATATAATGCTTTTCACACTTGACCCCGCCTTAAAAACTGGAAATGATGATCTAGGGTCTTAAATGGTGGTCATCACACTTTCCATCACGTTCGAGAACGTTCGATTCCTCCCTCCCCTGAATGTGTAATAAAAAACCCGCAAGGCAGATGTTTCAGATGGATGAGGTAGATGAAGTCATTCTTTCAAAATATGTTTAGAGCTAAACAAACAAACAAACAAAAGGGTTTGGGAGAAATAATGATATTCTCCATTACTAAGAAAAACATTTAATTGAATGGGTTGTGAAGCAAAAATTGGGAAGTGTTTCTGAGTTGTAGGAAACGCGCATTGAAAAGGAGTCCTCTCCGTCACAGCAACAGGAAAACCAGAAGAGGAGGAAGGTGACTGAGGAGAAGGAACAAGAAGAATGTTCTAGCACTATGCTGACTAACAGCAGAAATGCTTTATTTTCTTTTTTCTCCCCTCTTCTGTTAAGAAAAATTCAACTAGTATTGGCTTTTTTTTTTTAAGATTTATTTATTTATGTTTACAGAACTGGGGTACTGGCCAGAGGTGTGGTGGATGAGAAGATTCACCAGAGACAGAGTGGGGAGCAGAACAGGCAGATGTACTGAGATACACTGCTGAGGGGAGCAGTGGGTGGGCCTGGAGAGGTCTGCCATGCCATGTGGGTCAGCTCCTTGGCAGGGGGTTGAACTCCTGCTCCAGTGGCTGCCAATAGCTTCATAGTGCTGGGTTTGAACCCCTTGAGCCACCAGGGAGGGTCCAGCTTTTACTTTTATTTTTACTTAAAATTTAATTAATTAATTTATTTTTGTGCAGAAGACTTGGGGTGTAGACAAGAGGTGTGGGGGTGAGAGAATTCACCAGAGACAATGGGGAGCAGAACAGGTGGATTTTCTGAATTATACTGCTGAGGGGAGCAGTCAGTGAGATTGACTCAGGCAGTAGAGGTGATAGTGCTGAGATTTAGCCTCTAGACCACCAGGGGGGTCCAGTTTTAAATAAATAAGTTTCTTGAGGATCAGTTGTGTGCTGGTGGATAAAAACTGGACTTTTGGTGGTGGGGATTATAATATACTACACAGAAATATCAAATTATAATGCTGTACACCTGAAACCTGTATAATATCAAGAACCTGTCACTTCAAAAATAATGAAAAATACATGTGCCCCTTTAAACTTTGCCTTTTAATATTTTTAGCAGAAAAGAGAAGTACCCATTATTCCATTTGAATAGTTTTGAAAACACGGCCAATCTTGTTTCTTTTATTCTCCTATCCCATCCCAGCCCCTAGCTTCCTCCATCTGTATTACTTTAACCCAAATCCCAGAGATCCTTTGCTTTGGAAATATTTAGTAATGCTAAAAGGTAGGACTTTATTTTATTAACAAATCCACCATACGACGATTATGGTATAGATATATATTTGCAATAACAGTTTTAGTCTTATCTAATATCCTTTTGGTATTAAAAAGGTTAAAATTTCTGATTTGTGTTTCAATCTGAATTGTACTTTTAGCAAAGACATACACAGATATAATTTATAAAATGTTCAATAAATTACATAGTAACATATTTAGAAACTTCGTTTGTTACACAAAATAAGTAAAACTTTGATTTTTTTTTTTGTGAAAATATTTTTGTTGTGAAATTTTTTGGCCAGGTGTGAAACATCAAAACAATTTTAAACTCATAAATTGGGTGGTTGGCCTGTAAAAGAATAAGATTGGGATAGTTTGAGCTACACCAGTTTGATGGATTCTCTGGGGAATTTGTTAAAGTTTTTTTTTTTTTTTTTTTTTTTTTC
>NW_004567106.1:66287427-66293452 GCF_000260355.1 Condylura cristata | reverse complement strand
ATTATCATTTGTTCTTTTTTTTTTTTTTTTTTTTAGTGGAGTGATTCATTCTTAATTCTTACAAGTATTGGCCTAGCTATATTTTATATTTCCTTTGACATTATTTTTGAGTTTGGGAATTTGAGTTTTAACCCACCAATGTGTATTGTGGCCCCTTAATAAGAACCTTGGGAGAATAGTTTAGTACCCACTAAACTATTCATTACTGATTAAATAACTGTTTACCAAGTATAATGCCAGGGCTTTTATATGTTTTTAAGGTTTATTTATGCATACAAGAACTGGGGTACCGGCCAAAGATGGGGGGCCGGTAAGAGAATTCACCAGAGACAGAGTAGGGAGCATTACAGGTGGATCTACTGAAATACACTGCTGAGGGGAGCAGTGGATGAGGCATTTTGAAGTTCAGTCTCATCTGCTTCTCCTGTGGGTCCCTGCCTGGCCTGGGATAGAACTGGTGCTGCAGTGTCCGGTGATAGCTTCTTAGTGCTGAGAATTAACCCCTTGCACTGCCAGGGACTTTAGAGATGGTAGCCAAGTTAGTGTTTACTCAACTTGGGTATTGCCCCAATAGTTAAATCCCACTTCATATAGGGAAATCATGCCTAGGGCTGTTCAGAAATTTCTCGAGTTCACCTAACATAGAGCTGACAGAGATGGTGTCGCTTCCAGATCTGTGTGATTCTTACTTGCTGGTGTTGTTGAGTACCTACATGAAGTTTGATCTTTAATCATTTTTTTGAAAGCATGGTTTCTGTTCAGCTGTTGAAAGTAGGCAGTCTGAATGTCTTCAACTGCTTTGTGGTTTCTGCCAAGTGTGGGTGTTTCCTCTGGGCACCTTCCTGTTTGTATGCCTTTCCCCAGGGTTAATTGAGACTTAGGGTGGGTGTGGGTAGATAGGAAGAGCATTAGAAGACTAGTTCATAAATTGAAAAAGCCCCAGAAATTGCAAAGAAACATGTAACAAGCATCAGAGTGCTAACTGGAAAAGTTAAAGCTAAAATAACTTTTAGAATAATAAACTTGGGTATAGAACTCACTCACCAGCATGAATATTGACTCTCCTCCCATTTTTCCTAAAATAAAAAACACCCACAATAGGCCTAAGGTTATTATTATTTTCCCCCAGTCTCATTTCCCTCCCCAAAAGCATCATCATGATTTTAATGTGTATCCTGAGCATCATCATGATTTTAATGTGTATCCTGACCTTCCATTATCACTTTTAAAAAAGATTTATATTTATTTATGTGTACAAGAGCTGGGGTATGGGCCAGAGGTATTGGATGGGCGTGTGAGAGGACTTCCCAGAGACAGAGTGGGGTACAGAACAGTGGATCTCCTGAAACACATTGCTGAGGGGAGCAGCAGGGAGACAGGAGAGGTCTACTGCTCCATGTGGGCCCGCTCTCTGGCCGGGATCGAACTCCTGCAGTGACCACAACTTGATAGGAGAGCCAGATGTGTATTGTTTTAGCATTATTACTCAATACTGTTCTGGAGAGCTGTTCATGTTGATATATAAAGATGTAGGTGTTCACCTAAACAACTGTATAGTGTTTTATCAGAGGATTTATACATCCTTTAGTAACTCATTTGCTTAAGGATGGACATTTGGGGTATTTCTATTTGCCCTCAACAGCCATGCTGCCTGGAGCAGACAGGCCTCTGTGTGCTCCTGGCAAGGGCTCCCGAGGGCAGATCATTAACACACCATGGTATTGCTGGGTTAAATGGGGCTGTATGTGGGGCTGGGAGGCAATGAAAGAGGGTCCCGAAATTCCCACAGACATAGGCTTTTGGGCTCAGCAAGAAATCATCTTAACCAAGCAAGTGAGCTGGACAGGGAAAGGCAGCTCCCAACCCGTAATACCTGCTCAGCCAGAAGACATAACATGGTCAGCATCAGGTTCAGAGTGGCAGTTTCCAAACCTTTGACTCCTCATCCTTGACAGTGGAGAACACTGTGAGCAAGCACCTCTGTTATCGGTTTAGTTTTTAAAAGACATATATCATAGATTCTTAATGTGTATGTTAAATATTTACTAATTTTTCACCTTAAAAAAAGCCTAAATAATGAAATGTACCCATTTAAAGTGTAAGGTTGAACACTCTTGACACATGAGTACACCCAGGTAAACCATCATTACCTGGAGATAAGAATATTTTCCTCAGCCACAGGTTCTCCTGTGCCTCTTTGAAGTTAACCAATTCATCCCCCATCTTGTCCATCTCTCTCAGCCCAGGCAATAATATTTTTCTATAAAAAAAGATATAAAGGGTTGTAACCTCATCCCCCACCCCCATGTCCTGGTGGCTCAATCAGGAGTAGAGATGCCCAGCTAACTGGATTACTTGCTCAGACTTCCAAGTGCACCCCAATCACAGCACCGAGATTATTAAAATGCATATCCCTGGGGCCCTCCCTGGTGGTGCAGTGGGTTAAAGCAGCACTGTGGAGCTCTCCACAGCCACTGCAGCATGAGTTTGATCCCTGGCCAGGGAGGTGACCCACATGGCGCAGCAGACCTCTCCTGTCTCACCTACTGCTCCCCTCAAGAGTATATATAAGTTGATCTGCCTGTTCTATGCCCCACTCTGTCTCTGGTGAGTCATCTCACTCAACCCCCACCACCACCACCTCTGACCTGTGCCCCAGTTCTTGTATGCATAAATAAAATAAATAAAATCCTAAAAAGATAAATAAAATGAATATTCTGGACCCTCCCTGGTGGCACAGCAGGTTAAAGCACAGCACTATGAAGCTATTGGCTGAAGCTATTGGCAGCCACTACACACAAATTCAATCCTGGGCCAGGGAAGTGCCCCACATGGCGCAGCAGACCTCTCCTGACCTGCCCGCTGCTCCCCTCAGCAGTGTACTTCATCAACTGGCCTGTTCTCTCCCCATTCTGTCTCTGGTGAATACTCTCACCGCCCCTGCTCGCTGGCCTGTACCCCAGTTCTGCATGCATAAGTAAATAAATCTTTTAAAATGTATATTTTAAGCCACACCAGAAATTCTGGATCAGGACCTGGGCCTCTGCTTTCTTTTTTTTGTTTGTTTAAAATTTATTTATTTCTGCATACAGCTGGGGTATAGGCCAGAGGGGGCAGGGGCCATGAGAGGCTTCACCAGAGACAGAGTGGGGAGCAGAACATGCAGATTGAGGAAGTACACTGCTGAGGGAGCAGCGGGTGACACAGAGGTCTGCTGGGCCCCGTGGGTCACCTCCCTGTTGGGGATCAACTCTTGGTGAAGCCGCTTCATAGTGTTGTGCTGAACCTGTTGCGCAACTGGGGAGGGCCGGAACTCTGCTTTCTAACCAAGGATTCAGGAACCACATTTTCTCACTTCCTGGTAGAGTGAAATACAAGATTTTCTGTGCCTTCTAAGCTGGAGGGTGTAAAAGAGGAATGAATTTTAGTGCAGAGTAAAAACAAGATGACAATAGTATTGCTCTGTTAATTTTATATGAAAAAACCCCACAAGATCTGGAAACCTTGGTCCTTGCAGCTACGCTAACAACAAATATTTAATTAATTAAATACTATCAAATAGTGAATTGTTCCAGAGGCTTCTGCCCCTTCGTTTCTCACTAAAGGAATTCTCAAATAGTTAATTCATCCATTTTCATATTCTTCCAGAAGATATTTATTTTGGGAAATATGACAGGGGGTGAAGGCACATGTTGGGGGAGAGGAGCCTGTGTAGCCTAGAACCATCCAGACTCAGGACCACCACCATCTCCCACCCCACCCTCTTCACTTCCAGGGCTTTCCTGGAACCTGATGTGCCATTAGGATGATGGTTCCCAAACTTGGCTGCTTGTTGTAATCATTTGGGGCATCGTCTTAAAACACTGTTATCCACTCTGCCCTGGATACATATTAAAAAAAAATTATGTATGCATACAAGAGCTGGGGTGTAGGCCAGAGGTGTGTGGGGGGTAAGAGGATTCACCAGAGACAGAGCGGGGAGCAGAACAGGCAGATGCACTGAAACACACTGCTGGGGGGAGAAGCAGGGAGACAGGAGAGGTCTGCTGCGCCCTGTGGGTCAGCTCTGGGCTGTGGGTTGAACTCGTGCTGCTGAGGACAGCTTCGTAATGCTGAGGTTTACCCCTTGAGCCACCAGGGAGGCCCAGAGATGGCCCAGAGGTGGGCGTGTATGTAGTTCAGGAACCTGAGTTAAAATCCTACCTGACAAGTCCAATCTGCGATTCTCAGCCCCACTGCACCTTAGAATCATGTGGAGTTCCACCTCTTGCCAAATTAAAGCAGACTCCAGGGTGTGGCCCAGGTTTAGGAATTTCCAAACACTCCCAGCTGGTTGTTCTGTGTGGCCAGGGTTAAGAAACACCCTGCAGGCTCCATTCATCTGTGGTGTAAGAGGATTTATTGTCAGGGTTAAAATAACATTTAGTTCTGTAGCTGGAAAAGAAGAGTGAAAGGGTCATCTGTTTTTGAGCGGTTGGCTTGAGATTCCTGAAAAAGAGACAAGTCTGCCTCTTTCAAGGCTATCTTCTCCCACCCTCAACCCCCCACACCCAAATTATCTCAAATCCTCACTCTTATGAAAGTTTATCATTCCAAGGGCAGGCAACATTCTGCAAACTTGTTTTTCTCTGGGTGAGCTCTTTGCTGTGCTGGGAGGTAGGGAGTTTCTGTGGCTCCAGCAAATGGACACATGCGTGGTCCCTTGTGGAAAGACACAGCCTTGAACCCCCTTGTGGCAAGTACACTCCTCGGGGCTGTGAGCACATCATCTGGGAGCTAGTTAGGAATGTGAATTCTGGGCCTTGATGGTGGCACAGAGGGTTAAGTCTCAGCACTATGAAGCCAGCCACAGCCACTGCAGCATGAGTTCGATCCCAGACCGGGGAGCTGACCCACATGGCACAGCAGACCTCTCTTGTCTCGCCTGTTGCTCTCCTCAGCAGTGTATTTAAGTAGATCTGCCTGTTTTGTTTCCTACTCTGTCTCTCAACACCTCCCCACACATCTGGCCTGCTCCCCAGCTCTTGTATGCATAAATAAATCTTTAAAAAAAAATGCTGGAAGCTTCCCATTTTCTTCTGGTCACTCTGCCCCAGCTCCAAGGCCCGAATATTGACTAAAAGATTTAAGACAGCAAATGTGAAGATTCCTGTGGCCTCTTGGGGGTCTCGAACCCCGCATGGTTCTCAAGTGTGGCCTCCATGTCACCGTCATCAGACTTGTCACAAAGATGCAAATGGTTGGGCCCCACCCTAGACCTACTGTGTAAATCTCAAACTTATTGTCTAGAAGGTTTGTTAGGGTGCAGGGTGCTGGGGCCTCTCCCCGGAGTTTTTGATCCATAGGTCTGGGGCTGTGACTGAGAATTCACATTTCATTTTTTAAAGGTTTACCTTGTTTATTTATGGTCACAAGATCTGGGGTACAGGCCAGAGGTACAGGAGTGAGAGGATTCACCAGATACAGAGTGGGGAGAACATGCACATTGACACAGTACACTGCTGAGGGGAGCAGTTGTGAGACAGGAGAGGTCTGCTGTGCTGTGTGGGTCACCTCCTTGGCCAGGGATTGAACTTGTGCTGCAGTGGCTGTGGACAGTTTCATAGTGCTGCACTTTAACCTGTTACACCACCAGGGAGGGCCCTTAAATCACCTTTAATATCTCCTTTCATCCAGTTCAGTTTCCCAACATAAAAAAATAAACTATTACCTCCTAGGATTATTGTGATGATGAAATAAGATGCAAACTGTGACTTAGTAAACACACAATAAATGAGTTTCTATACTTCGTATCTTAAGTATTCCCTATAGGTGAGAAACACAGGCGAACCCATCCTTTTGACAGATCAAAGTGCTGGAATTAGTCAAAGATAAAGCCTTTAAGAAGTTGGGAGGAGTCTAGAGAACTCAGGAAAACTGAGCAGGCCTCACAGGCCAGGGGCTGCAGCTAGAAACCCAGGCTAGACAGATAATGCAGAGTGAAGTGGGTTCAAGGTGAGTGCTGTTGTATATAGAGGAAGGAGCA
>NW_004567106.1:66271942-66285662 GCF_000260355.1 Condylura cristata | reverse complement strand
CGTGTGGGTCACCTCCTCAGGCCCCAGTGAGATACTGCTGAGACTAAACCCTAGCCACCAGGGAGGCCCCGTAGGTGGACTTGTTTATCAAGCTTAACACGGGTGTTGAAAGACCTGGACACAGCGTTTGAGGCAGAGATGCGCACGGAGGCTGGTCAGCTTTTGGCGGTTTAGAGTTAATGGCGGGCCTGGGGAACTTGGAGAGACGCCACGCTCCTCTTGGCCTGGGCCAGGCTTGACAACTCCGCCTCTCTGTGACTAGGGTAGGGCCTTTGTCTCATCTGTGATCCTCACTTGCCCTCTGGGGAGGTGCCACTGTCTTAGCTCTTAGTTTAGGGTGTCTGGACTAGAGCAAATAGAGGCAAAGTTCTTCATTCCTGACGCTTGCTGTTGTCAATATTGCCTCATTTGGGTGGTTAGTGAGGTCGGTTTCAGCCCCAAATTAACAGCACATTCCTGGCACTGACCGCTCAGAACACAGGGGAAAATGCCTCGCAAGGCGCATGCATATCTGGTGTTGCTGTAATGGAGGCATTTTCCTCATGGGCTGGTGGCTGGGCCCTTACCACAGCTGGGCCTGCCGCCCTGTATCTCTTCAGTCCATCCCTCCAGTGGAGCTTGGGGGAGTGATCAGATGGAGTGCTAGCCCAGTTGCTAAGAGCTCCCTTAGGAAGCTGCTATTTGAAACCACGTACTGAGCCCCCAAACTAACAGAAAACTGAGGTCAGTTGTAGCAGGAAGTTCTAGAAACACACTAGAAGCCAGGGGCATTGAGTAGAGACAGCAAGAAGGGCCCACCTGGGGACACGGTTAGTGGTGTCGTTTTGGAGTTAATGCGGGGTCCTTGGGTTCACTCTGGGAAAGGTTTCCCCAAAGGCCCCCTTCCTGTGGCAAATGGCGAGTTCCCAGGAGAGAACTTCACGAGACAGAGACTCAGTTTATGTGAAAAGCAGGTTTACTAAGGAAAGGGACAGGAGTGTTAGACATTTGCATAGGCACAAGTGGGCAGGGAGAGGTGCCCTGGAAGGGACAGGTTTGCTGAGAGAGGCCTGTGTGGTTGCAGGTGGGTGGCCTTTGGAGAGCGGCCTTCCTTGAAGGAGGTCAGTGCAGAGAAGCCCCAGCAGGTGACCGCAGGTTCAGGTCAGGTCACGTCACGTCACGTCATGGGCAGGCAGGAGGCTGCTGCCCTGCAGAGGGAGAGAGGAGGTGGGAAGAAGCACCTGCATATTCACAGGTGGGCTGAGGACTGTGGCCCCGATGGAGACTTTGGGAAGGGCCCACCCTGTGTGAGCCTAGGTTTGTTGACTTTGAATAGAATCTGAAAGGGACAGGAGATCCCACAATGGGCTCCATCGCCTTATGTTTGACCTTTTGCTGTCTGCTACCAGCTTGGATCTTCCCCCTCTGTTTTCTATGGCCATGCTAATCCCCTCTACTCTCTACTCCCCGTGTGAGTCAATCTTGTGATGCCACCTTTCTATTTTCTCCATCAGCTAGGACAAAGATGGTCACCAGCCTCCCTTGACTTTTCTCCTTGAAGCCAGGGGCTTGGGTGGTAATGGACATGATCGTTGATTCTGTGATTTTTCTTAATTATCAGGTTCCACAGCTAGATCTAAGTCAATTCCAGAGGGTTTCAGAAATGACTTAAAGGCATAGACATTTGAATAAGTGTCTAAAAGACTCATTTTTAGAGAATAACTTTTAGCCACCTATTTACATTAAAAATTCATTACCAAGTTCAAAATGTTAATTTTGCAGTCATTTGCCCCTGTTTAGTAGTGACAAGTAAGTGAGAAAAAAATAGTGAAAACAGATGTTTTTAATATCTTGGCAATGAAAGATTATTTAAAGAAAGATTTCAATTCTCAAGAAAATAACCACATTTGTCATTACTAAGGACAGACATCTTAGGTAAAAATTAAACAAAAACAAACACATGCCGCATCCATAATGCAGGTAATTCTGATTATCTGGGCAAAGAGCAAAACAAAAACAGTTAAGTCTTCACCTGGAGACCTTTGTTCATTTTATTTTTTTCCTGGAATTTCATGTTCTTGTCTTCTTGTGTGACTGTGGGGCTGAGGGCAGACAGAGATGGTGACTTTCATGCAGCCACATCCACATCCGGGTGGTCCCTAGGAAAAGGGGAAGTCCTAGGTTCCCAGAAGGAGGGTGGAGCTGAGCAGAGAGAAGAAGAGAAGGAGACTGAAGAGGAAGGAAACAGGATGGAGAGCCAGAAGGAGGCCTGAGGAAGCCACATTGAGCAAAGGGAGGCATAAGAAAAAAAACATGCTTGTTTCTTGGCCCTGGACTAGTTGAAAGCCATGTGGGTGAGAGACCCGTGGGGAGGTGACTATGGCAGTGTTTATATTGATTTTGATTGTGCTCTTTTCCTCCCACACTTGTCTGGCTGACACAAAGCTGTGCACAACTTCTATCGCCAGACATGGTATGGATGGAGGGGAAATGCTCTGAAAAATCAGAATTTCCATGCTAACTTATGTTACGACTTCCCTTTTTTGTATAATCATAATACCAGAATATTCTGAGCAACCTTCAGTTTACAACTGGATTGCCTCAGCCTCCTAAGGCGCTACCTGGCCCAGACAAGCAAGCGCTACCCCAGGGTGAGGAATTCCTCTGGAAGTCAGAAGTGATTTTACAATTGGCTGATTAATAAAAGCAATTGGCTATTATAGCAAAGTCAATATTAAGGCAGTACTGGAACATATTTTTTACTGCCCTGATGGAGGAAAACCCAAATCTCACCACTCTACTATCCCAGGTAGGTTTCTATTCAGTTTCTAAAGAACTACTTAAACTTTCTGCTATCTAGTCTTTAGATAAGGAAATTCACCCAAGTCTCCTATTCAGAGCTAATTAGGTTTTCTACTGTGGAGACTTCAAAAAAATTCACCACTTAAACTTTCTAACTAGTTTTCAAAGAACCCTACTGTATTTCCTTTTGTAATTTAATTTACAAGAAAATTTCCTTTTCCTGCCCTCACTTTACCAACTAGGATGTGTCAATGAGACTAACAGCCAGTAAATAGTAGATAAGGTTTAAGGGACTTTATTTTGGTTACTCTTCACTGTGGTAAATATAGTAATATTAGTCTTTGTGAAATCTATGTACCTGTTTTAACTTCTATAGATTGATTTAAAAAATGTTATAATCTCAACTAAAGGTCAATACAATCCCAGACTATTCTTAGAAAAAAGGTGATCTTGATCTCAGCCCAATTCATATGCTAATGTCACCCCACTGCTTGCCTGAAATGTATAAAATAAACCTGCTGAAGGCAGAGCAGGGAGACTTGCACCCAACCCTGACACCTGTGTCTTCTTCACGCCGGCTCCCCTCTGCCCTCCATTTTTTGGAATATCTGCTCGCCGCAGATATTCCAAAATATCTGTCATTCCCACCTGAGGATCTGCCTGTGTCTGCCTTTCAACAGCCCGTGATCCGGGCCCGGCATCTGGCCATTTCTGACCCTTTCCGATGGGTCCCGGCCAGAAGGTGCTTTAGTCTTGTGGCAGCTTTCGGGCCTTGCTTTGGGCCGATCCCTTTTGGGTTGACTTTTGCCCATGAGGGGATGGGTCACTTAAGGTGTTTGTATACTCACGGTATTAAAGTTCCTTTTTATTAAAGTCTTATATGCTTTGTCTTGATGCGGTGGATGGCAGAGCAGGCAGGTTTGGGGGTTCAGTGGTGCCATTCTCCCTGCCCTGTAATACATCCTCAGCTGGCAGACCCTATACTTGTCCCTTGAGGTTTAGGTTTCTTTGTAGAACCAGGAGGCTGAGGTGGCTGCTGAGAGCATAGACATCACCTCCATGGCTCCTGTCTTCCCGGGCTCCTGTCTTCCCGGGCTCCTGCAGCTGCTTGGGGAGTGGAGGTGGAGGACAGGGGGGTTCTCCACACACATCTGTCTCCCAGTTCCTGCCCTGGTTGCCAGCAATCTCCATCCTTGTCTCTGCAGAAAAAGTTGGATGCTGTGTGTAATTTATTTTTTTTTAAAGATTTATTTATGCATGCAAGAACTAGGATATAGGCCAGAGGTATGGGAAAGGGGAGATTTGCTAGAGACAGAGTGGGTGTTACAGGGCAGGAAGAGGGGCACCACTGAACCCCCAACCCTGCCTGCTCTAAATAGGTTCCGCCACCTGCCGTGTCAAGACAAGACCTAAGAGCTTTAATGGAAAGAAACTTTAATACAATGAGTGTGCAATACAGAAAAGATAATATAGTTTTGAAATCAAACACCCAAAGTTACCCATCCCCTCGTGGGTAAAAGTCCACCCAAAAGGGATTGGCCCAAAGCAAGGCCTGAGAGCTGCCGCTAGACTAAAGCATTTTCTGGCCGGGACCCATAGAAAAGGGTCAGAAATGACCAGACAAGTCTGGGAGGAAAAGAGCAGAATCAAAATAAAGATAAACACTGCCATAGTCATCTCCCCACAGGTCTCACCCACATCTGTTTCGACCAGTCCAGGGCCAAAAAGCAAGCACAGTTTTCTCCACAGGTCTCTCGGCTTCAGGGGCCTCCTCAGGTCTCCTTCTGGCTCTCCATTCTACGTCCTTCTTCAGACTCCTCTCCAGATTCCTCTCTTCTCTGCTCAGCTCCAACCTCCTTATGGGTGGGGGAGGGAATCTGGAACCTCCCCTTTTCCTGGGTGCACCCGGTTACCTGGGGAGCAGAACAGGTGGATCTACTGAAATCCACTGCTGAGGGAGCAGCGGGGAGACGGGAGAGGTCTGCTGAGCCCTGTGGGTCACTCCCTGGCTGGGGATTGAACTCCTGCTGTAGTGGCTGCGCAAAGCCACCAGGGAGACCCCCCCTGTGTGTAATTTGTGCCCCAAATATTCACATTTCCCCTCCCCTTATCTAGCTGTTTCACCAGTTTTAAGGTGTTCTTTAAGCAGGACCAACCTGCTTTGGTTACCAAAGGAAATGGGCATTGAGCTTCGCTGGCTTATTTCCCTGATGCCCTTTCTTCTGCGAAGTGGCAACACTGATAATAGCTACATTTTCTTTCAGGAATTTATGCAAATATTCTCATGATATTCTCTCAGAAAAAAACTTCAAAATCCTGAAAGATCATGAGCTTTCCGGACTTAATAAAGAGGAATTAGCAGTGCTTCTCATCCAAAGCGACCCCTTTTTTATGCCTGAGGTAAGTCATGATGCCTTAATTTTAAAAGACCATACTAGGCAGTGTTGTGTCATGGTGGAGGAGCAGGAATAACTCCAAGTCAGGGCAGGTCTTCAGATGGCAGTCGCGGCTGTTGCTGCCCTAAGAGATTCTAGTAATTTCCTTCCTGTTTATAAGAACCCTGTGTAAACAACTGTGATCAGAAGGCAGAGCGGCAGGACTAACTGATACTTCACAGATATCTAGGTAGCAGCCTAGGAGGGGGTGGGCTTGAATCAAGATTTTGGAAGATGACAGGGTCCAGTGATTGTAGGTATAGGTTAAGTCATTGTAACAAACATACCCCAAAATGTAGTGGCTTGTGTGGGATATAATTTTATTTCTTTGACACTTGATAGCTAGACTAAGGGTCATCAAACAATACCCCATGGACCCATCTTGAGGTATATGTACATATAGTCCCCACACATAACAATATTGTGTGGGCATAGCCTTCAGTAAATGCAGACATCATCAGACTTCCTACCTGTATCCTCAGAACAGGCCGTTTTCTTACATCACCGCAATGGAGCTGAAACAGGAAATTCAGCACTCATGTTAGATTTAATCATCTTCAGTCCTGCTTCTTTGATGCTCTGTATTTTTATTTTACTTGGAAAAAAAAAAACTGGACTATGGTGATGGCACACGGGTGACTGGGTGATGGGAAGCCCACGGGGATTACAACTGAAATGGAAAAAGGCACAAAATGATGGAAAAATAAACTATTATATTATTAAAAAAACAACAAAACTTCCCACTTTGGACTTCTGTAATGTAGGCTGACCATATATTTTGATTCTTCTGAAGGGTGATGACATTTATCAGTTGGATACAGGTTTCCTGTGCTATCTGAAAGTAGACTCTATTTGGTGGGATATTTGTGGGGCCTGGGAATGCTTTTCCTACTAATATATATGGGGAAAAATGTTGAGTATTTCCAGACCCCCAAAATCACCTACAAAATCATGCTGAAGAGGAGGGGGCTACTTTGAGATAGCGGGGAACTGTTCAGCCCACCATTTATGTGCATCTCCTCTCCATCTGGAGAATATTTGCTGGCTTCCAAAAAATGTTTAAAAGATTTTTATTTATTTATACATGCAGAACTGGGGCACGGGCCAGAGGTGCAGGGGATGAGAGGATTCACCAGAGACAGCGTGGGGAGCAGAACAGGTGGATCTTGAAATCCACTGCTGGGGGGAGCAGCTGGCGCGTCAGGAGAGGTCTGCTGTGCCATAGGGGTCACCTCCGGGGCCGGGGATCGAACTCGTGCTGCAGTGGCTGTGGATTGCCTCAATACTGCTGGGCTTTAACCCGCTGCGCCACCAGGGAGGGCCCTGGCTTCCAAATTTTTGTACACTTCCTCTTGCTTTACTGCCTATGTAGCAGCTCCAGGAAGCTGTTTTGTCTGTTAATTGCTTCTCTGTCCTGTAGATCTGCAAAAGTTATAAAGGAGAAGGCCGAAGACAGATCTGTGCCCAGCAGCCACTTTGTGAAAGGCTCCACATCTGCGAACACTTCACTCGAGGAAACTGTGGCTACCCCAATTGCCTCAGGTCCCATAACCTGATGGACAGAAAGGTGCTGGACATCATGAAGGAACATGGCCTGAGCCCGGAAGTGGTCCAGAACATCCAGGACATTTGCAACAGCAAGCATCTCCACAAGAAGCCCTCTGGCTGGAGAGGTAAATGCTTTCTACTTTTGAAATTAATAGGCCGAACAAAATGGGGAACAAGGACAAGTTTTTACTTCAAGGACTTCCTCACTACCTAAAGCTCCCTCGCATAGTCATTTGCAAATGCAGCTTTTACATAATATCATCATAGCATGGATGTGATTATTACAGTCTGATTTTCATGCTAAGCACTATCCCACCATCCCCACCCCCCGGGTTAAAAAAATTGTTTTGTCAGTTTTTCTAAAAACTGGTAAAACTTATTTTAAGACACAAAAAACAAGGCCGTAATGTTTGGCGACAATTTTATGGCTTTCTCTTGTGGCTCCTGTAGACTACACAGATACAATATTGCTGTGGTTGCAGCATTTCTCTTGTGGTACAGATAGGCCACACATACACCATGTTGCTGCGGTTACAGCCTTCCATGTATGCAGGCAGCCTCAAACAGGCCGTTTTCTTATATGACCACAATTGAGCTGAAACAGGAAGCACAGCACTAATGCTCCATTTGATTTATAGTCTTCATTCCTGCTTCTTTTTAAGATTTATTTTTATTTGTTAATGCATCAAGAACTGGGGTATAGGCCAGAGGCATGGAGGTAAGAGGATTTACCAGAGACAGTGGGGAGCAGAGCAGGTAGAACACTGCTGAGGGGAGCAGAGGGTGGGTCAGGAGAGGTCTGCTGGCCACGTGGGTCACCTCCAGGGTGGGGATGGAACTTGTGCTGCAGTGGCTGCAGACAGCTTCATAGTGCTGCGCTTTAACCTGTTATGCCACCAGAAGGACCCAATACTTGTAGTTTTTATGAAGTGGATATAGAAGAGATGAATTTTATGAAGTAAATAAAATACATAAATAAGATTCTGTAAGAGTTAATACATAACTATAACTTCTTGCATTTGAGGAAATGCTTTGTGGTTTACAAGGATTTTCACCTAAAAATTTCTTATCTATGTTCTTAATAGCAAAACCATGAAGAAAGAAGGCTATATTACTAGCCTTAATGAAAGAGGAACGGAGGTTCAGAAATTTTAAGTGACATTTTATTGCAAGCAGCCTGAATCCACTTTTAGAACGTTGAAGGAAAATACCGTGATTAAATAAGTGTCATGTTTTCAAGGCTTCATGCATTTTGATTCCATGGTTAATTTTTTTTTTCTTTCTGACTTATCAGATTTTTAGAGAGACCATTCTTCCTGATATTACTCATGTAAACTTGGGCATTTGGGATAGATGAAGAATTCTGGGAAAATTTCCGCAGTGAAGGAAGTGATATCTTTAGACTGGAGTTTCATTTTCGGCTCTTTTTCAGTAGGACCCACCAGTAATCATTAGGCATGATGGAGCTTAAAATGGACTAAATCAAAATGATGTTTGGAAAGAACTCCCTGGTTTGTTTTCTGTTCACCACTGTGGTCACTGTTGATCCAAACTAGGGGTTGGTGGACTGCCCAGCCTCAGAGTTTGGGGATACATGTGAGTCCCAGGAGAGAAGCCAGAAAGCGCAGGCTTTTCTGTTGGGCCAGAGAAAAGCAGTAATACTTTCCTCAGAATTGCAGCATACCTATTACAGACAAAGAATTTAATACATTTTAAAAATATATTTTTTTAAGTAATATAATAGTTTATTTTTACATCATTTTTGTGCATTTTTCCGTCTCAGTTTCAATCCCCTTGGGCTTCCCATAACCATATCACCCATGTGTCATCACCATAGTCCCATGCATTTTCCTTCTCCCACTGCTTTAAGATTTTTTTTTTAATGTAAGCATACAACAACTGGGGTGCAGGCCGGGGGCAGGGGGACATGAGAGGATTCACCAGCAACAGAGTGGGGAGTAGAACAGGAAGATCTCTGCCCTCCCTGGTGGCCCAGTGGGTTAAAGTGCAGCACTATGAAGCTGTCCCAAGCCACTGCAGCATGAGTTCGATCCCCCGCCAGGGAGCTGACCCACATGGCGTGGCAGACGTTTCCTGTCTCCCTGCTGCTCCCCTCAGCAATGTATTTCAGTAGATTGACCTGTTCTGCTCCCCACTCTGTCTCTGGGGAATTTTTTACTCCCTGCACCTCTGGCCTGTACCCCAGTCCTTACATGCATAAACATAAATCTGTGAGAACAAGCAAGTCCCTTGCCACCAGGGATGCCCCATATTTAATAAATTTGGACACAAACCTGGCATAACTGAGAAAGAGTGAATGCAGGGTTGTAAAATTGGTCATTTGTCTCTTTTTTTTTTCTGCTGTCCTAGCTCCTCCCTCACACCACAAGGGTGTGGCACCTCGAGGCAGAAACAGGGCCCGAAACCCGCCATTTCTCAGAGATCAAGAATTCTTTCCATCAGCCTCTGCTCAGAGGTCCAGGACATCCAGTCCAGATCCGATAGGCTGCAGCTCTTCCCTAGAAGATGTGAAGGACCTCACCCACCAGTTCTCGAATTTGCGAAGTGACAAGATATCCAGCTTCTCAGAGCCAGCCAGTCCTGGAAGAAAAAGTCAAGTGGAAGGAAGCCAGAGATCATCAGAGAATGGCAGTTCAGAGAGTATCTTTTATGGAAATGCAACCCCGTCTAGCCCAACCCCAACTTCCAACTGGAAGGGATCCTTGCCCTGGCTGAATGGCCAAGGCCCGGGGAGAGAAGGTGCATTTTCTCCAAGCCAGGCTGCCTTCAGCTCTCCCAGCTCTCCGCTAACACCTGCAGCAAGAACCAACCCGAACAGCATGTCTCTGGAGCATATAGCCACAAGTGGGAATCCAGAGAACAAGAACTTCTCTCTGTTCAACGATGCCCAGGGTAGAATAGCCACAGAGAGAACTTCCACGGGTTCTTCCGCTTACAACGACATAGCCCTCTATAAGAAAATAGAACCCTGGAGTCAGGTTACTGAGGTCACTGGCAGAATTCCAGGTGGCCCTGATGCACTAGGAATGGTGTTCGTTAACAGGAAAGATGGAGAGACGGTGTGTAGCGTTAGCACGTGTGTTCATAAGGTACCAGTTGGTTCTAGAAAAGTCACGGAGGAAGCTACTGGTGGAGATAAAACTGATGCTTTTGGCTTATTCTCTGCAACCAGAGTGGATAAAGATGCATCACACCGTAGCAGCCAGAATCTGGGAACCGCAGGTCAGCCCTCGGTGCCACCTTTGAGGAGTGGAGGTACAGTGTAGAATGATGCTCAAATCTCGTTAACTCTGCCAGAGAACATAGAAGTGGGTGGGGGACATCCACTCTGTGCTCCGTGTGATTCACAGGAGAACCCAAGGGGCCCGTGTCTTGTGTCTGTTGCTGAGTAGATGGGGCTGTGGTCTCCTTTTGGCTATTTCCTACCAGTTTAGGACTTAAGAGTTGGAGGGTTTGGGGGAAGGGACTGTAACAGGAGAAGGCTGATGCGTGAAGGTGGAAAGAGCAATCAGAAGAAGCAAATGAATTAAGCTGTTCCATTTGCTGAGAATGGGAGGTGTTTAACTCGGTTTAAGAAATGAACGCCCCTCTCATGTGACCCCCATGCTCACCTTGGCTCTATGGAGGGCCATCAAGGTTCTCAGTGGCCATTTGTAACCCCTGGAATTTTCTTGACATGATCCCAGTTTCTGATCTTCTTTACCGCTGAGTCACCAGGTATCTTAATTTTTGATGGAAATGTTAAGATTGGCATTCAGGCCTCTTTATTTTACAGATTCTCTAGGTGAAGTTAGAAGTACCACATTTTCCCAGATGGATAATCATGGCACAATGGAAATTTGCATTGACCATCTCTCCAAGGGCTGTCAACTTCGTGAGTAACTTAAAGACTTTCTAGAGGCAGAGACTTTAGTCATAGTAATAGCGACATTTTCTTTTTAATGATTTATTTATTTATGCATACAAGACCTGGGGTGCAGGCCAGAGGTGCAGGGGGTGAGAGGATTCACCAGAGACAGAGTGGGACCAGAACAGGCAGATGGACTGAAATACACTGCCGAGGGGAACAGCGGGTGAAACAGGAGAGGTCTGCTGTGCCATGTGGGTCAGCTCCCTGGCTGGGGATCAAACTCGTGCTGGGGCGGCTGCAGAGAGCTTCAAAATGTTGCGCTTTAACCTGTAGGCGCCACCAGTGAGGGCTGATAGTGACATTTTCTATAAGTCAGCCACAATGAAAAATAATTTTACATGTATCTTCTTTAAACTTCGCATCAGGCCTCCCCTTATTCTTTTTGGATTCTAAGATCATACATCTTTTGAATCAAAATGATTTAAATGCAATGATGCAAATCTTGAAAAACACAACTATTGTCTGTCTTTTGACTTATCCCATGAATACTTGGACAGCAAACATTCAGTTTACGGCTCCCATTTGCTTGCCCAGGGAGAAGTAAGCTCACTGTGTTTCCACCTTTTCGTCAATGGCTTTATAATTATGGGGGGGGGGGCATCAAAGCAGTGAGAAGTGAGAAAACTGCATAAACCAAGCAAATGCATAAACAAAGCACACACCAGGTACTGAGGACTGGCTGAGGGCTGCACGACCCAGGGCCAAACAGAGTAGAATGAGATTAGAGAGGGGATTGTTAGGAATGAGAAAAATTGTAACCCAGCCTGCAAGGATAGTGCAGTCAGCTCTGATCCAGAGCATTCTGTGTACTTATACCCACTGAGGGTGGGGTGTCCCAGAAAGGTTCATTGTACATTTTATTGACCTCACATTTCCCTGTGGGTGAAGTGACTTGTGGGGAAGAAAGGAGGTTTTGATTTTCATGAGTCCCTGTGGATAACAAAGGGAGCTGGAGATAAGAGAATTGTGTGGTACAGGTGGGAGCTTCTTGAGATGGAAATGTGCTTGCTTGCAGGTCTGGCGGGGTATGGGGCTGGCCTTGATGAGGGATCCAGCAGTGAACATGGTTGAATTGCTTTGATCCTCGCCAGCCAACAGACCCTCATGACCTTCTCTCTATCATTGTAGAAAGTTGCAAGAAAGTTCACTTCCACCTTCCTTACCTGTGGCAGAGTTTCACCGGAGGCACTTGGACCAACCTCCAGCCCATGGAGGCGATTGAGAAGGCCTACTGTGACCCCCAAGTCATGGTGTAAGTTGCTGGCTCAACTGTGAGGCCCACCACATCATCCAAGGAAGGACAGATTATGGGATGAAGGACGTTAATTTCCCTTCAGATTCCCATTTAAGTTTGAACTAACTCTTGAGCTACCTGCTCAGTTCATAAAGGAAAAACAATCTGGCTAGACTGGAAGTCGCTCAGAGCCTGCCTCGTATTAGGCACTTTGGGAATATTGCCGACTCAAGTAAAATCAACAATGACAGGGTTGTTTAATTACTATTTGTCCATGTGTCCTGCAGAAAAACACGACACGCAGTTCAGTTTGTATTACTGTGAGAGCATCCCAGTACAATTGGAAATACTGAAACAGCTGATTTGAGTCATTTCCAACAATTCTAGGCCCAGATTTTGTTGTCCATTTTAGCATTTTATACCTTCATGTTTGCTATTTTCTCTCTCCTGGAGGTACCTAAGGCAATACTGTACATTTACTCCTGTCAAGACCAAAGTGGATGATACCACACATGGCCATATTTATAAGGTGCATCCTACTTTTGTAAGGAAATTGGTAGGGGAAAATCATATTTGTGTCATCTGTACATTTTTAGTGTCGAGTCTGTTTCTGCATTTGGCCACTAGAGGGTGGCATCAGCTGTTTTCTTGCTACTGGGTACATCACCCCCACACCCTGAACATTATCTGAGGCTGGGCTTTTCATTTGTTTTGGGGAGGGCCGTTTAGCAACATTCCTGGCTTCTCTCCACTAGATGCCAGTTGTGATCGCCGAAAATGTCTTCAAACATTTGCCTCAACGGGGCAAAATCTTTTCTGGTTGAGAACTGCTGAACTCTGAGATCCGTTTCTTAGCTCAGCAGTTCGCAACCTTCTGGTCTCTGGACCCTTCTAAGAGCTTATAAAGACTGAGAATCCCCGAAACGTCTGTATAGGTGGATTATAGCTATCAATAGTTGCCATGCTCAAAAATCAAAACCAAGAAATCAAAATGCTAATGGCTCATTTCAAAAATAACAATTATAAACTTGTTAACATGAAAAGTATTTTCTAGAACTATATATCTTTATGTCTATCTGCATAACTATAAAGTAACTTTTCAGACACAAAATAATTAATTGAAAAGAATGGCATTGTCTGATATTTTGGGAAATCTACCCAAACTGTTGTGAAATTACATATTATGTAGTCTTTGGAAAACCCTGCTCAGTGTGTACTTGTAAGAATATGAAAGTGAAGATAGCAAATAATGTCTCAACATTATTATGAAAATAACTTTGACCTAGCTGGTTTCCTGAAAAGGTCTCTCTCTCTTTCTTTTTAACCACCTTTGGATAACTAGTTAATAAAAAATAATTACAAAAAAGCAGCCTGTGAGGTTTTGAATATTGAGCCACTCAATTGTTTGTTTGTTTTTTTCTTTAAAGTTTTATTTAAAGGAGAACTGGGGTGTAGGTCAGAGTTGTGAGGGTTAAGAAGATTCACCAGAGACAGAGTGGGGAGCAGAACAGGCAGATCGAAGTACACTGCCGAGGGGAGCAGTGGGCGGGTCAGGAGAGGTCTGCTGTGCCCTGTGGGTCAGCTCTGTCCAGAATCAAGCTCAGGCAGTGGGGTTAAGAGTGCTGAGATTGAACCCCTAGGCCACCAGGGAGGCCTGCTAATGGACTGTTTCGTGGGCAGTTCTATGTTGGGATATATATTTTTTTTATTAAAAAGTTTATTTTTACATCATTTTGCACATTTTTTTTTTCATCTCAATTGTAATCCCCACGGGTTTCCCATCACCAAATC
>NW_004567106.1:66259208-66271220 GCF_000260355.1 Condylura cristata | reverse complement strand
TCATGCGGAAGCGGCTTTAGCTTCTCAGTGCTGTGCTTTAACCCGCTGCGCCACCAGGGAGGGCCCTAAAGATTTATTTTTTTATGCAGACAGAACTGGGGTACAGGCCAGAGATGTGGAAGGGTGAGAGGATTCACCAGACATGAGTGGGGAGCAGAACAGGCAGATTACTGAAACCTACTGCTGAAGGGAGTAGCGGGGAGACAGGAGAGGTCTGCTGTGCCCTGTGGGTCACCTCCCTGGCTTGGGGATTGAACCCTTGCTGCAGTGGCTGCGGACAGCCTCATAGTTTGAGACTAACCCTTTGTGCCATCAGGGAGGCCCAAGTTGAAGTACGTTTTCAGTGTTGTTGATCCCCTAAGGGCGTGGTCAGTCGGATTTGCTAACTCTGGGCCACCATAGAGGAGAGGCTGGGCCAGTTACGCTTGGCTAACACTGCTCCTTTTGTCACTGGCCTCAGGACAGGCTGGACTGTGCTTCCTCATCATATTGAGGAGCTAACACAACCCTAGTGCTCTACGTAATGCTGGAGTGTCCGGTTCTTCTGGATATACAGTGCAGACAGGATCTTAGTGCTGCACTGTGTACAAGTTGCCCTGGACACTGGGGTTCCACTTGACGGGGGGGTGATAGGAAAAGAGTTGCAAAGAACAATCTTTCTCAGGCATCCACCCACTGTTCAGTCTGTTTCTGCAGTTTAGATACCCCTGCCCACCCCACCCTTTTCCCCCAGGGCACCACAGAGGAGAAGACTGGCCTGTGCTGTGGCCCCGACTTGGAAGGCTTTATTTACAGTCTGGTTTTAGAGGCAGAAAGATGCATTTCTGTTTAGACCCCATGGCCAAAATAAAACTATATACGATAGAGTGGTGGGATATAGATGCTATTGCATGTGTACATGGTGAAATACTACTCAATTATAAATAAGAAAATGAAGTCTTAATGTTTGTGACAACCTGGATGGAACTGCAAGGGATAATATAAGTCAACTAAAAAGAAACATGGAGGAACAAAGTAAAGGAGCTGACAAAACTAAGGCCATAGAAATCCTAGAATCAGATTGTAAAGTAAGGGTACCAGAAGGGCTGGGGGTGGGGGTGGGGGGAGTGGAGGCCCCATGGACTGTGATGGGGGTTTATGGGCGCTCTGCTGGTGGGCGTGGCGTGGAAGCATACATCCGAGGGGGGTGGATTTATACCCTTAACTCAAAAGCAAGCAGTGTTGTTGTCAACTAACGTTATTTCAATAAAAAAAGACAAAGGAAAATGGTAGAGATTTCCTAAAAACCTTCCCTGTTTTTTCTCTTTTAATTAGAAAAACTTTCATCCAGTTCCAAATGTGGACTCTACATACCTGGAGTCTTTGTTTCTGTCCTGTCCACGGGGAGTTATACCTTTTCAGGCAGGTTCCAGCAGCTACGAACTGAGCTTCCAAGGTGAGATTTGAGCCTAAAGTTGGGCTCTGATACGCATGCATGCACACACGCATGCACACATGGAAGAAAAAAAATAACTGGGCATGCAGTTTTTATTTTATTTTTTATTTTTGTGGAAGCCTTATCTATACGTTAAATGGAAATAACATAGAGGATTAGCCTGTGCCTCAGTTGAGGACTGACAAAACCAATTAAGATATTAAACTGCAATGGAATACTAGGCTGCTGTTAAAAATGTTGGTTATGAAAACTAAGTGGGAAAGCAAAATTTGACATTACTGTGAAAAAGGCAAAAACCTACATTTATGTTCTTATACTATTCTCTTTGTATGTTATACTTACAATGATAATGTTAATTTCGTGTGCATGAATAGCAAAGAATCTCAATGGATCAAGATTAGCAGGCAACAGAGAAAAATCTTCTGTTGGTTGGTGAGATGAAAAAAATACTTAAAATTAAAAAAAAGTTTATTTGGTGGTTTTCTGCTTGGCAGTTGAAGGGGGTGGAGAAGTGAAGATAATCAGTGTACTTTGAAATTCTGGAGCAATTTGATCAATCCTGTTGTTTACTTGGTTCATAGAAGTCAGTGTGGAGAAGTGTAGCGTGTTCCAGATTGTTTTTCTCAATGTCCTATAATCTCTCACTCACTAAACTTGTATTGTGGTGCCAGGCACTGTTCCTGGTGCTGGCAAACCAGACAACATCATAATGGGCTAATAGCGATGTGGGGGTAAGAGGGATGGAATGATGTGTGACGAAGCAGGAGAGGATGAAGGAGTATGGGAGCTGTCTCCCCTCAGGAGGGAACTTTGGAAATGCAGCGGGAGTTTGCCTGCAACAAGGAGGGTCTTCAGAAGAAGGGCTATCCTGAAGCTGTGAGCACTGACAAGCTTGAGGTGTCAGAACAGCAAAAATCTGAGGGATGAGAACATACAGGCGCTTGGGTGGGTGATTAGCTGGAAACCACAAGAAGGTTTTGAACAGAGCCGTGCCATGATCTGAGTTGCTCTTTTAGTTGGTTGGTTGTTTTGTTTTATATCAACTATATTGGGGCACATTTGCTATAATAAAGCACTTCCATTTTTGCTGGGTTGTGGATGAACGGAAGAGGATCCTAAGTTACAGAATATTTCCCTCAATCCAAAAAGTTTGTGTCCCTCTGCAGTCACCCCCACACCAACCTCACCCCCACACCAACTGATTTAGTTTCTGTCCCTTCAAATGAGTTTTATGCATTCTAGAGCTTCACATGCTGCATATGACTGGCTGACTTTCCCTCCGAGTACTTTGGTGAATTTGACCTGCTCCATTTGCAAGTTTAAGATGTACAGTGTAGTACTTTGATATTTATATATTGTGATATGATTGCCATTTAAGCCATATTCATCACAATACAACATTGAGACTCCATATTGTTTTTCAAAATAATATTTTTAAGATTCATCTATGCTGCTGCATGATTACCAGTCCCTTTTAATTGCTGGGTGATATTCCACTGTATGGCTATACTATGGTTTGTTTATTTATCTGTTGATGTATAGTTGGGTTGGTCTTACTTTTTGATTATTGTAATAATGCTACTGGAGACATTAAAATGTGAGTCTTTGTGTGAATATAGGTTTCATTTGGAGCGATCATCCAGGAGTAAATTGTTGGATCACATTAGTGTGAATATGGAAATTTGTAAGAACCTGCCTGTTTTCCAAAGTAGATGTGCGCATTGAGACATTGGCTAGCCATGTGCTGTGGCCAGTAACTCTTTAACGAGTTCAGTCTGGATGCCCTTAGCTCTGCAGAGTTGAAAATGACCTTTCACCTTTGCTGTAGGGAAAAAAACTTTCAAGTTACAACTAGTATCTTCTAGCCTATGTCAGTGATATCTGGTTTAGGGGATTTTAAAGGGATGATACTTTGTTATCTGACTGACCTGCTCTTTACCATCAGACTTTTGTTAGCATTTAGATTGCTTGCTGAATGTTTATTTTCCTGTTTGTTTTTTGGATCTTATAAAAGGACATTGATTTTTTTTTTCTTTTAGCATGAGTAAATTCCATCCAAAGGAATTTTGCTGTTCATCTATGTACAATTCAGTCACAAATGTCTACTATATCACTAGCCTTTGAAAATAACAATAAATCATTTTCTAGGACTAATTTTTGATTCTTAGTTGTTTTCTTTTTTCCATCTAAAGGGATGATTCAGACAAATGTAACTTCCAGGACCCAAAAGGTGGTCATCAGAAGACCCACATTTGTGTCTTCCTTGGATGTGGAGCGGCTTAAACATAGATCAGAGTAAGTTATGCAGCGCTGCTTACGTTCACACTGATCTCGTCAAATCACGCACGTCCTTGGACCATTTGCATGAATTGTTCCAGCTTGCATTACACCGTGGCTTCTTTTAGTGTTGTCTGACTATGGTGCTGTCCTGGTGGCATGGTGTGAGTGCGGGAGAGCTGTCCTTTCCTCTCACTCCCAGGGCAGTTTGGCAAGCCCTCAAACACGCTGGACCCGCACTTCTTTGGTGTGAATGACTGGATTCATGGGGTGTGCCTAGGGAATCAGCAACTGCACAATGGCTGGGTTCCTTTTGCTGTGGATTGTTCTTTGTTCCTTTCATTTTGCTGAGTGAAAATACAGGGGGTGGGATGCAGAGAAAGAAATGAGAGAAGAAAGGCATGAGACAGTGGTCTGAGCAAGGCCGCTGGAGATAAAGTTGATTAGAGGGAATTTTAAAAGGATTCATGCTTTCAATGTAACCCTCCTCTGTCTGCAAATGAGATTCAGTAAAATCTACATTGTTCATGAACTTTGTGTGTTTTTTTTGGGGGGGGAGCGGGTGAGGTGTGATTATGTAAAGCAGTTTTCAAAGCAGGTATAACATCAAGGTTACCTCATTAGTGTCTTTGGGTAGTACCAGTTAAGGCATCTCGCCATGAAGGATAAACATGGTGTAATATAGAAAATGACGTCTTGTGAGATTCCAAGGATGGGAACTGAATTATAACCCGGGGCCTCAGGAATGGCAGTTGGTTCTAATTCTGCCTTAAAACCTGGCCTCCTGACCCACCCACTGCTCCCCTCAGCAGTGTACTTCGTTGATCTGCCTGTTCTGCTCCCCACTCTGTCTCAGGTGAAGTTGTTCACCACCCCTGAGTCTCTGGCCTGTACCCCAGTTCTGTATGCACAAAATAAATAAATCTTTAAAAATTAAAAAAAAAAAATAAAACCTGGCCGCTTGGGCTCCCAGATCCTTTCTAGGACCTGGATCCTGGATCTGCATCTTAGTTCATCTTCTTTCCTCGCCTCATGAACAATCCTGCATCCCCTTGTCTATGAAATGGGCTTAATAGTAGTTTCATCAAAGTGGCTTACTGACTACATTTAAGGTGTAGTCAATAAGGTGTAGTCAACGTGACCAGCACATTGGGGTTCAGTATTGTTAGTGACTCTTATTTTTATTCGTTTGATATCAACAGACTCAGTGACCATGTTTGTCTGTCTATCTAGCTGTGTATCCCATCCATCCACCCAACCCAACCCAACCCAACCCAACCTAACCCAACCCATCCATCTCTAATACTTGACAATTTGAACCTCAGGGCTGCAATCTTCCTACCCTTCACTTTGCCCAATGCCCCATGGTCTCAACTTCTCTGAATTTCTTGATGTAAGCTCCCAAGAATTAGAATCTGACTGTGCTCTTATTGGTCTCTTCATGTCTTTTAGAATCAAGTTAATATCACAGGGTTGGAGGGAGGGGTCCGTTTCCTGCCTGTAGGCGCTACATTCACTCCGAGTGGAGGGGACTTTCTGAGGAACTGCCACAGTGGTGGAAGGCAGTGGGTGGGGAAGAAGGAGGAACTGGAGGGCAGCGGGAGATGTGGTTTTCACTCAGGCAACTAATCAGACCATCGTAGCAACTTTTACTCACTAAAATGGTTCTGGTAAGAGGTTTTGGCGATATTTTTGTCATTTTTTAAAAAGGAATAAAACTAGATATATCTTTAAAAATCTGAGTTCTGACTTTTGAACAACTCTCATACTCTCATTGTCAGAAGACCATATATGTATCTACTTTATTTTTTTTTAAGATTTATTTTATTTGTTTATATATATATATATATATATATAAGAGCTGGGGTGTAGACCAGGGTGGGGATGAGAGAATTCACTAGAGAGAGTGGGGAGCACACCAGGTAGATCCACTGAAACCCACTGCTAAAGGGAGCAGCGGGTGAGACAGGAGCGGTCTGCTGTGCCATGTGGGTCAGCTCTTTGGCTGGGGATTGAACTCATACTGCAGTGGCTGTGGCTGGCTTCATAGTGCTGCACTCCAACCCCTGCGCCACCCGAGATGCCCAGAATCTACTTTCTTGTCTCCAAGCTGGGGGGGTTCTTTCTGTGTCTACGTATTAGGCTCTCGGAAGAGTCATGACACATTTTGCCTATGTTTTTCAAAGAAAAGTATATCATGACTTTTCTGACACCCTGGTATTTCCAAGGGAAAACATTAGCTGATGACACTTCCAAATATCTCATGCCATCGATCCATTTTCTGGCTTACAGATTTCACAGCTGCCTCATGCTTTTCCATTTGCTCTTCTCCTTCTCTGGGAACTTTCTTCCATCACTTATGAATCCAGACTCTTCTGCATCCCATTTCCAGTGCCTTCTCCCATACTAATTTCTCTGGTGACTCCCTCCAGGCCCCCTGCCCTTTGCCCTCCAGCAACAGTTTGTAAGTTTCTTACCTATTTACCCTCATGGCAATTACCCCGAACTCTCTCCTAGCATAATCCTTCCATCCCAACATAATTATCATTACTTCAGAGCTCTCAAAAATGTTTACATAGGATGTTCCCTGGTGGCACGATAGGTTAAAGCATTGTGACGCTTATTACAGCCACTGCAACATGAGTTTGATCCCCAGTCAGAGTGGTGACCCCACACGGCGCAGCAGACCTCTCCTGGCCCACCCGCTGCTCCCCTCAGCAGTGTGCTTTGGTCGATCTTCCTGTTCTGCTCCCCACTCTGTCTCTGGTGAATCCTCTCACCCCCTGCACTTCTGGCCTGTACTCCAGTTCTTGTATGCTTAAATAAATATTTCAAAAAATGTTTTGCATAATGAGTAGGTATCTAGCTTTACTGAAGAGATAGCTAAATGGGTAAGTGAAAAAAAGCAATCAAGACTATGGTGATGGCACATGGGTGACTTGGTGATGGGAAACCCATGGGGATTACAATTGAGATTTTAAAAAAAATGCACAAAATGATGTAAAAATAAACTATTAAATATTAAAAAAAAAGCAATCGAGAAACCTGTGCAGTTGGAGGTTTGTAAAGGCCAGCTTTCTTCCTGATACCACCGATGCAGGAAGACACACCTGTTTTAGGACAGAATAAGAGCTGAGCACTCTTCTGAGGAGTCGGAAAGTGAACTGGAGCTCACCTCACTGCTGGGCACCTTGCAACAGGTGTATCTGTTCTACTCTGTACAAATCCAATCTGGAGGAAATCGGAGCCTTGAGGACAGAAGTACTGGCACCTAGAAGCTCTCCTCTGAAAGAATTTTCATTTTGTGCAAGGATGGCTTAAAAGTATTTTTTCCTTAAAGCATTTTCTTAATTTCAAATTTTCATTATGGAAAATTTCAAGCTTACAGTAGATAAAACTTGTACACTAAGCCTCGAAGTATGTGTTCACGGAGGGATCGTGTCGAGAGCCCCCACATGTAGGGTTGTCCTGAAATACATTTCACTCTGGACCTTAAAATTTAAATGTTTATTATTTGACACTGACTGCTAGTGCATTAGGACTTTGGAGACTGAACAGAACTATCAAAGGAATCAATGCTTTTGCATTTTAAAGCAAGAGGGAAGGCCCAGTTAATTAACTTACCAAATCATGAATAATTAATGCACAAAAACACATGATCATTGGTATAGTCACCTGCAATAGGAAGGAATGTAGTAAGAGAAAAATTTGTCTGAAATACCTTGACTACTAATGATTGCAAGTTTAGTCAGGAAGCCCCAGGCTTGCAAGACACAGGGAGCCCTGAGAATGTCCTGCTTTTATTTGTAGCCATTTGCCAGTGAACATCAATCCAGAGCCAGTTCGGAGGGCCCCCAGCCTCCTGACGACCCTATCGGAGCCTTCTCATCAGAGGAGCACGGGTCTCCCGCCCTCCAGTGGATTTGAGGTACTGGGAAAAAATACCTGGCTGCAGACGTGTGCCTTTGTATGGATGAATTGCTCCTACAGTGCTAAATTTGAGGTTCAGAGGTCACCCAATTTCTGTCCTGATGTCACTTTCCCAGAGAACAGCTGCCCTCACTGGACGCCTCCTGTGTCCACAGGCCAGTCACCCATGATCTCATTTGGGTGACCTTCTGCAGGAGATAATATCTCTTTAGACTAGACACTGGGCCCCAGAGGAAAAGGAAGTTCATGTTCATGAGCGGGAGTCAGCGTCAAACTGTGTCTCCGTTCACCTCACCTGCCTGGCGCCAGACCCAGGCCAGGCTGGTCCTCTCCACCACCCTCTTCAGCGCTGGGTGTGGCCCGGCTACTCTGGCTCCATGGATAATGCCATTGCCTTTGTCTATGGACTGACTTCAAGCCAGGAACTCACTGGACTAAATCAGATGCCTGCTGGGTTGGGTGGGGATAAGGCCTTGGAAGGCATTTCCCTTGGCTTTTTGTTATATGTGGTAAGCCAGCCTGGACAGATGGGCCTAAGGCCATGTTCAGTATTGGAATGAGCTGCCAGCTGTGGACATCGTAAACCAGCTTATCTGGGCCCTCCCTGGTGGCGCAGCGGGTTAAAGCACAGCACTAAGAAGCTAAAGCCGCCTTAGCATGAGTTCGATCCCCGCCCCAGAGGTGACCACATGGCAGACCTCTCCTGACCTGCCCGCTGCTCCCCTCAGCAGTGGATTTCAGTCCATCTTCCTGTTCTGCTCCCCGCCCTGTCTCTGGTGAATCCTCTCGCCACAACATCCTTCCCACCTCTGGCCAATACCCAGTTCTTCATACATAAATAAATACATTTTTTAAACTAATGTTTTCTGTGTAACACTTATGCATTTAACTTATTTTTATTATTATTTTTTAGTTATTAGAGGTCAATAGCCAGACTTCGGAATATGCCAATGTAAGGGAGCGTTTTAAAGCTTCTATGAAGAATTTCAAGATTGAAAAGATAAAGAAGATCCAGAATAGGAAGCTTTTAAATTCTTTTGAAAGGTTAGTGGCTACATTATCAGGTTTCCTTACATAATGCTGAAAAGACTAGTTGGGATCTAGCCTTCAAGTTTTGTATTTACCAGTTTATTTCGGTGAAGTAATTTCTAGAAGCTCTCGTTGCTTTTTCTTTGTTCAAAGTCGAGCATCTCTTTTTCAAGCTTTAGTTTTACAATTCACTGTTTCCTGTGTCTATTGTTAAAAAGTTTTCACAAATTTAGTTTTTATAACTGTCATCTAATGGTCAGTAACTCCATAATGCAATGCGATAGAATAAAAATTTAAGACAGTTACACTTCAGTTGGCATTTATATTCACCAGCGTGGGAGAGGAATGTTCCAGTACTGAGCCTCTTTTCTCCTTCATTAGGAAGAAAATGAACATGTTGAAGAATGATGAAGAAATCCTATTTTTTGCAGCAAGCCGTGCCCACGTGGCCATGATCTGTGCGAATAATTTTGACTGGATTGTCCTTGGCACTCATGAGAACAAATATGGAAAAGGTTTGTATTGGGGTGGGCTCACCAGGAGTCAAACGTCGAGGTTGATGTGTGCTTCCTCTGGAGGGATGAGCCTTTACTAGGTGTTCGCCAGCTCTAGCAGGCTGCCACTGCCCTGGAGAGATTAGAGATGTGGTTTAACCCTAAGTGACCCAAATTAGAGAAGAACATTGACAAGGGACTTGGTTGTTGCACCTTAGCCTTGGTCCTGTCTTCAGTTTATTTTGGGGAGAGGGACCAAAGGGTCTCCCACGTGCCCAAAAACTACCCCACCTGTAGGCTACATTGTTGTCCACCACTACTCATTTCTGGCCATGCTTCTCTCTGGCCTGTGTCCATCCCTGGAAGCCACCTGATGTCATTTCCTTGTGTTCTGTTCAAAGAGGAGCAAAGAGGGCCTCCCTGGTGGCACAGCAGGTTGAAGCACAGTGCTACAAAGCTGTCCCCAGCCACTGTAGCATAAGTTCGATCCCTGGCCAGGGACTGACCTACATGGTACAGCAGACCTCTCCTCTCTCACTTGGTGCCCCCCTCAGTAGTGGATTTCAGTAGATCTGCCTGTTCTGCTCCCCACTCTGTCTCTGGTACATTCGCTCAACCCCTGCACCCCAGTTCTTGTATGCATAAATAAATCTTTAAAAAAAAAAACAAGAGGGGCCCTCCCTGGTGGCGCAGCGGGTTAAAGCACTGCACTAAGAAACTTAAGCCACTTCCGCATGAGTTCGATCCCGGCCTGCCCCGGAGGAGATCCACATGGCGAGGCAGACCTCTCCTGACCCGCCGGCTGCTCCCCTCAGCAGTGTACTTCGTCGATCTGCCTGTTCTGCTCCCCACTCTGTCTCTGGTGAATCCTCTCACCCTCCGCACCTCTGGCCTGTACCCCAGTTCTGTATGAATAAATAAATCTTTAAAAAAAAAAAAAAACAAGAAAAAAAAACAAAGGAGGAAAGAGGCATCTACCCATTTCAGGGCATACAGGGGAATGAGGTAGCCTTATGCTTCTAAATATCTTCATGCCACTTTTTTTTTTTTTTTTTTTAAGAAACAGATTTTATGTATACAGAAATGGGATACAGGCCAGAGGTGCAGGTGTGGCGAGAGGATTCACTAGAGACAAAGTAGGGAATGGAACAAGTAGATCGACAAAGTACACTTCTGAGGGGAGCAGCAGGTGAGACAGGAGAGGTCTGCTGTGCCATGCGGGTCACCTTTGGGGCAGGGAACAGACTCACACTGAAGCTGCTACTACTTGGCTTAGCTTCACAATGCAGCGCTCCAACCTGCTGCGCCACCAGGGAGGGTCCCATGCCACTCTTTAAAAAAAAAAAAAGATTTATTTATTTGTGCATATAAGAGCAGGCATGTAGGTCAGTGGTAGGAGGTGGTGAGAGGATTTACCAGAGACAGAGTGAGGAGCAGACTGACTGAAATCCACTGCTGAGGGGAGCAGTGGGGAGACAGGAGTAGTCTGCTGCGCCATGTGGATCAGCTCCCTGGCTAGGATTGAACTTGTGTTGCAGTAGCTGTGGAGAGCGTCATAGCATTGCACCTTAACCCTTTGTGCTACGAGAGAGGCCCCTTCATGCCACTCTTAAAAAAGCTAATGAACAAATGAGTGAATTGCATATCTTAAAGGAACAAATAAGATTTTATCACAGTCTCAAAGTGGTCCCAACTCACGTCCCTCTTAAGCAAGAAGCCAGGCAGTCAGTCAGTCAACAAGTACTTTGGAGTGTTGGGTGCCGGGGGACAGGTGTGAACAAGTTAGATCCTCCCAATTATTTCACATAATTAATGAAATGATCATCAGTCTGACTCCTATAGAGGAACAGGCCCTTACCTGGTTGGAGAGGTGTCCCCAAGAAAGGAATCTGGGGGTATTCACCTGCCTGTGGAATTAGCATGTAGAGTCCGAGACAATGGTGAAGAATTTATGGCCACACAGTGGAACTTGGATTTGACCCTATAGATGTAGGAAGGAAGCCAATGATGGTTTTAAGATGGGGGGAGTGAGAATTTCACAAGTTTATTAAGTTAAAATGAATCACTAAAACTTGCCTGCAAATGTTTGGAGGAAGTGTGGTAATCATCTTGAGTGAAATAACACATGTGAAATCTGAACCCTTCAGCTTCTCAGGAGAGTCAAGTCAGGACTCAAATATTTACCTAGAAAGTGGAAATCCATATGTGTTCCTCATTTTTGATCAAGATGCTAAGTGCCTGGAAAGAAACAAAAATGTTCTATTGGAAGAGGATATGTCTATTTAGAAAACTCGAGAATCTCCAGAGACCTGATCGTATCTAATTGTACGACATACCTTTCTTTATATTAATTCTTAACCCTTCTGATTATTTCTAGGAAATTACTTCACAAAGGATGCCATCTCTTCCCATAAAAATTACCCATTTGACCCCAAGAACATCGTCATGTTTGTAGCCCGAGTCTTGGTTGGAAATTTCACCGAAGGAAATAAGGTGTACACGTCCTGTCCTCTCCCCTATGACAGCTGTGTGGATACGAGGGTGAATCCCTCCACTTTTGTCATTTTTGACAAAGATCAGATTTACCCACAATATGTCATCGAATATACCGAAATAGACAAAGGTTGTGTGATTAGTTAGAAATGCTCAGTATGGGTCCTGCTGTGGTTCCAGAGACCAGTCAGCCTTTCTATTTCCTCGTCAATTGATCAACTTTCTCCCATCAGGGGTTCCCAGACTTCACTGCCCAGTTAGGAAACTTTTCAAAATTCTGGTGTCCAGCTTGCACCTCCAGGTATTGATTCATTTCAAAATTTAAAAATTTGTACTTCTGGGGTATGATGTAGG
>NW_004567106.1:66254610-66258947 GCF_000260355.1 Condylura cristata | reverse complement strand
AAATAACTCCCCGAAGAATCAAATGTGTCCTGAAGTCTGGGAACCACTGTTACAGGTGGAAGTGAATTCTAAAGCTCTCTAAGGGAGCCGTTTTTCCCATACAACCACTATCTAGTTTTCAGTGTGTCATAGTTTTGTTTGAGCTAAATTGAAAGAAAATTAATTCTGGAGAAATCTAAAAATGCCTTCTGGAATAAGGACCTATGATAGCACAGTCTTAGACTGAAGACCTTGAAACATTAGGGGGGCTTGGGGTGCTAGGGAAAGTGAAGGTAATTTGACGATATTGCATACTTAGTGATAATGCTGTCCTTGTGCTGAAACTGATTTAGGGCACCCAGCTCTTCTCTCCACTAGGGGGGCTTTCTGGAATGCACTAACGCAGAGCCACTAAGTGTGGCTCAAAGAGAAGCATCCAAATGGAGTTTCCTTAGCTCTGCTGGCACTAGCAGGACACAGTTGCGGTTACCAGCACCAGAGTACATGATGCATGATGGCAGTGGACAGTTTCATGAATACGATTATGGGGCAGGTTTTGCTCATGTGCAGCTTTCTTGATGCATCTGTATTTGAGGGTGGGGGGAGGCGCTGAGTTACAGTAACTAAATTCATACTAGTAAGACTTATAAACCTGAGCGTGGCTATAGCTATTTTTTGTAAGTAGTTAAGGTTCACCCAGGAGTTAGAGTGCGGCCATCCCTATGGAAAGCCGGGCCCCTGTGGAGGCAAGATTTGCTTTCTGGTGAGCACCGAATCAGAAGAAAGAACAATGCCTCTTTCTTTCATGCCTGCAAGAGACTGCTTTTTCTAAACATAACGGATTTTTAGGTACAGTCTGTAGGACAGTGGAGGTGTCTGACAAAATTCATCCCTTTTAATTTCATACCAGTCCCACAGAGTTCCTGTTACAGTTCCTGTTAGCAGGCACGTTTCCCAAGCCAATTGGCATTAGCGATGATATTGTATTAGTTAGATTTTTATATCCGTACAAAGCCCTCCTTGGCTTCGAAGGCTCCACCATTAACGAACATGGAGGGGCGTTTAGCTCAGATTATGTTCTGGGATGCCTGTCACATTTAATTTGTCTCATTCACTCCTTTTTCTTCATGGTGGCTTCTGTTTTGGAATTTTTACTCCCTGATGTTGAATCTCACTACAGAGATGAAATATGTCAAGCGTGGTCTATCCGAATGCATCTCAGCTGGACTTTACGCAATCATGTCCAAAGTGGAACTCTTGATCCGCCTCTGGGGAGCAAATCAGCTCTCCCCCAGGTCCTGCCTAGCGTAAGGGCGTCACCCTGCACACATCTGTTCTAACAGACATCCCAAGTCACCTTGACTCTTCTTCCCCCAACACCCCATCTAAACGGTTCCTATGTCCAGTTTTTCTTCAACTCATTCTGAGTTGCTCTTTGCTTAGCAGACAGATAGATAGATGGTTATATTTTTTAACATTTACTTTTTCAAACGCACATCTGATCATGCCTTTAGAATAAAGCTCAGCTTCATTATTGTCTCACGCAGCCACCACAACTTTTGCTGTTTTAGCTCTGCTTTCACCTAGCCCAGTGGTTCTCAGCCCACCACCCCTTTAAAGAAAACGCTCTGTAACATCTACCTTAGTGTACTTAAGATGCAATTTAGTGGTCATACATATGCTACATACATTTTTAGAAATAAAAATTAACATAAAAGGGAGATAAAAGCTATATATAACTTGGGCACTATTATATGAGAAGCCCTAATTAAGTAATCAAGATTTTTCCATCTACTTAAAATGAGTAATTATGAACTGAAGGTAGCAATCAGAGCTATTTTGTTCAAAGAACTATGGGAAAATGAAAATGTCCATTCTAATGAGTGGACATTAGAATAGGAACTAGTGATACAGTACTTACTTGCATATAATACTTTTTCTTTTTTTGTAAAGTTATTTTTTATTTATTTGTGCATATAAGAACTGGGGTCTAGGCCAGAAGTGCAGGGGTGGGGGTGTGGTGGTGAGAGGATTCACCAGAGATAGAGAAGGGAGCAGCCAGCAAGACAGGAGAGGTCTGCTGCGCTATGTGGGATTGGACTCAGGGCTGTGATAGCTTGACAGCATTGAGACTTTAAACCCCTGCGCCATCAGGGAGACCCTAAACCTTATTTCTATAAGAGAAAGAATGTAATAAAGATACTAATGCAAGAAAATCTGCAGATGCTCGAAACGGAGAAAATGAGAAACTATATTCTTGCTGACGAACTGTAGAAAATACATGAATGTCTACTGAGATATTCAAAACTCGTATAGAGCGCAGGAGCACAGAATAATTCCTTCTTGTAAGGAACTATCGTGTGTATTGTGGATATTCTGCGCACACGTTAAGTGCCAATAGCACTTTCCCTCCCCCATTTCCAGAAGCCCCTCCAAATCTTATCAAATCTATTCTCTTCAAAGTAGGTATTTTATAACATTTCCTTGGTTGTCCTGAGAAGATTCATAGCTAATACAATCTACTAACCCATATACACTTGGAAAAAAAAAATAGTGCCCTATTATAATGGAGAAGCAAAAGGAAATAACTTTGTAATGAGAGCAAAAAGAATTTCAATAGGTAAATAGTCAGGCACAATTACCCTGTCTGACAGCATGACATCGTGAAATAGACATTGACTTCTTCTTTTACTGAGTAGGTTTGGATTTAAGAGTCGATTAGAGGCTACTTTCTGTAAAGACAGGAAAATGAAAGCTTAGAGATGGGGTCACACCTGAATGAAAACCAGTATTAGGGAAATGCTAACCGACCCTGTATCTTAACTATAGATGGTAAGGGAAAGTGAAAGTAGCTTAACTGAAATAGGATAATAGGACAATACATATTACAGATTGTCTAAGAGGAAAATAATACATTTTATTCTCTTAGATGAACTGTAGGATTTACATAAGTGTCCACGGACGTTACCGTATACAGAATACGTCATTGTGTGGGACTAACCCATACGCTTCAGTTATCCCCAGCTGCATTCAGTGATAACCCCCAAAGGTGAAAACTTCGGCCCATCCATTTCCACAATACTGTGGTGAGAACCACTGACTACTAACTACCATGCTTAGATCAGCTTACTTGCTACTTCTGCTAGGAGGTTCCTCTGGGCATCAGCCTACGTGTTTGCTTGCTCTCCAAATCTCCAATATACCAAACAAATTACAAAATAAGTTTGCATCTTGCTTTGTTCATTGGTAGCTTCTACCCAACTGTAAGTTGTTTGCTCTCTGTATTAGAAAGTGAGCTCCTTGAGCAGGGTGTCAGTCTGTTCTTGCTCACTCATCATAACCTAGCTGAGCATTTGAAATGCTGATACGTGCATACATTTTTGTGGAGTAAAGTATGCTCAATGATTTATGCCTTATTGTATTTCTTGCCCTTCTGCAAACCTTACTTGAGATGATGCAATAAAAGGTAATAAATAAAAATTTTGCTCTGTTGCCTTTATTGGGTCAATTTCTAGGTGTTTCCAAAGTGGCAATCATCTGCAGACACCACTTCCTTCAGTGGGTTTACAGAGTTATCTTAGCTCTTCCAGCTTCATTCCAGGGCTGAAGGTCTAGGACACTGTTGGAAAGGAGGGGATGGTGATGGAGAACCCCACCTGTGGTTGGCTCATATTTAGTCTAGGGACTTCTTTAGTCTAGGGACTTTGAGAAGAAGAGGCGGGAGCTGCTAACTCACCACTTTTTATTTTTTAAGATTTATTTATGCATATGGAACTGGGATACAGGCTGGAGGTGCAGGGGTGGTGAGAGTGTTCACCAGAGACAGAGTGGGGAGCAGAACAGGCAGACTGAGGAAGTACACTGCTGAGGGGAGCAGTGGGCGGATCATGTGGGTCACCTCCTTGGCTGGGGATTGAACTCTGTTGCACCTAACTATAGTGTTGCACTTTAACCCATTGTGCCACCAGGGAGGGGCCTAACTCACCACTTTTCCAAATGATTCTCAGGACCCTCCCTGGTGGTGCGTTGGGTTAAAGTGCAGCACTGCAAGCTAGCTGCAGCCACTTCTGTGTGAGTTCTATCCCTGGCCCAGGAGGTGATCCACATGGTGCATCAAACCTCTCATGTCTGCTCCCCTCAGCAGTGTACTTTGTCAATCTTACCTGTTCTGCTCCCCACGCTGTCTCTGGTGATTCCGCTCACTGCCCCTGCACCCCAGTTCTCTACATCAGCAGAATTGTCCTATAAGTCACTCCTCCATACATTATTATTTTTTAAAGATTTATTTATTTGTACATACAGAACTGGGGTACAGGCCAGAGGCTCAGGGGCGGTGAGAGGATTCACCCGAGACAGAG
>NW_004567106.1:66250826-66253457 GCF_000260355.1 Condylura cristata | reverse complement strand
TAGTCTGCTCTGGGATCTTCTTTTTTCTTGTTCACCCCTTCCCATGAATGACCTCATTTATTCCCGTATATCAGTTTCATGCACTTCTGACTCCAGAATTGATACCAGTGCTGGAAGATCAGATAACTGTCCATTTTCAAGACTAATAAGCCACAGAACCAAAACTATTCCTCACCCTCTCTGCCTTCATCGAATTCATCTTCCCAGCATCTACACAGCCATGGTCCCAATGCTGTTGGTCATGACGGTTCTAAAACGGCTCTTTCTGAAACTAACCTACTGCCTCTGATCCACCCTTCAGTTATCTTCCTCGTTTACATTCTCTTTCACTTCCTAATCTGGCCAAGCCCACTCTTTCAATCACTCAGACCTTTGACCTGATGTCCCATCCATTTGGCAAACCTAAGACAGGATCAATCAAATTATGTTTCTAAACATTGTTCTGAGTGAGAATTGCAAAGCTGTCTGAATTAATGCCACCCTGAGTTCCTGGCCGCTGCTCTGTGCCCCCATCCATCTTGCCAGCTTTTCCCCAACAGCTCCGGCGGGCCTTTTCCAGCCTCCTCCAGCAACCCTCTCCACTCGCTCTTGGTTTTGTGTTACACTTAACGTCACAGCAACACAAAAATAGCTACTGAATGAGGCTTTTCTATGTCTCTGCCTTTTTTTTTAATGATGCAACTCTTTTCTTTTAAGATTTATTTATTTAGGCATATAAGAGCTGGGGGGCAGGCCAGAGGTGTGTGTGTGTATGTGGGGGGGCTGAGAGGTTTCACGGGAGACAGAGCCGGGAACACAATAGGTGAATTCACTGAAATCCACTGCTGAGGGGAGCAGCAGGTGAGACAGGAGAGGTCTGCTGTATCGTGTGGGTCAGTTCCCTGGCCTGGAATCCAACTGAACTCATGCTGCAGTGGTGCTGACAGCTTCCTAGTGCTGAGACAACCCCTTGCACAACCGGGGAGGGCCTCCATGTCTCAGTCTGAAGCTACAAATGTCCTTTCCTCCTGTCTAAATGGAAAAGGTGTTTCCCTTTGTCTGAGCTTTCTTCTCCCAGGTCCTGTTCTCTGCTCTCCTGTGAGTCTCCCTCACTGTTCCCTTTCTTCACAGCCATCTTGTCAGCTTTCCATCTTACGGGCTCTCCTGTAATACACCTGTTTTGGTGATA
Organism: Condylura cristata; assembly: GCF_000260355.1. Taxonomy (NCBI): domain Eukaryota; kingdom Metazoa; phylum Chordata; class Mammalia; order Eulipotyphla; family Talpidae; genus Condylura; species Condylura cristata. Next base: position 66,252,289 of record NW_004567106.1, on the reverse strand, counting down.
ACTTCCATGCAGTTACTGGGAAGTTACTTTAAATTAGGGGGTTAGGAAAATCCTTGGTATGGACAAGTTAGCACAGAGTTGAATGATAAAAAAGGGACATCTGGGCCCTTCCTGGTGGCACAAGGGGTTAAAGCTCAGCACTATGAAGCTGTCTGCAGCCACCACAGCACGAGTTGATCCCCTACCAGGGAGTGACCCACATGACACAGCAGACCTCTCCTGTCTCCCCGCTGTCCCCCTCAGCAGTGTATATCACTAGGTCTGTGTGTTCTGCTCCCCCCTCTGTCTCTGGTGAATCCTCTCACAGCCCCTCTGGCCTGTACCCCAGTTCTGTATGCACAAATAAACAAACCTTTAAAACAACAACAAAAAGCATGGTGCTGGGCAACAAGGATGACTGACCAATAAATGTCCCGCTGAAATACAGGTATGTAATTTCAAATGTAATTTATTTTCAAAGTTACACTAGACAAGTGAAAGAGACAGATGAAAGAGACAGATGACAGTTCAGTAACCTTTTATTTAATAGGAGAGATGCAAAATATCAGTGTAACACCGTTAATGTCAAGGTGTTGATGAGTCAGTTCACAGCCTTTCAGGCGAGTCTACCCCTTAATCCCTCTGCCACGCCTCCATTTGTTTTCATCCTGAATCCTATTTTTCACCCCAAATCTCAATTTTATTTTATTTATTTATGCATACAGAAGTGGGGTGCAGGCCAGAGGTGCAGGGGCGGTGAGAAGATTCACCAGAGACAGAGTGGGGAGCAGAACAGGCAGACTGATGAGGTACACTGCTGAGGGGAGCAGCGGGCGGGTCAGCAGCGGACTGCCGGGCCATGTGGGTCACCTCCGGGCAAAGCCGCTGCGGCTGTGGCCAGCTTGAGTGCCGTGCTTTAACCTGCTGCGCCACCAGGGAGGGCCCCCAAACCTCAACTTTCTCATCCTAAATCCCAGTTCAGGCTGGGGCCATCTCCACGCTCCATCGAGTGTCTCCCTCCTGGGTCCTCCCCTCAGGCCGCCCAGCCCTGCTCTCTCCACAGGATCCATTTCGCCTTCTTTGAGCCCGTCCCCGCACCCCAGTCCTCTCATTTGCTCGGACGCCGTGACCCCGACTGCACAGGCCAGGCCGGCCCAGCGCCCCTTGAGGGTGCGGGCGCAGAGCAGCGCCCCCTAGCCGGGGCCGCCCACCCCGGGCGCCCCCGCCCGCCCTCCCCCGCGGGTCTCGGCTCGGGCCTGCATCCGTGGACGTGACTGGGAGGAGCCGGCCGCGTCGGGTTCCGCGCTGGGCGGGCGGCGCCGGGAGTATGGCGGAGCCCACCGTGTGCTCCTTCCTCACCAAGGTGCTGTGCGCCCACGGCGGCCGCATGTTCCTGCAGGACCTGCGCGCCAACGTGGAGCTGTCTGAGGCGCGGCTGCGGGACGTGCTGCGCCAGGCGGGGCCCGACCGCTTCCTGCTGCACG
>NW_004567106.1:66243555-66249839 GCF_000260355.1 Condylura cristata | reverse complement strand
GCTGAGGGGAGCAGCGGGCGGGTCAGGAGAGGTCTGCAGCGCCATGTGGATCTCCTCGGGGCGGGCGGGGTTTATCTCATGCAGAAGTGGCTGAAGCTTCTTAGTGCTGCGCTTTAACCCGCTGCACCCCCAGGGAGGGTTTTTTCTTATTTTTAAAGACTTATGTATGCATATAGAGCTGGGATATAGATTAGAGGTGCAGGATGGGGTGAGAGGATTCACCAGAGTCAGAGTGGGGAGCAGAATAGGCAGATTGACTGAAACACACTTCTGAGGGGAGCAGAGCGGGAGACTGGAGAGGTCTGCTGAGCCATGTGGGTCAGTAACCTGGTGGGGGATCAAACTCAAACTAAAGCTGCTGTGGCTTGCTTGCAGTGCTGCACTGTAACCAATGCATGGCCTGGAAGGGTAACCCTCACCTTCTCTTGTCCAAAAAAAAAAAAAAACCTGCAGCTCCAACACCCCTGGGATCCCTGGGACACCTCCAGAGTAAATGGGGATGGGACTCCTTTACTCCAGTGGTCTTTTGGGGTGCATTTGAGGATCCCACTACACTCTATTGAGAGACGGCTGCCTCTTCGAAACCAGAGTTTTACAAGAGGGAGGCTGTGATCTCCAGGTTGGGTCCGGCAGTGTCCTTCTGAGTCCACCTCTGACGCCAGCTTTCCTTGGTTTACCTGGGTCCCCCTGAGTGGGACTGGGCAAGCTTTTTTTTAACCTGAGTGGACCATGGAGATGGACACCATCTGTTGTTTTCTGGGGTGGAGAAGGCAAGTGCAGTCACCCATAGCATGGTGGGCACCCGGGGTCAAGGAGAGTAGACGCCCTGGCTTTAAAGCATCTTCTTTCAAAATGAAAGTGACCCTGGAGAGGAGTTGCTTCAACCCAACTTTTTTTTTTTTAATAATGTAATATATTTTTACGTAATTTTTTTTTAAAGATTTATTTATTTATTTGTACAGAACTGTACAGAACAGGCCAGAGATGTGGAGGGTGAGAGGCTTCACCAGAGACAGAGCGGGGAGCAGAACAGGCAGATCGAAGAAGTACACTGCTGAGGGGAGCAGCGGGCGGGTCAGGAGAGGTCTGCCGCGCCATGTGGATCTCCTCCAGGGCACGCGGGAATCGAACTCATGCGGAAGTGACTTAAGCTTCTTTGTGCTGTGCCTTAACCCGCTGCGCCACCAGGGAGGGCCCTATTTTTTACGTAATTTTGTGCATTTTTCCATCTCAGTTGTAACCCCCTTGACAGCCCAACTTTTTAATTACCGGTGCATACTCAGTAGGCTGGGCAGCTGTGGGGTCATGACAAATTATTATTATTAATTATTTTAAAGATTTATTTATTCATACAGAACTGGGGTACAGAGATGTGAAGGATGATAGGATACACCACAGACAAAGCCGGGAGCAGAACAGGCAGATCTACGAAGCACACTGCTGAGGGGAGCAGTGGGCGGTCAGGAGAGGTCTGCTGCGCCCTGTGGTCACCTCTGGGGCAGGCGGGGATCGAACTCATGCAGAAGTGGCTTTAGCTTCTTAATACTGTGCTTTAACCCACTGCGCCACCAGGGAGGGCCGACAAATTATTTTTTAAAAGATTTTTTTTATGTATGCACATTAAGAACTGGGGTACAGGCCAGCGGTGTGGGGGTGTATGTGTGAGAGGATTCACCAGAGACAGAGTGGGGAGCAGAACAGGCAGATCTACTGAAAGACACTGCTGAGGGGGCAGCGGGCGGGACAGGAGAGGTCTGCTGCTCCATGTGGGTCAGCTGGCTAGCAGGGGTTGAAGTTGTGCTGCAGTGGCTGTGGACAGATTCACAGTATTTTGCTGTAACCCGTTGCGCCACTAGGGAGGGCCCCATGAAAAATAATTTGATTTCACACGTAAGTCAAAACATGTGTTCAGATCACGTTTGGTTAGCAACACACAGGGAAAAAATGCCCTAGGCAAGAAGTTGGACAGACTGGAGCCTTCTTCATCTGGGTGTCTGATGCAGCTTTGCATTCTAGGTCTACCTGCACTCTTTCCCATGACATCCACACACCTGTCAACATCCAAGTGCTGAAAAACCATGGGCTTTTTGGCCTCAATGAGGCCCAGCTTCGGACCCTGCTTTTGCAGAATGACCCCTGCCTGTTACCTGAGGTGAGTCTCCAAATTGTCAACCCTGGGTTGTCTACACCTCAAAGAATTCAGTGGGGAACATGAAAAATCTGCTTGCAGAGGACAGCCTGTGGGTGCAGGTAGGGTAAGGGCACAGGTCTGATCTTTCTGGAGGCTGTGATTGTGCTGGGCTTTTTGATATACAGAGTCGTGCATTTGTGTGGTATAGAAATAGTAAGAATGGCTTCTGGCTTTTGGCACGCTTCATGAATGCTCAGCAATTCTTGCACCTGAGCCCTTAATAAGCTCAGGAAACCCAGGCTCAGAGGGATTAAGCAACTTGCCCAGAGTCACTCAGTAAATGACAGATATGAATTTAGGTCTGAAAAGAGAACCGTGTTTAGTGACTTGCCTGTTTGAGCTTTGGCTTATTTTACTGTTAAGGCATTTGTCTTTCCCGTTAATTAATAAGATGGCTTTAATGATACTGATTTTGGGGTCACATTTGTTGCAAGCATTTTCCCCAAATACTTTATTGAGGCCTTCCTTACTTTAATTGCTTCAAAGCCACACGCCTATTCCAAATGCTTGAAACGACTCATTATAACTGCTGTCTGGCATAATTAGCATGTTTGTGTCTGTTTAACTATACACAAAGAGTTTTTTTAAAAACCATCTAGTTGGAACCCGCAAGGAAAATATTACAAGAGACCTTTGATTAAAAGCAGAATTTTCTAATGTAGCACAATGCTTCTAGCCTGGATACTCCCAGGTTGCCAGAGAAAAGTAGGAAAAAGCAGGAGGGGGATAGTGTTGGGAAAATAGAGGGTTGTTTGTCATCGTGACCCCATTTGAAATCCCAGGTATTTCGGGGTCTAGGAGGGAAGACAGTGGCAAGGCTGGGCAGGTGAGGGCTGCCTGCAGGGTCCCTACCCAGAAGGCAGCAGTGCCCTCGGCCATGGGAGTCCAAAGGTTTCCTCCTGGCGTCGGGTCCCTCCTAATTTCTTCAGGCCTTGAAGCCAGGCTTGGCACCTGTTCTGAGGAGTCTGACACCTTCCAACCATGTGAGCTAAGAGGAGTGGGAGTCGCAGCTGGAGTGGACTGCTGGAAGGGAGAGGAGGGTGGCAGCAGTTAGGAGGCTGGTCCAGTCCTCAGGGTCATGTCCCTGCAGAGTATGTGCCATCCTGATACTTCGCAGTCTAAGTCTCTTTGTCATCCTAATCAGATGACGTTAAGTCAGGCCATTATTTGAATTTAAAAAATCGATATAAAAATGTTAAAACAGGGCCTCCCTGGTGGTGCAAAGGGTTAAGTCTCAGTGCTACGAAGCTCTCTGCAGCCACTGCAGCATGAGTTTGACCCCTGGCCAGGAAGGTGACCCACATGGCGCAGCAGACCTCTCCTGTCTCCCTGCTGCTCCCTTCAGCAGTGTATTTCAGTCCGTCTGCCTGTTCTGCTTCCTACTCTGTCCCTGGTGAATCTGTTCACCCCCCTCCCCCCCCATACTTCTGGCCTACACCCCAGTTCTTACATGCATAAATATATCTTTGAAAAATAATGTTAAATCACATTCACATAGAACAATGACTGCTGGCTACTTTCATTTTTTAAATGACCTTTAGGAAGTGGAAAATGGATTTCCCTGAAGACAAGTCGAATAAATGCTGGACAGTCAGAAGGAAAGCATCCAGTTAGAGATGCCATATCTATGGAAAACTCCAACAGGACGCATGTTAAAAAGTTAATTCAAATCCCGTATTTTCACTCTAATGTTGGCTGGTGGAGGTAAAAATGCTGCCAACCTAAGTGCTCCAGTCTGTGTATATGTAGAAAGGGAGAAGAAGAAATAGAAAGCCAGGATAGTCTTTTCCCTCCAGGAAGTAAAAGTGCTAAAATAAACATTTTAAACACGCCACAAAGCCAGAGCATTTGTTAAGTTCTTCCACAGGACTGTGTCAGGCTCAGATAGTTTCATCACTGAGTTCTCTTAGATCTCTAAGGCACAGGATATTCTGACTTCTGGACTGGGTCTAGTCTGCTTTTCTTGGTCAGTACATTCTTCAGCCAGTATCACACCATGGGATTAAAATAGTTTCACGTATAATGGTACAAGTCTCTGGGACCAATTACTCTTTTTCAATTTTTTTTCTTTAATCCTCACTTGTTTCTATTTCCAGATAAGCTTTAGAATTATTTAAATGCCTAAAAATATTTTACAGAAATTCTTTGGTGGTAGATGGTAGAAATTGCTATAAAATTATGAGTTCCCTTTAGGAAATTGGCATGTCAGCTGCCATTTTGTTTTATTTATTTATTTTTAAAAGGTTTGTTATTTATGCATACAGAACTGGGGTAGAGGCCAGAGGCACAGGGGCAGTGAGCGGATTCACCAGAGACAGTGGGGAGCAGAACAGGCCGAATGACAAGTACACTGCTGAGGGGAGCAGCGGAGAGATAGGAGAGGTCTGTTGCACCATGTGGGTCACTCCCTGGCCGGGGATCGAACTTGTGAAGTGGCTGTGGCCAGTTTTAATTCATTGCACCACGGGGGGCAGGGTGGGCCTGCCATTTTGTTTTAAACCCTACTGGTGTCCAGTAGAGTTTCCCGTGCTTTAAATTTGACTGCTTTACTTGGAACATCATTTAGGCCCTCCTGGGTGGCACAAAGGGTTAACCCAACACTGTGAAACTATCCTCAACCACTGCAGCATGAGTTGGATCCCTGGCCAGGGAGGTGACCCACATGGCGCAGCAGACCTCTCCTGTCTCCCTCCTGTTCCCCTCTCCCTCCTGTTCCCCTTAGCAGTGTATCAATAGATCTGCCTGTTCTGCTCCCCACTCTGTCTCTGGTGAATACACTCGCTCCCCTCCTCCCACACCTCTGGCCTGTATTCTAGTTCCTGTATGCCTAAATTAATAAATCTTAAAAAAAAAAAGCATATCATTTAACATGATTTAACATGTTCTTCTACCACTTGAACTTACTATAAATTAAAATAACTGTAAACACTGAATGAAGACTTACTTGGATTTAAGTTTGATTTTTTAGTAACTTTGTTTTTTTTGTATACATGACACACTGATAAGGTAGCCAACCCTCCTCCCCTGTCTGGGACTGAGGGGCCTCCAGTAATGTCAGACTTTCCTGCCAAAACTTGGACATCTGTGTTTCCGGGCTCACAATGTCTGATCATCTTGAGTGAGTTTAGGATTGATTAACTAGTGGTTTCAGGGTTGATGGCCCGATACAACATAAAGTTCCCCATCAGGTGTGTCTTGGTTTGTGTTGGGTAGATTCGGTTTACATCAGGTGTCCCCATAATGCTTGCTAAAAAATGTCCTTGTCTGGGTGATAAATGATCCGTTCATGCCACCTGTCTAGATTGGTTTCCTGGCGTGGAGCCTGACACAGGGATTTAGGTGCATGTGATTGATTGAAGGAGGATTCCTTGGGGGAAACTCTGAGGTAAAAGAGAGAGGTGGTGCAGGGAAGGAAGGACACCATCTGACCTTGACTCGATGCAGGGTGGGTCTGGAGCAAAGTGTGCTGAGGACTGTTTCGACCTTGGCGCCAGGGGGCCACCTTGGGGACCTCCATAGAAATCACTCCCTGGCTAGAGGCTTGGGGAGCTGAGGGCAAGTCTACCAAGGGTCACAGGGTGGGGGTGGTGGCTGGGAGACATTGTGAGGTTCTCTGATACAGCCCAATGATGGTAAGAGCCACTGATGATCAGAAGTTGCCACTGAGACATGCTCTCATTTTTTGGCTTAAAAAATAGAGAAGAACAACTGAGATGGAAAAAGACACAAAGTGATGTAAAAATAAACTGTTAATTAAAAAAAAAAATAACCCCTGGTGACACAGGGGTTAAAGTCTCAGCACTATAAGGCTATCACCAGCCACTGGGGCCTGAATTTGATCCCCGGCCAGGGAGGTGACCCACAGGGCGCAGCAGACCTCTCCTGTTTCCCTGCTGCTCCCCTCAGCAGCGGATTTCAGTGAATCTGCCTGTTCTGCTCCCCACTCTGTCTCTGGTGAATCCTCTCACCCACCACACTTCTGGCCCGCACCCCAGTTCTTGTATACCTAAATAAATTTAAGAAAATAACTCATAGCAGGAGTATAATGGACCAGGCGAGAAAATAACAAAAATAATGAACAACCATATACCAG
>NW_004567106.1:66241171-66243331 GCF_000260355.1 Condylura cristata | reverse complement strand
GGTGGTGGCACAGGGGTGATTTGGTGATGGGAAACCCGCGGGGATTGCAATCAAGATGGGAAAAAAAAATGTGCAAAATGATGTAAAAATAAACTTTGTAATAAAAAAAAATGAAAATAGAGGACACTTGTTTTAATGGTTGCCTTATTTCTGTGCAGGTCTGTTTGCTGTACAACAAAGGAGAAGCCCTTTATGGCTACTGCAACCTCAAGGACAAATGCAACAAGTTCCACGTGTGCAAGTCCTTTGTGCGAGGAGAGTGCAGGCTTCAGAAGTGCAAGCGCTCTCACCAGCTCATTCACGCCACAGCCTTGCAGCTGCTGCAGGACCAAGGGCTGAATATTCCCAGCGTCGTTCATTTCCAGATCATCTCCACCTACAGGCACATGAAGCTGCACGGGATGCTTGAAGACAAAGGTGAGACGATCAGAGGCAGACAGCACACTACCAACCATGTTGGCCTGACCCAGAAAAGCCTGGGGGAAATCCCTTCGCATGTGAAGTGAATCTCCATCCCTGCAGAAGCTTAGACTTGTCACCATTTCATGCTGTCGAACTGTGATTCTCAGCAAAGGCGGGACGCCACGCGGCTGGGCTCCAGCACTGCTGGCTGAGAGCATCAGCCCAAGTGTTTGAGTCGCTGCTGGAAGTGGCTGATGAGGACGTAGGAAAAACACCCATGAGAGGGAAAGAATAGGCGGGGATAGGCCAGTGATGGAAAGGTCAGGCTAGTGCAGGAATGGCTTTCCTCGATGAAACTGAATTAACATTTGTTTCTGTGCAGTTTTAAATCGTTTCAACCACATCACAGAACAATTTGGAAAGTAGAGAGTGAAGCAGGCATGGCCCGCTGCCACTCACTGTGATCCGCAGTGATCTTCAACGGCCGGCTGGCCCGGCTGTCCTGTTACCGTGCAAATACCAGCCTGGATGTGGGTCAGAGTATGTGTTCGTCTAGCATCTCAAAATTTTAATTGCTGCATCAGGAGAATCAGTGATAGGAAACTAATTCACAGCATCAGAGCTGCTCAGCCTCGGTGTGGAGTTTTCTGATGCTGGGCTGGCGGTGACTGACTTCTGAGCGGTGGGTTCGAAGGCGGAGAGGACTCTCCACATACCAGCGTCAGAGGCTATCAGGGTGTGGGGTGCCTGGCATCATTTTCTCCTGGTCCTGTGTAGTGGGTTTCTCCTACGTACAATATAGTGACTTTTTTGGGCCTCCCTGGTGACGTAAGGGGTTAAGTCTCAGCACTGTGAAGCTATTAGCAGCCACTACAGCAGGAGTTCCGTCCTGGCCAGGGAACTGCCCCACGTGGCACAGCAGCCCTCTCCTGTCTCACCTTCTGCTCCCTCACCAGTGGATTTCAGCCAGTCCACCTGTTCTGCTCCCCACTCTGTCTCTGGTGAGTCCTCTTACTCCCTTGCCCCTCTGGCCTGCACCCCAGCTCTTGTATGCATACATAAATAAGTCTTTAAAAACAGAAACCAAATAGTGACTTTTTGCTGTTGGAATGTGAGTGTGTGTTCATTTCCAATCTCTCTACATCAGAGTGTTGGGAGTTGTCTGAAATCTGATTAGCTGGGCTGGTAGCCTAACATCAGTAGGAAATTGAGAACCATGCAATGGCTGTCTTAGGAGAGCTCACCTCTCTCTGCTTTTCAGGTAATTCAGCCTCGGCTGGGGAGCAGTCACAGGGCCTGGAGACACAAGGCACGCATGGAGCCGGGGTGCCTGCTCAGACTCCCCAGAAGGTTCCTGGCCCTGCTCAGTCTCCCAAGAAGGCAGGTGCAGGTAAACCGTGAAGGGCTGTGAGAAAGGTCGCACGGCTCATCCACCAGAAGGTCGGAAACAGCTTCCTCTGCGCTTTCATTTGCTACCATTCCTGGATAGAGTTATTGATTACTGGTCCTGATCATACCTACCTCACAGGCTGTTGTGAAAATTAAAGAAGATGGAAAAGGAGAATGGAATCCTCTTTAGTGGGAGGGCAAGATTGGGGAGGAGTGGCTGGGGGTGGGCTTGGGCGTTGAGCAGGCAAAGAGTGGGTGAAACCTGGGTGCAGACGAGGCGGGTCCCAGGTAAGCCCTGCAGGTGGCTCTTCTGGGCCCCTGGGCTCCCCCAAGCTGGTGGAGCTCTGAGAGAGGCAGTTTCCCACTGAC
>NW_004567106.1:66225736-66240621 GCF_000260355.1 Condylura cristata | reverse complement strand
AAAAGACCTGTGTTTCTCTTTTTTGGTTGCTGAGTAATATTCCACTGTATATATGTACTACATCTTTTTTATCCAGTCATCTACTTTTGGGCATTTGGGCTGTTTCCATGTCTTTCCTGTTGCAAATAAAGCAGCAATAAACATGGGGGTGCAGGTATCTTTTTGAGTCAGTGTTTTTGTGTCTTTTGGGTAGATACCTAGGAGTGGGATTGCTGGGTCGTAGGAAAGCTCCATGTATGCTCTTTTTTTTAACTTAACGTTTTATAAACACTTTTGCCTGTTGGTTGACTTAATCATGTGTCATCATTTGTGCACACAGATCTACTCATCCATCATCATTTACGTGACTCTTGACCTTATTCTGGGATGTTTCAGTTTTCTCTAACAAATCTTGAGTACAGTCCTTAAAATCCACACAAGATCGAATTTTTAAAGTGCTTTGCTTTTGCTTAACATCTAGGTGCTACATGACACTGTCTTTGACATGCGTTTCTTCAAACACACGGCGTCACTTCTGCGTCTGCGCTCTGTGTGCCGCTGTGTGCTTTTCCTTGCTGGACCTCTGTGCTGCGGTGGGGTCCCCTTCAGCTGGGCTCCTCAACTTGCATAGTCGGACGTCACCCATCCTCTGCTCTGGGGGCTCCGTCTCTGACTGCTCGACAGAGATTTCTACCTCACTGTCTCCTCTCCACTTCTTATTAGACTTTACCAAAGCCCAGCGGCTGCCGGCTGAAGGATGTGTTGTTCCTCCACGCCGCTAAGTTCTGTCCACTTTTTCTGTGCCGCAGGATGGGCCGTCAGAAACCTATGTGTGGCTCCCACTCACGCTGCCTTCTGCCTCTCAGCCCGGTCCCAGCCACACTTAGACATTTGATCTTTATGACACGTGCCACAGAGAAGCAACTTTTAGTAGCTTTCTGTGTTTGCTGCGGTGATTCCCGAAATGTCAATGTGGAGACTTGTGTGTGTGTGTGTGTTTTTAATTTCAACAGCCTTGCCATAATACATTTGAGAACTTAGAGACAAGGTAGTGGGTTTCCTGTAAAGCTAATTTTTTTTTAACTTAGAGAAATGTTTGTTGTAGAATGCTGTCTTTTCTGTGGGGGAGGTGTGCAGAATGTCCTTTTTAAAGTGAGAAGTAGCTCTTTTTTTTTTTTTTTGTTCTGATTTCTAGCTGCCAATGTTTAGAAAATTATTTTTACATTTTATGATTATCTTTGCTATTAACGTTGTATTCTTTTACTCTGTGTACTTTTGGGGTTAGCCATCTGAAACCCCGAGTGGGAACAGTGTAGTGTGTTCACGAATATCCTTCCCATCGAGAGACTTCTGCATGTTGGTGTTCTTCTTATATAGCTCATCATTACGCTCTTAGATCCGAAGCTATTGACTCTGTAATCTTGGTGGCAATATTTTATTCCGTTCTCTAGCCCTGCATCTCAGCCTCCTGTTGCTGTTCATTCTGTAAAAACACTTTATATCATCATTTCTGTCTCTCATTTTCGCCTGATGGTTCAGCTGTGAGAGAGCTGCCCTGCGGGAGTTCGGGGTTAGTCTCTGGTAATTAACTGGGGCGGGTGGGGGGGGAAAGCTATGTGTGTGGGCTCCGCAGTTTACTTCTACATTGAAGGCTGAACCTTCCTCCAGGCATGTTCATCACCACTTTGAGCGGCACCACTTAGTCACTCAAACCCGAAACCTTCAAATTGTCCTATAGCTTCTTTCCCCCTTCCTGGGTCAAATCGTTTCTGCCCTTTTCTTCCCACCTCTAGCACTGCTTAGTTTCAGACCTTCATCCCCGTGCGCATTTATTCCACGGAGGAGCTCAGTGGCTCACTCACGTCACGTCTGCGGAGTTTACGCGGGAGGTGCTGGCACCGCCCTTGTACGTCATGATGGCCGCCTCAGTACCTCATGATGGCCGCCCCTGCACGTCATGATGGTCGCTCCTGTACCTCATGATGGCCGCCCCTGTACCTCATGATGGCCGCCCCTGCACGTCATGATGGCCGCCCCTGTACGTCATGATGGTCGCTCCTGTACGTCATGATGGCTGCCCCTGTACCTCATGATGGCCGCCCGCTGTAATCTTTAACTGACTCACTCTAGCGGACTGCACTGGTCTCCTAAATTCCTCCTCTCCTCTGCTCTCCATCTCGCTGCCTGGTTGACCTCTGGAAACATGCACCTACTAATATAGCTTTCTCTGCCATCACCTTTGCGCCCCCTTTCGGAGGCGTCGTAAATGAGAGTGCCTCCGACCCGGGAAGGGCAAGAAGTGGGCTGAGCTGAGGGAAGGGGGGCCGCTGTGTGACTGGCCTCTGAAAAGGGCGCAGCCTGCCGTTTCCTTGGGGGAATGTGGGCCCAGTGGGTCCCATTGCCTACTTCAAAAGAAGCCAGTAATCCAGACTCTCATCGGAAATGTCAGCTTTAAAAAAATTTTAAATATTGGCTTTTCATTGGATTTTTTTTTAAAAGATTTATTTATTTATGCATACAAGAATGGGGGGTACAGGCCAGAGGTGTGATGGTGCGAGGATTCACCAGAGACAGAGTGGAGAGCAGAACAGGCAGATTGAGGAAGCACACTGCTGAGGGGAGCAGTGGGAGGGACAGGAGAGGGCTGCCGCGCCATGTGGGTCACCTCCCTGGCTGGGGATTGAACTCATGCTGCAGTGGCTGAGTCCAGCTTCACAGTGCTGCGCTTTGACCTGTTGCACCATCAGGGAGGGAACTCGTTGGATTTTTAAAATGCAGACCCATACCGTGTGAGTTGACGCACTTGCAGTTCTTGGATTGTGCCATTTATCTTGTGATGCTTTGTGGTTGTGACTGTCCCCTCTTTCATAAGTGCCACCTCTTCCCTTCTGCCTCAAAACCTGGAAAAATTAGATTCCTTAAAAATGCCCTTTAGCCCAAGGGGGCTCTCCTGGTGCTCGCAAAGCTCTGACCCAGCCCTCGCCACACTCTACGGCATTACTTTGTGTTTTCATTACTGAGGAAAAGCATTCTTTCTCCTTGGTAATCCTAACACTTGGCCGCTAGGTCCTTTTGCCATAGATTAAGTGAAGCTTAGCATTTCAATTCACCGAGTCAGTGTCATGCTGGTCTTTGCTGTTCTTTTTTTCTTTCCACATATATTTTTAATATTCAAAAAGTATTTTTTTAAAGAAGGTGTCATATAAGGTCACTGTCTTCATGGTGTTTCAGCTCCAGTTCACCTGGGTCTAAAACGAGCGCTTTAAGATTTAGGATTGCGCGCTTCCCATCAAGAGGTAAAACTCTCCATTATCCACGTGTTTCTTGATTTCTTAAAGTATCGTGCATTCTTATTTTTAGATCTATATATCTCTTACTACATGGATTCTTTCTAGTCTAAACGTTTGTTTTGCTACTCAGTATAGGAAGCTGTATCATTAGAATGCTATTAATGTTGAAAATATTTGTCTTTTGGCGACATGTCTTTGTTCTGTTAATTGACCTGTTTATTTTCAATATAAAATCATAGCTATAGAAATATTTGTCTTTTCTTATGTATTTCTGTTTTGTCTTTGTGTTAAATAAAATTGTGATAAAAAGGTATTTTTGGCTGCTTCCTTATTAAATAGGAAGTTCATTGTTGGGTTTAAACAAATATCTCTGTTATAAAGGGAATAACATCTTCAATTTATATTTTTGGGGAAGTTTTTAGTAGAGATTATTACCTTTTGATATAATTACATAATTTTTCCGTTAAGGCAACTAAAAGGATTATATTAAAGGTTTCAAGAATTCAAAGCTTAGTGAACTCTGTACAACCTAGTAAACTTTACTTGATGATGTTATATATTTTAATCTTAAGGTATTTGGCAACTTTTATTCTAGACATATGTGTCCAATCATTCATAGATAAAATTTATTTATGTGTGTTTGCAACAATTTCCCTTTATCGGTATAAGTTGAAGGTGTAAATTTTAAGTATTGTTTTGATTTTAAAATTGACTAATGTTATTTTTACTTTGAAAATTTTTCCAGCTTCATTGAGGTATAATTGACACACACCGTTCTGTAAGTTGAACGTGTGCACGTTTGTACTGTGAAATGATCGCCACGACACGGTGAGTTAGCATTTCTACTACCTCACATTTATTGTTTTTAAAATAATGTACTGTACCCACGACCTCTTTATTACTACTTAGGAAATAAAATTGTGGAACTTTCAGAGAATATAGGACTCTATTAAGAAGGCAAAATCTTAGTGCTACTGTGTAGGCCAAACACTGTTAATACTTCAGGCTTTTTTCCCCAGTCTGATTCATGCACCTGTTATTTTCACTTTAATTAATTAATTAATATATATATTTTACAACATTGGTCATTTTTGTACAATATTTGCTTTCTCCTCAAGTGTGGTCCCCAGAGAATTCCCACCACCATCACCATAGTCCCTTGTGCTCCTCCCACCCTTGCTTTGATCCCTCTTCCTTCTCCTCCCGTGCAGAATGTCTCCGATTTATAGTTGCCTGTTAATTTATTATTATTATTATTATTATTTTCCTGATCCCTTGTTGGTTCCCCGATTGCTTATCTCTAAGTGAAACCATCGGTTATTTTCTTTTTCTTTCTGACTTATTTCGCTGAGCATAATCCCTTCCAGCTCCATCCAAGTTACTGCAAATGGCATGAGTTGTATCTTTTTTGATTGCTGAGTAATATTCCTTTGTGTGTATGGAATAGTCCCAGTCATCGCATAATCACCTACCACATCTTCTTGTTCTCACTCATCTATTTTTGGGCCTTTGGGTTGTTTCTATAGCTTACCTATTGTAAATAGTCATGCACATATTCTTTAATATGAGTGTATATAGAAATTCTTTGACTTATGATGGTGTTAAAGACTTTCAACTTATTATAAGTTGAAAGTATCCCAAGTAGTTTCCTTCCTGGTGGTGCATTGGGTTGAAGCACAGCACTATGAAGCTAGCAGCAGCCACTTCAGTGGGAGTTTGATCCCCGGTCAGGGAGGTGACACACATGGCACAGCAGACCTCTCCTGACCACCTGCTGCTCCCCTCAGCAATGTGCTTCATCAGTCTGCCTGTCCTGCCCCTGCTCTGTCTCTGGTATGTCCTTTCGCTGCTCCTGCACCTCTGGCCTGTAACTCAGTTCTGTATGCATAAATAAAATAAATCTTTAAAAAGAAAGAAAGTATCTTCAGTCACAACCATCAATATGTCCAAGTCAAACAGTTGTTAAGTGGGGGACCATCTGCATCCAAAAAATGGTACAACACTGTCCGCTATAGAGTGTCCATTGCAGTCTCCACTGTATAGTACCCTCCTGTCTCCTGACTGACTGCTAGCTGTCCCTTGACTCTGCCCTGGCCACAGGGAAGCTGGTAAACATCCAGATACCCAGTACCGTTTCTGTGGAATGAGCACCTGTTGCTTTCACACCCTCATAAAAGTCAAAGTCTTTACATCGAACCATTGTTAAACTGGGGATTATGTAAATACAATTTTGTATTATGCTATTTAGCTGACATTTTCCTACATAATTGAAAGTATCACAATTAGACTTGATGACTGCATTAAATGTTCTGTGTATCATTTATTTAATCATAGTTCTTTCCTTGAGGATTTACTGTTGGCTACAGTTTAGTACGTAAATCATCATACCCATGTCTGCTTATTTTCTTAGATCACATTTCTAGAGGTGAATATACTAGGCTTCCAAAATTTCATGTGGCCCAGAGTGAGCAGGTGGGCAGTCCTTGAACACTGCCTACCTCAGGGTGTGGCCAGTAGCCCGTCAGGAGCACATACTAGTGAAAAGGCCCAGAAAGCATCTTGTTGCCTAAGGGATTTTTCTGGGCAAATACTTAGAAAATTATAGTTGCACTAGTTGCTACCTCGTTATATGTGAAAGGCTGTATTTTAACCTGTTAAGTCAACAGCATGCTTAAGTTATGTGTAGTTTCTGATGTGTTATCTTTATTGAGATTTCAAATTTAAGATATAGAAGGGATAATTATAAACTAATAGTTTCAACAAAATGATTGATCTAGGCAATAGAGCACAGAGATACAACTGTAAAAAGAATTTCTGGGGCCCTCCCTGGTGGCGCAGCGGGTTAAAGCACAGCACTGAGAATCTAAAGCCGCTTCCGCATGAGTTCGATTCCCGCCTGCCCCGGAGGTGACCACATGGCGTGGCAGACCTCTCCTGACCCGCCCGCTGCTCCCCTCAGCAGTGTACTTCTTGATCTGCCTGTTCTGTTCCCCACTCTGTCTCTGGTGAAGCCTCTCACCGCCCCTGAGCCTCTGGCCTATACCCCAGTTCTGTATGCACAAATAAATAAATAAATCTTTAAAAAAAAAAAAAAAAAGAATTTCTGGGCCCTCCCTTGTGGTGCAACGGGTTAAAGTGCAGCACTGCAAGTGAGCCGCAGCCGCTTCAGTGCGAGTTCAATTCCTGGCCCTGGAGGTGACCCACATGGCACAGCAGACCTCTGCTGACCCGCCCGCTGCTCCCCTCAGCAATGCACCTTGCTGATCTGCCTGTTTTGCTCCCCACTCTGTCTCTGGTGAGTTCTCTCACCTGCATCTCTGGCCTATACCTGGGTTCTGTATGTATAAATAAATAAATCTTTAAAAAACAAAACAAAAAAAAATAGGAATTTCTGAGAAAACACTAGGCTAGCAGTTTAGCCTGGTTTATAACAAGCACTTTCTAGAACTGGAAATAATAAACTCTGCCTGAAGTTCAAAATCCTGTCTAGGGTCCTGTCAAAAATTAGCATTGAAAACAATGAATACTATGTAAATACTTTCATTTTTGAGTTTTAATAGTGAAGATTACTTTGGGCAATTAAGTCAGGGTAGATAACATTTAAAGAATTAATTTGAGGCCTCCTTGGTGGCACAAGAGTTTAAGTCTCAGCACTATGAAACTGTCTGCAGACACTGCACATGAGTTCCATCCCTGAGAGGGACCTGACCAACATGGCACAGCAGGTCTCTCCTATCTGTTCTGCTCTGCTCCCTACTTTTTCTCGGGTGAATCCTCTCAACTCCACCCACTTCTGACCTGTACCCCAGTTCTTCTGTGCATAAAGAAATAAAAATAAATCTTTAACAAAATAAATACACTCAGCACAATGTTTGATACAGCTTTGCTTAGAATGGTTAAATATTGAAAGCCACCTAAGTCACTCAACAGCTCCTGATTAGTGCTGCATATCCCAGAATACAGTGCCACTGTCAAAAACTGATGCTTTGGAAACATGATTTGTTAAGGTGGAAGGGTGTTTGTAACAAGCTGTTATGGAAAATCCGATCCTAATTTTCTATTAGTATTTGTGTGTGTGTGTGTGTACATTTAAAATATCTGGAAGAGCAGAAATCTAATGTTAACCATGTTTTTTGGGGGGATAGTAAAATTACAGATAATTTTAAAATTAATAACTTCTCAATATAATTTGCTTTTTTTAGCAATGTGTAATAAAAAATTAAAGTTCAAT
Source organism: Condylura cristata (assembly GCF_000260355.1). Lineage (NCBI taxonomy): Eukaryota > Metazoa > Chordata > Mammalia > Eulipotyphla > Talpidae > Condylura > Condylura cristata. The sequence goes on along the minus strand of NW_004567106.1, from coordinate 66,233,121 downwards.
TTAGAAATATGGCATGACCCCAAATTAATTCTGTGAGTTCAATAGGTACTATTCTTAACAGTGACAAGGAAAATTCTCTAACATTCTATTCAAAGCCAATTTCATTTTTTTAAAACAAAGTTCCAACTGTCTTTTTTTAAAAAAATATTTATTTATGCATACAAGAACTGGGGCACAGGCCAGAGGTGGGGGTGTGTGTGAGAGGTTTCACCAGAAACAGAGAAGGGAACAGAACAGGCAGATTGAGAAAGTGCACTGCTGAGGGGAGCAGCGGGCGGGTCAGGAGAGGTCTGCCGCGCCATGTGGGTCAGCTCCCTGGCCGAGGATTGCACTTGTGCTGAAGCACCTGTGGCTAGCTTCGTAGTGCTGCACTTTAACCCATTGCACCACCAGGGAGGACCCCCAAAGTTCCAAGTTACTTAAGTAAAATTCCAGTGAAGAATTGAGTAGCAATTTCCTTAATGTCGATTTCCATACTGAGTGACTTTCCTGATTCTCTAACTTATTTTCATCCAACACTATGTTGTGTACAGGAGTTTGATGCCCGGGCAGGGAGTGACCCACATGGCACAGCAGACCTTTCTGTCTCCCCGCTGCTCCCCTCAGCAGTGTGTTTCAGTCAATCTGCCTGTTCTGCTCTCCACTCTGTCTCTGGTGAATCCTCTTATCCCCTCACCCCCTGCACCTCTGTACCCCAGTCTTGTATGCATGAGTAAAAATAAATCTTTAAAAACAATTAACATTTTACTGCTGCTTTATTTACAATAGGAACGACATGGAATCAACCCAAATGCCCAAAAGTACATGACTGGATTAAAAAGATGTGGTACATATACACAATGGAATTTTTTTGTGTGTGTGACTTGTCCATTTTATGATGGGATAGTTACTAACTTATTGACACAATAGACTTTTATATAGTAGATATAGTAACATATTTTTCAAATACATAACTATTTTGTGGCATTTGTGTTATATCTTTATTTTTAAGACTTTGAAAGTAAAGCTTTCAAATCTTATGTAGCTAAATATGTATCAATCTCGCTTTTTTACATAATATGTTTATTTTTACATCATTTTGTACATTTTTTTTCAATCTCAATTGTAATCCCTAATCCCCATGTGTTTCCTGTCACCAAATCACCCATGTGCCATCACCATAGTCCCGTGCACTTCCCTCCCCCCACCCTGTTTTTGATCCCATTCCCCATTCCACTCCCACAAAATGTCTCTGGTATATAGCTGTTCATTATTATTATTTTCTCACCAGGTCCATTATACTCCTATGAGCGAAACCATCTGGTAATTTTCTTTTTTCTTTCTGGCTTATGTCACTATGCATGATGTTTTCCAGCTCCATCCAATTTGCTGCAATCGACATGTGTTTCTTTTTTTTGTTGCTGAGTAATATTTCATTGCATATACACAATGGAATTTTTTTTAACTTATTTATTTCTGCATACAGAACTGGAGTACAGGCCAGAGGTGCAGGGGCAGTGAGAAGATTCACCAGAGATAGAGTGGGGAGCAGAACAGGCCAACTGACGAAGTACACTGTTGAAGGGAGCAGTGGGCCGGTCAGGAGAGGTCTGCCGCGCCCTGTGGGTCAGCTCCGGGGCTGGGATTGAATTTATGCTGCAGTGGCTTTAGCTTCTTAGTGCTGTGCTTTAACCCGCTGTGCCACCAGGGAGGGCACTACACAATGGAATATTACTTAGCAATCAGAAAAGATAAACTCAGGCCTTTTGCAGGAATATAGGCAGAGCTGGAAGGGATCATGTTTAATGAAATAAGACAGAAAGAAGAAAAATACTGGATGGTTTCTCTCAGCAGGAGTATAAAGGACAAGGGCGGGGGGAATAATAATGATGAACAGCTATATACCAGAGTCATTTTTCGGGGCGGAGTGGGGAATGGGATCAAAAACGGTGGGAGGGGAAAGTGCACTGGACTACAGTGACGGCACAGGGTATTACAACTGAGCTGGAAAAAGGCACAAAATGATGTAAAAATAGACTATAATAATAAAAAAATATCATAAACAAACAAAAAACAATTAACATTAAGAATTTAATCTCTCAATTACATGAGTGAAACCCTGAGCACTCACAGCCCTGTGTGACTAGTGGCCACTTCGCTGGTTGGTACAGACCCTGAGAACAGTTCCACCTTCACAGCACATTCTTCTGGACAGTGCTGCTCTAGAAACTTCTTCACCACTCAGCGGTGACTGAGATCCACACAGAGTTGTTTGTGGGCAGATAATGTTATCACCCAGCTTTTCAGGAGGCTCATGTAGATCTTAGGAGAGTCAAAACTTTAAGGGCCTTTTATGGTTGGAGACTGTCATTTCCTGAAGGGCCGAGACCTTTCTTCCTCTCTCTGCAAAGAGCCTCAGTTCACCAAACGTAGTAATTGTTACCGTAGCTGGCCGAACTCAGCACAGGGCCAAAGTAATGTCATGTCTGAAATGAGCTTTCATGCTTCGCAGGCAGTCTTCAGTTAGAGCATCAATAAATATAGCAGAGGGCCCTAGCACTTCTTGACATTTGTGAAGTCTGTGTAGGAATGGGTAAGTGGCTGCCAGGCGTCTTCTGGCCCTGGTACCAAAGAACTGTCGACAGACTCAAGCTCCCCTTAGATTAATTCACTGAGTTAATCTGATTAATTAATTAGGTGATTGCTAATTGGGGCACAGAGGACTGAGAGGAGGAAGAGACTGGCTCGGATCTTAGCTCTGTACTTGCTTGTGTTCAGCTAACAAGCACTAATTGAGCTTTGGAGCCTGCCAGGCACTGCACCAGACACTAGGGGAAAAGGTGTAAACAAGAAGTTCTCTGTCCTTGAAGAACTTACAGACACGGAAGATTTCTACCGCAAGGTCACCGCAGTGACAGAAGTCTCACCGGGGCTGACGGGAGCCCTGACGCAGGGCTCTGAGGCCAGGGCAGACTTCAGGAGTGGGGATGCCCCACCCTCAACTCCAGGAGGTGCAAAAGCACACCTCTTTCCTGGGAGGGTGTCTGTCTGGGGAGCTGAGTGAAAGGGAAGTCAGGACAGATGTGCGATGAGGGTGGGTTTAGCTCTATCCATGGAATTGATGGGAACGCACAAGGTGGAAGAAGCAGCTGAGTGAAGCTATTATTCTCATGCTGAATAGGAGCCAGAGTTAATGAGTTTCAGAACACGGTCATATGTGAGTTGGAGTTAGAATGCCAGCGGATGAGGTGGATTCTAAAAACAGCTTTCACCAACTGTTGCTGTGTTTCTACTGTGGATTTTTGGCAGCCTCAGAACCAGCCATGGCTTGGGGACTACGGTGGGGATTGACTGTGGGGAGTACAGCGGGCAGGGATTGAGCCAGTGGGTGGAGGCACCTTGTGTGCTAGCGGAGGGAGGCGGACAGAGACACAGGCAAAGCCTGGAACAGTCTGACTGGCCGTTATTGCTACCAAAGTGGGCAGGAGGGACAGACCTCCCCGCCCCAGGATCCTGATTTTAAATGTTTCCAAAGTCAGGGCACTTTGTGGGTGCCTCTCCTTCCACTGGCTTCCCTTTGATAGGCAGGAGGGGTCTTCCGTAGGAATTGGGGTCCCTTCAGGTACTTACTCCGTTTAGATCATGGCGTCTAAACTCTTTGCTTACTCCCGTCTGACCGTGTTCTGCCCGTTTGCTCTTTTCTCCCCACATTAGCTTTTTTTAAAGTTATCTTTTTCTCAAACTAGCCAAATCACCCCATCTGTGCCCAAATTCACCTCACTCGACCTTCTTGCCTTTGCTTTTGCTATGATGCCGTCCCCTCCCTTTTTCCTGCCTTTGACGAACTCTGTTCCTGCTGCTGCGGGCCCAGCATCAGCCCCAAGACGTCTGAAAACCTCCCCACCTACGGCAGTTCCAGCTCATCTTTCTCTGTTGAGATATTCAGATGTATAGTCCAAATTCTGCACCCCATGCTGAGACCAGGGAGGGGAGGAGTGAACCTAATTTTGGAAGCCAGGCAAGCTGCCTGGTCATCCCTCGTCCCCTCTCTCTCCTTGCGGGGAGATACTGCCTTTTTCTAAACATTGGTTATTGAAAAGACCAATACAACAACAAAGAATGCCCTTAGTCCCATTATCTTAATATGATCTTTTTGCACAATTCTTTCCCAGCCATAGGTATTGCTTTTTGTCAGTTGGTAAAGCGTTTTATATTTAGCGCTCCTCCCGCTAAACTTATGTTTCTTTGTAGTTATTGTAGCAGAAGTGGAACGTTCCTGCTTGTTTACTGCTGTAATTGGTTCAAGATCTTCTTTGGACATTAGACATTGGGCTTCTGACAGTGTTTTCACAGGAATTACTTCTAAGAGTTTACCTCAAGCCTCTAAGTATTTATCAACTCTCCTTGTCTTGCATTTATTCTCTCACTGACTTCAGACATCTGTCTACAGGGACAGAAGGATAGTCTTGTAGATCCTAAAATATATCTCAACCCTCCTGTACAACATTGTCCATCATTACTCAACCAGCTTTTTCTTTTTTATTTTTAAGATTTATTTTATTGACTTATACATATAAGAATTGGGGTATCGGCCAGAGGTGCAGGGGATGAGAGGATTCACCAGAGGTAGAGTGGGGAGCAGAACAGGTGGACCTACTGAAACACACTGCTGAGGGGAGCAGCGGGCGAGACAGGAAAAGTCTGTCATGCTCTGTAGGTCAGCTCCCTGGCTGGGGATCGAACTCAGGCCACAGTGGCTGGTAATCATTTGGTAGCACTGAGACTTTAACCCCCACGCCACCAGGGAGACCAACCAGCTCATTCTTTTATTCTTGTTCTTTGCACTCTCCTAATTTCAGCAGAAAGCTGCTTGTAAATGAAAACATGATCCAGCCTAAAGAGAATTTCAGTCCTTATTATCTCTGACATTGAGCTTTCTCTTCTGAAACTTCCCTCCCAGGACATTTCTGTCCTCAGCTTTCTCAGTCTTTCTCAGCCTTTCCCTCAACTCAGCTTCACTTCTCTAAAAGGAGGGCTCATTCTTGAGTGCCTGCCCCAGCCGTCTTCCTTGTCTCTGTTTCCGAGCATGCCATCTACTCTGACGCATTTACTAATAAGTCGGTGCCAACAATTTCACTGTTTTCTTGCTTTCCTGCCTGAGGTTCACCTCTACCATCTGTTGTGTGCATGTCGCTCTCAGGGGATCTCCCAGCTCTTTACCATGCACAAAGTCCACATCCAGCATGTCTTCTTTTCCCTGAACCTCCTCTCTCCAACTGACCTTCATCTAACGTGGTGCGTGTGGTCCCATCACCTCAGTGTCACCTTTATTCTTCTCTCCCTGTTGCGTCAGCAATGCTGCACTGATACAGAAGACAAACGGTATTTTTCTTTTTCCTTCTAGCTTATTTCACAGAGCATAATATCTTATAGCTCCATCCATCTTGTTGAGAATGGCATGAGCTTATCTATTTTTGATTGCTGCATAGTATTCCATTGTGTATATAGACCACATCTTCTTGAGTCAGTCATCTACTTGGGGGCATTTGTGTTGATGCCACATCTTACCTGTTATGCCATATGGTTTCACCTTATAGGAGGAATATAGAGGATCTAGGAAAAAACAAAAAAAACCCAGACAACTAGAAATCAGTGATATTCTGCAGGGGAGTGGTTGGGAGAGGGGTCGGGGGAAGGGGAGAAGAGCAAAAGCGACTATGGAGAGGGTGCCGGGGTGAATGGTGGTGGCAATTCACTGGAGACTACATCTGAGAGATGAAAGCAAACATTGTGCAAAAATGAACAAGGTTGTAAAATATATACAAATAAATAGATTGTATATTTAAAAAAAGAAGAGAAATGGGAGTCATGGAGCGGGCTGTAGGTGCTGTTCAGGAGCAAGGTCCTGGGCTCTCATTGATAGTGGAACGGAGAGAAAAGGACAGGTCAAACTGGCCAGTAGGGCTATGTTATTGATCAGGTAAGTCATAATTCTGACCCCCAGTCATGGTTCCAGTCTCTTTGACAGTGGGTTCACTGATCGGTCTCGGACGCAGGTACCTCAGCCACCGTCCCCCAGCGTGTCCTGGGGGATACATACCTCCTGCTGTACACACATTGCACTGGGCGGCCAAGGGCCCTGCTTTTGTTTAACTTGAAAGGAGCCTGGTAGGTCTGGTCTGCTGCACGTAGCAGGCCCACATCTCCCCTCATATTCCATCCATTGATTTAACATTCACACTGTCTCTCATCCATGTTCGAATGTCTATTCCAACCCACAGTTTTTATTTTAAAATGTTGAATACAAAAGTAGAACACACTTATGTAAAAATCCAGTGTTTATCTATCTTAATCAGAGGTATCTTGTCACCAGATGTACTTAACAGAGTCAGATAAGTGAAGTTCCTCTTATAGATTACTCCTAGCCCCGTCTAAATTGTATTTCTTTCTCAGCAGTCACTGTGATTTACACTCATGGTTCTTTTTTTAAAAAGTGGATTTAGGCCCTCCCTGGTGGCGCAGCGCTGAGAAGCTAAAGCCACTTCTGCATGAGTTCGATTCCCACCTGCCCCGGAGGGTGACCACCTGGCGCGGCAGACCTCTCCTGACCCGCCCGCTGCTCCCCTCAGCAGTGTACTTCGTCGATCTGCCTGTTCTGCTCCCCACTCTGTCTCTGGTGAAGCCTCTCGTCGCCCCTGAGCCTCTGGCCTGTACCCCAGTTCTGTATGTACAAATAAATTAATCTTTAAAAAAAAAGTGGATTTAGCCAAGTCACCAAGATGGTGACAGTTTATTCCTGACTTTGCTCCTCCCTCATGAGAAGAACAACTAACAACTGTTCAAGAACAAGACACCCCTGAGAAGATTCCAGAACATGGAGGTGAGGTCAAAGCATACCCTTACACCACAAGGACCAAGGTGGACTGCACTAGAGGAAAGTTTGTCTGCCTCAAGGAAGATTGAGCAGTTGAGCTGAGGGCCTGAGAGCAGAAAAGGGTAGGACTTGCCAGGAGGGAGAATTCTCTGATATGGTTCTGAGTCAGCCATTGACTGTAAAGACCAGCTGCCTGCAGGCAGCAACCTACCATGTTGCTAGCCAAGGAGAGAGACCTTCCTTCTTTCTCGCCTGCTGATGTAATGGGCCTTGAAGATGCCTAGACCACAACTATGTCATTAAAGGAACAGAACTCGTCACCTGAATTTCTGTGAACAGAAGAGCCGTATTAATGCACATCAAATGGTGATGTTGACAAGGAATAAATCTGTGTTTGGCATAATCGAACAAATTAACATTAAAAAATCGAATTTAGGCCCTCCCTGGTGGCGCAGCGGGTTAAAGCACAGCACTGAGAATCTGAAGCCACTTCCCTATGTTCAAGATCTTCTTTGGACATTAGACATTGGGC
>NW_004567106.1:66216476-66225605 GCF_000260355.1 Condylura cristata | reverse complement strand
AAAAAAAAAAATCGAATTTATCATCCTCATCTTTTTCCCCATTAATGGGATTATGTGATACAATCTCTTGCTTTCCCTCTTCTTGTGTAACATATGGGTCTTCCATGGAACAGAAAAGAAAGTCCAGAAATAGACCCACTTATCCATAGCAATTCATTTTGAGAAAGTGCAAAGTCATTTAAATGGAGAAAGGCTAGTCTTTTCAACAAATGGTGCTGTAACAAACAGATATGTTATGCCAAAAAAAAAAAAAAGAACTCCAACCCTCTTCTCACAAAATACATAAAAGTTGACCCAAATGGATATTAGCATTAAAGATAAAAGTAAAAGCATTATGATTCTAAAGGAACATAAAAATATTTGTGACCTTGGGGTAGGCAAAGATTTCTTAGCGAAGCCAAAAAAAGTGCTTGCCAAAAAAGAAAAAAAATTTACAACTTGGACTTCATCAAAGTTAAAAAGCTTCTGCCATATGAAAGATACTGAGAATGAGATAAGAAGCTGTGGATTGGGAAAACACTTGCAAAACACATTATCTGAAAAAGAATTTTTATCCAGAATATGTAAAGATTCTTACCACTTGATAATAAAAAAAAAACAAACAATCCAATCATAAGATGAGTAAAAGATTTGAACATACCCTTCATTAAAAAGGCAGTGTTACTGGCCAGTAAGCTCTTGGGAAGCATACATACCCCACACCATTAGTTATTTGGAAAATGCAGCTTAAGACCACCAGGAGATGCTTACTAGGCACACAAGAATGGTTCAAATTTAGATGCCCAACAAACCAAGCATTAAGGGACATGGAACAAATAGAACTCTCATACCGTGTGGCAGTGTAAACATGCTACTTTGGAAGCTTGGTAGTTCCTTATAAAATGAAATATACATTTACCATATGGCCTAGCCTTGCAATTTCTAGGTGTTTATCCAAGAAGTAGAAGCTTAGAGGGTCCATCCCCCAAATTCTTGCACAAATGGATCAAATGGATATAGTCAGCTTTTTTTAAAGATTTATTTATTTATGCATACAATAACTGGGGTACAGGCCAGAGGTGTGGGGGGTGAGAGGATTCACCAGAGACAGAGCGGGGAGCAGAACAGGTGGATCGATGAAGTACACTGCTGAGGGGAGCAGTGGGCTAGACAGGTCTGCTGTGCCATGTGCTGCGCTTTAACTTATTGAGCCACCAGGGAAGGCCCAGGATATAGTCAACTTTTTAAAGTTCTATTTGATGGTGAAAAATGTTATGATCCTGGATATTTCACACACACCGCTAAGACTTTGTCCTAATTTGGTCTCTCCACTTGCAGTCTTTTCAAATCATCTTATGTATTATTAATAGAGTAATCCTTCTTGAGCTCAGGTCTAATAATATCTCCCAAAAAACCCATTAGTAATGCCCCATTGCCTGCAAAATTAAGTCTAGGTCATTTTGCCAGATATTTAAGTCATCCTTATTCTATCCCAGCTTCCTCTCCTTCTTATACTCTCTATTTCTTTAAGTATCTGTCTTACCAATTTTAGTAGTGAGGTTGACTCAAGTTTCTAGTCCAGTGGTTCTTATTCCTTTCCCCCCAGCTTTAATGAGATATAGTTGACATATACCATGATAAGGGTAGGGTGTACAATGTGATGATTTGATACATATAGTGAAATGTTTGCCACAGTAAGATTTACTAGTACCTCCTTCACTTCATGATTACCCTTTGGTGTTGTATGGAAGAACATTAAAGTTCTACTCATGTCATCAACTCCCAAGTACACAACACAGGATTGTTAAGGATGCTAGAACTTGTTTATCTTATAACCAGAAATTTGTACAAACTTTGATCATCATTTCCACATTTCCCCTGCCCCCCAAACCTGTCAACCTCCAGGCACCCTGGCAACCCCCATTTTACTCTGTGTCTAGAAGTTTAATGTTTTTATAGATTTAATTATGCATACAGAACTGGGGTACAGGCCAGAGGTGCAGGGGCAGTGAGAGGATTCACCAGAGACAGAGTGGGGAGCAGAACAGGCCGATTGACGGAGTACACTGCTGAGGGGAGCAGCGGGCGGGTCAGGAGAGGTCTGCTGTGCCATATGGGGTTACCTCCAGGGCGGGAATCAAACTCATGCTTCTCAGTGCTGTGCTTTAACCTGCTGCATCACCAGGGAGGCCCTATACTGGACTTTTCAGTTCTGTCTCCTCCTATGAAGTTGGTATGGGATGGAAAATTCTAACTTTCTAATCACGTTTGATTATACACTAATCTTGAGGTGTGACCCAGAAGTAACTTTATTATCATGACAAAAGATGCTTTTATATCCCCACAAAAAACTCCCAGAGTTTTAGGACTTCTGTGCCAAAAGTGGGAAGAGGACCAATATATATATATATATTTCTTACTATAAATTAAAGCATCACCACACTTCATTTGCAGAGATTTAATTATCTAAGGAATGGCTTGGGTTTTGGTGGTGGTTTTGTGGAGTATAGATGACCTTGAGTTGTGAACTCTTGCTTCAGGGGGTCCAGCACACAAGCTCGATAGGCCACATGCCTTCCTGCCTTGATGTCTTGACTTACACTGTCCCTTCTACCTGGAACACCTGCCCATTCTCTTTCTGTCCATACTGTCTACCAAAAAATTCAGGACGCAATTAAAGAGGCAAAGCATGTTCATTTGGGATCAAATCATAGCAAATTGGGATACATAACTTCAGGGAGAAATCCTAAAGCCTGTCCCAAGGAGGGACACAGCCTTCTTATGGGAGGAAAAGAAGAAGAGGAGATAAGTAGTTAAAGAAAAGAGATGATTAGGTTTTGGCTGGCCCTTTTGTTTCTCAGTATTTCACATGTGAGCAAAACCACTCGGGCTTTGTTTTTTCTTCTGGCCTGTTTTGCTGAGCATAATCGCTTCCAGTTTGTAGGGTAAATGACTTGACGGGGCTGTCACCTGCGGCCTTGATGTGTTGTGAATGCAGAGGCGCTTCAGAGCTGGGGCTCACACGCGTGCCTGATTGTGGGCACCTGGGGCATGGGTGTGCGTACAGGTGTGCGTGTGCACGCCTGCACCTGGAGGTCAGGGTAAAAGCAACGGCGTGACTACGAAGAAGGTGAGAGCGCAAGGCCACGTGAGGAGAATGCCAGCGAGGCCAGAGAGCGCGGAGAGGTGTGTGTGGCTTGGGAGACTCAGTTGCCTTCAGAACCTCCTAGCCCGCGCCCCGTGCCAGGGGCCTCCCTGCCTGGGGCCCCCCAGCTGCTCTACCTGCTCCCCCTACACACACAGTTCCATCCATGTTACAAATGAGGTTTTTTTTTTTTTTTTTTTCTGTAAATTCAATCAAAACACACCCTGGAAGTCTCAGTGGGGGGCAGGGGGAGGGAGAGGAAGGCCAGTGGACTGCAGTGCAGGACTATGAGCCTTGGTGCTAAGTGAAGAGGTGTGGGCCTCTACTTCTGAACAATGTACAGTGTTCTAGCTGGTGTTACCTCAGTAAGAAAAAAATCCTATTTCAAAATAGGAAAGAAAAAGTTGAGTAGTATTAACAGGGTTATACTGTTCTTAGCTATATATCATGGTTAACTGATTTTCTAGAAAGGATGACAGATTCTATCCTCTGGATAAAAGTTCACAGTGTCATTTCTCATTTGTTTGCTTGATGATTCCTTGAACAATTGTTTTCAACTCAGTGTGAAGATCCCTGGCCTGGTCAAAGGCCTTTGACCTAGTTCCAAAGAGACAGGTGATGTAAGTTCTCAGTAATGGCTCTCAACTCTATTCCCCCCCTCCCCCCAGGGTTTCCTTAGTTCTGCACACAAGGGCTGGGGTACAGGTGAGAGGTGTGGAAGAGGTGAGAGGATTCAGCAGAGACAGAGTGGGGAGCAGAACAGGCAGATTGGCGAAAGTACACTGCTGAGGGGAGCAGCGGGCGGGTCAGGAGAGGTCTGCTGTGCAGTGTGGTCACCTCCCTGGCTGGGGGGGATCGAACTTGTGCTAAGGGGCTGCGGACAACTTCATAGTGCTGAGACTTACCCCTTGTGCCACCAGGGAAGGCCTCTCAGCTCTATTTTAAAAATGGCTTCACAAAAGTCAAATTTTAACAAATCCTCTTATCTTTCTTCTTCTTCTTCTTCTCTATTTCCCTCATCTTTTTTTTTTTTTTAAAGATTTATTTATTTGCTCATACAGAACTGGGGTACAGGCCAGAGACTCAGGGGCAGTGAGAGGATTCATCAGAGACAGAGTGGGGAGCAGAATAGGCAGATCAACGAAGTACACTGCTGAGGGGCGCAGCGGGCTGGTCAGGAGAGGTCTGCCCACACCATGTGGTCACCTCTGGGGCAGGTGGGAATCGAACTCATATTGAAGTGGCTTTAGCTTCTCAGTGCTGTGCTTTAACCCGCTGTGCCACCAGGGAGGGCCTCCTTTTCATCTTTTAAGGGGTGCTGAGGTCCAACTTGTAAGCAAAGCCACAATGGGGACCCCTCTCCCCATCAGATCTTTCCCTGACCATTGTAACCTCTTTCTGACCCTTATCATGTTCTGCTTTGTAATAACATATTTTTAAGCTTTTTCCTATAAGGTTGTTAGCTTTTTGAAAAAACGGTAGCGAATTTACCTTGATCATCACGCAGCACTGTTGGGGCATGTACGGGGGGTACAGGAGATAGTTTTGAATGTTGATTCCTGCTTTTTCACCGTGCACAGTCACTGCCTCTGCCTGGCATCCTTCCCCCAGACATCGCCTGCCTCACTGTCCTGATTAGAGAGGTCACCCCCCTCCATTTGAAAGGTAACAACGCCTGTCTACACACTCCTTCCCCTGGCAGTGCTCCCCACGGCTCCTCTTACAAAGTGCCTGTTTGCTTGTTTATTGCCTGCCTCCTCTCAGGAGACTGCAGACTCCATCAGGAGAGGTCATTGTTCTAAACTTAATGAGTGACCTTTATGGTTACCTGATTTTGTATAATCCTAATTGTGAAGGACATTACTTGCTTCCCTTGTCTCCTCTGAACCAGGTCAGAGACTTTTGGATGAGGCCAGAGAGCTTCTGGGTGGATCAAAAGCAATTGTCTAAGAAATCACCAAGCAAACAATTGTTTGAGAATCGATGATTAAGTACTTTTAGCCAGAGGATAGAACTGAAAGTTCCCTTTTCATTCTTTCTAGAGAATCAGTAACCAATGATGTATGGCCAAGCACAGTGGAAACTTGTTAACACTAATCAAGTCTTTCTTTAACCACTTACCTCATTTTTTTTTTTTTTCTGCTCTTTGAAAACCCTACTTTCTCCCTCCTTGGGGGCATGCATTTGGTTTTCTACCTGAATTTGTCTTCTCCAAACTGCAAGTCTTTGACCCCAAATAAACATGTTTTGTCTTTCTAATGCTCTCTTGAAATTTTAGATTGTTATTCATAGCAATCCGCTGCTGCTGGGCAAGATAGGCATCACCAGATAAGACTGAGCCCTCCCTGGTGTCACAAGGGGTTAAAGCACAGCAGCCGCTTCAGCACCAGTTCGATCCCTGGCCAGGGGGTGACCCACATGGCACAGCAGACCTCTCCAATCTTGCCTGTGTACTTCATCAATCTCTCCATTTTGCTCCCCACTCTTCCTCTGGTGAATTTTCTCACTGCCCCTGCACCTCTGGCCTGTACCCCAGTTCTGTATGCATAAATAAATAAATCTTAAAAAAAAAAAAAAAGACTGAGCCTTCAGAGCAGGGATAAGCCTTTTGCTCAGGATGTAAACTTTGGTGAGACAGAGCAGAGCTCAGAATTCGGCCATTCTGATTCCTGCTCCAGAACTCCTGGACTCAGTCCCTCTTCCTCCAATTACTTGTCCTTCATTCCTCCCCATTGCTAGCCATGCCCCTCCTTAAGACTTGAGATGCCCAGGTCAAAAATACAAAAGGAGGCCCATATAGCATCCACTGAGATGTCAGGAAGGTGCCTGCAGGTAAGCACACTATTGCATAAGGACTTTCCTGCCAAACATACCCTCCTAGCCACAGGGGGGCAGGTCAAAGCAACATGCTCAGATTCCTTGGACTTCCTAGCAGGACACACAGCAAAGTTGCCTTACAAATGCATGCCCCCAAGGAGGGAGAAAGTAGGGTTTTCAAAGAGCAGAAAAAAAAAAAAATGAGGTAAGTGGTTAAAGAAAGACTTGATTAGTGTAATGGAGTTTGTCCTGCCTACTATGGAGTTGTTTCCTGCCCCTAATCCTTTGCTTTTCTCCCTTAAACTCCTCACTGACCTCATATCCCCCACTCCCTAGTGCACAGATAGCCCTTGGTGCAGACGCAAGAGCTGTTGACCTACCCATTCGAAGGAAGAGGCCACACAGGGTCTGACATGGGCCTGGAGTGGAGCAGTCAGGGGATTCTGTGCACGGGGAAGTGGGGACTCAGTGGGGTATCACCGTGGCCTCTCAGACTACCTGGCTTCCTGTGGGTACATTTAGGGGAAGCCCAGATGATCTTAGGGCTAAGGTGAACTGATCCTATTTCTCCCCCTCCCCAAGCCAGACTGTAAGCCTTTTGAGGAGCAGGCTAATGCCCTTCTCCCCCAGAAGTCCTGGGGAAAACAGAATGGAGCATTCCTGTGGGGCAGACAGCCCTAAGTCCATGAACTAACCTCTCCAACTTGTTTAGCTATAAAATGAGAACTGGATGAGGAAATCTCAAAGCAGTTTCTTCTCTATGTCCCCATAATACCCACAGTTCACCGGAGGTGCTTATCAGTGCTCATTAGATTTATCTGTTGCATAATTTGGTATGAATACCTTAAGGTCTTGCCTTAATTCTTTCTCAAACACATTGTGTAGGAGTGTGTGTGAGTGTATGTGTGTGCATTCTGTGTTAGACTTCCAAGTCACACAACTTACCTGCTGGACTGATAAGTCCTGTTGTGTTACATTATGTTTTATGAAGTTATATTTTGCATTTCAAGACAACCACACTTATAAGACTTGAAAGATGGTGCCACTCTGCTTAGGCTTTCCTGTAGCACCAGTACATCCCTGTTATCCAGAGCCCTGGGAGACCTTTGCTTCAACACTCAGGCCTAATGCTCTAAATCATTACCATAGTATTTAATGTTATGTCTTCAGAGCTTTGAGTCAATGGCTCCCTATGGATCAGACTTTCCTTAGAGAGTTGGTGACCTTGAATCGTTTCTGATATATGAAAGTTGCGATTTTTTTTTTACAAAAGTTTATTTTTACATCATTTTGTACATTTTTTTTCCATCTCAATTGTAATCCCCACGGGTTTTCCATCACCAAGTCACCTGTGTGCCATCCCCATAATCCCGTGCATTTCCCTCCCCCCCCACCCCCCACCCCCTGTTTTTGATCCCATTCCCCACTCCACCCCCGCAAAATGTCTCTGGTATATGGTTGTTCATTATTTTTGTTATTTTCTCGCCTGGTCCATTATACTCCTGCTATGAGTGACACCATCTGGTATTTTTCTTTCTCTTTCTGGCTTATCTCACTAAGCATGATCTTTTCCAGCTCCATCCAAGTTGCTGCAAAAGACATGTGTTTCTCTTTTTTGGTTGCTGAGTAATATTCCATTGTATATATGTACCACATCTTTTTTATCCAGTCATCTACTTTGGGGCATTTGGGCTGCTTCCATGTTTTTCCAATTGTAAATAAAGCAGCAATAAACATGGGGGTGCAGGAATCTTTTTTAATCAGTGTTTTTGTGTCTTTTGGGTAGATACCTAGGAGTGGGATTGCTGGGTCGTAGGGAAGCTCCATGTTTAGCAGTTTGAGGAACCTCCAAACAGTTTTCCATAGTGGTAAAACTTGCGATTTTTATTTCCAACAGATGCCAGTCCCTTTTCAGTGGCTGGGCAAACATTTCATTTTCCTGGAACTAGCTGAGAATTGAGAGGGCACCTCCTTCTGCTTACCTTCTGGTTCTAATGGAGGTGAGATTTTTACTGGAAGCTGGGGTCAAATTCGAGCCTCTGATTCAGAGTAACATATGGATAACAGGCATGTACTGGTGCTACAGGAAAGCCTAAGCAGAGTGGCAACATCTTTCAAGTCTTATAAGTGTGGTTGTCTTGAAAGGCAAAGTATAACTTCATAAAACATAATATAACACAACAGGACAAAAGTTAAAAATTACCCCAAGGTGGCAGTTTGTGATCAGATGAGGTGTTTACACAGCGAGCTCAGAGAATGAAGAAAACCATGAACAAGAGTTCTGGGATTTAGGAACTTGGTATCCAGGGACCAGACCAACCTAGACTGGCAGCATGTCCTCAGAGGTCCCCATCTGGAGTTAAGGTGCAGGACAGAAGGCCTCTGTTTATGGAGGGCAGATGGAGGGAGGTCAACTGCTGAGTAAGGACTGTTTATTATAAAGAGGAGGCATAACAGAGTCAGCGCATGAGGAACATCAGCAAAAGCTCAGGCCATTGTCCATTCTCCTGAAGCCTCTCCACCAGGCCAGACTCCTAGATGGACTGGAGCTGCCTGGCTGGGCCTAGGTGAGGACCCGGAGCACAGAGCCAACCCTGTCTTCTTGACGGTGTAGACGATATACATTGTCCACTGTCGCCAGTTTCCCGGGCAGTACTTGGTAGCACCAGCTCACACCCCAGTATCCTGCCTGCCGCAAACACTCACCCCCAAGGCGAAGCCCAAAATCGCCAATTCCTTGTTCCAAGACCTTTTAAACTACGGAGGTCATCAGCGTGGGATGCGGGGGGTGGGGTTGGGGGGGGGCAGCAGGCCCTCGACCACATGTTCAGTCTCTTCACTTTTTTCTGCCCTCCCCTCTCCGGTCCCCCATTCCCACCCCCCCAAACCTTCAACCCTCTGCTCTGCTCTACGTCCCCCAGCGCTAATTTGCCTCCAAGGGCCTGGACCTGCGCGGGTCTCTGCAGCCCCGCTCCAGTTCGGTTGGTTCAGCAGGCGCCCTCTGCCCGCCTACTACTTGCGGGGTCTCGCGGGTCTCCCCGGCCCGGGGCGTCCAGCCGTTTATCCAGGGCCCGAACAAGAGGCAGAACCTCCGGACTGCTGGAAGACTGGGGAGGGCGCGCGGCGCGCGTCCCCCTCCACTGCCCATCGGGCTCTCGGGACGGGAGCCGGCCGCCTCTGCGACCCCC
>NW_004567106.1:66211501-66215657 GCF_000260355.1 Condylura cristata | reverse complement strand
GCCCCGCCGAGACCCCCCGGCTGCGCGCGGCCGCGACCCTGCTGCCTTTATTGCTGGTATTTTCAAAAGCCTGCTCTCGCCGTCCGTCCTCTTATTCTCCGCCGCTCCCTGGCTCTCCCGGCCGGAGGTGCCGTTCCATTCTTCTGGGGCCCAGCAGATAAAGGCGGGGAGAAAAGAAAACGAAAAAGCCGGCGGATTGTAACCCTTCTTGCGAAAGGTCTGGACAGCTAGCCTCCTGGTGCCCACGGAGCCCGAGGCCGGTCTGCTGGCCGCATCCCTGAAGGTGCTTTCCACCCCCCTGCTAAATGCAGGACACGGGAATGCTGTTTGTGCCTGGCTCCGGGAAGCTGGTGTAGCCGATGTTGTCGAATACTTTGTTGTCGGGGCGAAGGGGGTACATTGGCTGTGTGTGCCTGACTCTGGGTGGCCCCGCGTCCCCCTGATGCAGGCAGGCTGGCCGCATCCCCCAGTGCACTAGGACACAAAGAACATTCAAAGAAAATCTCTTGGAAAGCGCCCTGGCCCTGCATCTTTCCAGGGAAACAGCGACTGCTGTTACTTCTGCAAAGGCATTAGTACAATGGAGTGTGGAAATATTGTGATCCCTGAGTGTCAGGGCGTGAAAGGAGTGAGGGCTGTTTTTATAATAGATGCAGTTTAGTGACTGTTAGCATGGAACTAGGAGGCATGAATTAGGAGGCATGTATGAAGAAGCCTGTGGGCGGGCTTTTTGTTGTTAGGAAAGGATTTAATTCTTGTTGCTTCTCTGAAATGTTTATTTGTCCACCCTGAGCCTGGAAACCGTCTGGGAGCTCACAGGCTGCATGCGGGTGCAGGGCCCCCTTACACCTTGCAGCCCAGGAAAAGTGGCAGGGGCCGCTGCTTCACCGCCTCCCTGCTCCTGGGTGGAGCACAGGCCAGTGGTTTGGGGAGGAAATGGAGCCCATTTGAAGCTGTTCCTTGGAATTAGAATGCGTAGCAAAGAGGGGTTGATAATATAGAAGAAGCACCCAGGGGGTCAGTCTTCTCAGAAGGGGGACTCTCCCTTTATTGAGGGAGATACTGATGCAGAGAAGTGACTTGCTCAAGGTCACAGGCTAGTTGGTGTAGGGTCATCGCCCTTCCAGTCCCCCCAGTGCGGTGACTGGCTTACACCGGAGACCTGCACAGTGATTTCCCCAAGGCAGATGGGACCCGCCTCAGAGCAGCTGGGTGCCCCAGACAGGCTCCTTTCAGGCAGTTTGCAAACGCAGAGGACTTTGCTTAACCTGGCACGTCGGGGCTCAGTCCTGCTCCCTGCGTGTCCAGAGACAGGGAGACCCCAGGCCTTCCGTCATCATGACGCGCACTCCTGGCTGTAGTCAACAGTGCAAGCCTGGCGGAGGCTCACGGAGTCGTCAGATGTGGGCACAGCACACTGAGGGCCGAGAGCGGGCACTCCCTCTCCTGTGCACGCTGCAGGCATCGCTACCCCCATTTGACAGATGAGGAGACGGAGGCGACTGGAGATTATTTAGGTGCACTTAACCTCCGCACTCAGAGGCTTCGCCTTGCCTAGGTGGCCATGCGGATGAACGGTTGAGTGGAGAACTGAGTTCCTTGGATTCATTTAAAATAAATCATGGGGTCGTTTGCTCTGTGCCTCCAGGACTTTGTGCTTTAGGAATCTGTTCCTGTTTCCTCACACCCCCTCCCCCCATCTAAATATTCTACCTGGAGACATGAAATGAATTCTCTGTCCACTCTAGGCCACGGAAGCAGCATGTCATTTTGTGTTGGACGCTTGGTATGCGTGGCTGCTTCTAGGCTGGGTGTAGGACAGGAACTGAAGAAGTAGAGGACCGGGCCTGGCCTTCATCCAGCTGGGACTGCAAGCTGGGTGCCGCAAGTGGGCAGCCACCAGCTGTTCACCCACAAGAAGGGCAGTGAGGACTGGCCGGCCAGTCAGGGGTCCGGCAGTGGGAGCTCCCTGGCCACTTCTCGGAGGCAGTCGGGAGCCGTCGAGGGCCAGTGCACCTTGCTCATGTGGGGCGGGTGTCTGGGCAGGGGACTGCTGGCTGCCCAGGGAGGAGGGTGCATTTCAGTGCGCTGACCTTCCTTTCTGACCACTGGGGCGCCCTCCTCCCAGTCCCGAGGGTTGTAGTTTCACCAGCAGAGCAGGACTGGGGACCCTCCTCCAAGCTCTACTTCTTTCCCTGGGGTAAGCCGCTGGTCAGAAAATGGCAGGTGTTAATCCTGGTCCAGATTTGCTGGGCTGGGCAAGGAACCTTCTTGCAGTCTGAAAACCACCTCCCGTGCGGGCTCCTCTTTGTTAACTTTTGTTAAATGGACGGCACCTGCCAGCTGGACCCGTTGTTCTGGCTTTATTTCAGTTTCCATGTTTTACTGATTTCTTGTCTATTTCTGTTTCATTCAGGGTTTTGAGAGCCCCATTTTTGGTCAGTTTAATCTTTGTGGTTTTTTTTTTTTTGGTGAAGAGGATGGGATGTTTAAACATTTCTGAGTTGGGTCTTCACTGTTCACTGTTGTGAAAACAAGTTGTAATACTTTGGACTCACTCTTCAAGGTGGGGCTTTGGGGGGATCCTGCAGCCACAGTCTATTAAGAAAGGATTGCTGTCCAATTTCTTTATCTTATTCAGGGATAAAGCTTTTTAAAATTCTTGGGGTTATGAAATCAATAATTTTTTTTTTAAATTTGGAAGTTATGGAAAGATTCAGAAAAAAAGCACCCATGAGCTCACAGCCGAGAACGAACACTGTAAATAATTATCTTTTTCTTGGTTAACCTAAAAAAAAAATTGAATTACATGTATAGCCGTGTCCACCACTCTTTTTTGCTCATTAATTTAATCATTTGCTGAGTCATTAAATATTGTTTGATGACAGTCTTCCATCCTAATAGTTTACACAGTTATTTTATTACTTTTAGCTATTTTGTTACAAAGAGCTCTAGGATGAGTAGCTGGGTAGCAAGGCTTTGTTTATTTTTCCTTTGTGTGTGGGCCCTTTTTTTCCTTTAGCATACACTTCTAGAGGGGAAATTAGACTGTCATTAAATTCAAGGTCCGTCAGGCTGCTTCACTGCATGCTTTGTTCAGAGTGTGGGGGCTTAATAGGTGCTCAGTGAGTAATGGTGGGATGAAGCAGCTTTGTGAAAGCTGCCAGGCTGACAGAGACCTTGGCAGTTTAGGTAGTTGAGTTTCACTTCACGGTCACTAGCATTAATATTAAAAAAAACAAAAAACAAAAACCTGTTCAACAAATTTTTTATACATTGCTTTCATTGTTAAATGCCTTTTCATATGACTACATTTTTAAATAGATTTGTGTTGTTTTATGTTGTTATTTTTGCATAGAAGAACCGGGGTATTGGTCCAGAGGTATGGGGTGGGTGGGAGAGGATTCACCAGAGACAGAGTGGGGAGCAGAACAGGCGGATCTACTGAAACACACTGCTGAGGGGAGCAGCGGGGAGACAGGAGAGGTCTGCTGCGCCCTGTGGGTGGGCTCCTGGCTGGGGATTGAACTCAGGCCATAGTGGTGATGGTGCTGAGACGTCGCCCTAGGCCACCAGGGAGGCCCTGAATATATTTGTTTTATTGAGGTAACATTAGCTTCCAACACAATGTTCCAACAGGACATTTTCTCACCAGATCCAACAGCAAATGTCCAGTGTTCATCTACCAGCTCAGCTGACCCTTTCTCCCCATTTCCTTTCCCCATGTAACCCCATTTCTGTTGTCAGAGTCCAGAGGTTTCTGTTTTCATTATATTCCATAAATATATTACCCATACATAGAAGGCCACATGGGGTCTTCCGCCTCCTGACTTACTACTTCACCTAATCCCCCCACGGCCCCTCCAGATTACTCTCATGGTGCGATTTCATTTGAGTGGAATAGTCTTATTTATTTTGAATTCTGTCAGTTTCCTATACTTATGTTCATTTATCTGTTCTGGTTCATATGTTTAAATTTTTAGCTACTAAGAACATGGCCATTTCTCCTCTTGTTTCTTACATCCTATGGATTTTCTTTTAAATGTTGTGTAATTTTGAAGTTCAAAAGTCTGCTTTTTTTTTTTTTTTTAAAGATTTATTTATTTGTGCATACAGAACTGGGGTACAGGCCAGAGGCTCAGGGGCGGCGAGAGGC
>NW_004567106.1:66196527-66210716 GCF_000260355.1 Condylura cristata | reverse complement strand
CCAGTCTGATTATTTTTAAAAGCAAAGTCTGCCATTTTTATTTTCTGCAATTTCCCATTTATGCTTATGGCATGTCAAATTTTTTATCTGAAGGTGCTGTTTTAGCCATTTTGGGGTGAATATTCACCACATTTTGTAAGTGGCTTAGTATCCTGTAAATGAAGAGAAATGTTTCAAAACTTCCTGATATTCCTTCAACATCACAGGGGCTGTGGGGTGATTATTAAGAACTTAGATTTCAGGGGCTCCCCCTTGACCTGTATTAGAAACTTTGGTGCTGATACCTGGGAATTTCATTTGTAACAGGTGAATTTTAAATTTTGGAACCACTGCCTCCGACACTATAAACCCAGTAACTAAAAGTTGCTTGTAACTTGGGGACACACCGCTGAATAACTTGTAACTGTCATCTCACCTCTAGAACAGTTGATCGAAAATCATGCGACTCAGCCCGGGTTTTGCTCTCTCTGCCTTGGTGGGTTTCTTTTGGGCTGGGTGTTCAGGGATGGCGAGAGCTTCGTTCTAAACTCTCACTCCTGGCCACTGGGGGCCAGCTTCTGTGGCCTGTGTTAGCAAATGCCTCGGCTCATCCTGGCCCGCCTGGAGGCTCTGGAGTCCTCGGGGACCAGGGAGCCACAGGAGTCCGGTGGCCTGGGCGCCAGAGGCAGCTAATTACTGCAACTCAGATCACACCGGGCTGCTTTTCCCAGCTAGGAAGATGCTGTTCTAACTGGTCTCCTTTGTTGCCGGGTTGTGACCACCCACCTTTGACCTGTAGCGCACGGGGCAGGACTTGTCTGTCCGGTGCTTGGGCAGCCTGGTTTGTGGGAAAGGACAATGAACTGAGAGCCACAAAGCTGTGCTGCTCAACAGCTGCTGCTTTCTTTGTGACCGGCCAGGTTGCCTTGTCCAGGGATTTCTTCTCCGAGGTCGCCAAGATGGTCTCTAAGCTCCCTTTCAGCTGTTACATGCCAGCTACATGTTGGCGTCTTGGAATGCACTTCTCATAGGCAACACGTGTCCTGTTTCTAGTGTGCGTTTGCGAGTGTCCGTTTTACTGTCCCAAGTGAGATTCGAGACCTTTCCATTACCTTGAATTCTTTGAGAATCCTCTCCTCGGCTCCCCCTCCTGCATCCCCACCTGCAGGACACACATACTTTACTTTCTCTTACTGCTCTCCTTCTCAGTCTTTGTCGATAATGCCTCCTCAGGCCCAGTTTCCCTCACGAGTGGTGCCCTGCCCTGTGGCATCACCACCATCTGGGACCTGGGGTGAAATGCCGCCTCTCAGGTTCCTGCCCAGACCTCTGAGTAGGGAACGCTGGGGAACCTGAGTTAGCCCAGGCCTTACACCTGCCCTGGGCTGAGTCTGTGTGCACAGTGTGGAAGAGCTCTGTTCCCTCTGACCAGCAAGCTCAGAACAGACTAGTGTTCTAGACCCGGCTTGGCTCGTGACCCGGTCACTCACCGTGGACACTGGGCTGCTGGTTGAAATACGAAATACAGCCGTCCCCTGCTCAGTAGCTGTCAGAGTGAGCGTGCCCTGCCCCTGAGTGCCTGGGGCCTGCCTGCCTTCTCAGGGCTATGCTCCTGGAACCCTGACCCCAGCCCTCCCCAAGAGCTAGCAGCTGATGGGTTAATGCTCAGTCAGCAGGAATTTCAGCATTTTGCCTTAGAAAGTCAGTGTTCATGCCTCACCTGCTGTGACTGGGTTGAGTATCATTAAAACATTCGTCCACCCACCACCCACCCACCTACCCACCTACCTACCCACCCACGCATCCACCATCCACCCACTCAGCCATCCACCCACCCACGCATCCACCATCCACCCACTCACCCACCCACCCACCTACCTACCTACCCATCCACACATCTATCCACCTATCCATCCCACTTAACAACTGTTAAGTGGGTGCGTTTGATGGTATTTGGCTTCAGAGAACTGGGAGACCACCCGGGAGAGCATGTAGTTAGGTGAAGGATGGAGGGCCAGGAAACATTCTGGAGCTCACAGAGGAGCCGACTGTCCTGAGGGAAGAATGTGAAGCGAGGGGAGGGGAACGAGTGGGCGAGTGGTCCCTCAGCTCAGTCCTGCCCCACTTAGCTGCTTCTCGATGGGTGGGGCGAGGCCACCTGGGCAGGATCACCTAGTGGGGGAGGAGAGTCTTGTTCAGAATCCGAACTCCTGGTCAGACTTGGCTCATAAGGCAGGCCACGCCTGAGGCTTGGCAGTGTTGAGATGCTCAAGCCATCTCAAGCATCTCGAGTGTCCTCATGCACCGCCAGGGTGGAGCTGCTTCCTGTGGCTTAGTGGCGGCAGCAGGTGGATGGAGGTTTTAAGGAATGTTATGACCCGATCATGTTTATGGGCTGTAGGGCAGATTGTGAAAATGTGGTTGAAATGGAAGAAAGAATAGAAGTAGCTGGCAGATGATCCGCTGAGGGAGTATATGAGGCCGGGCAGGCTCGCCAACGTGTCGGGAGAAGGATGGAGGGACTGTGGGAGGTTGGGGCTGACGTCTAAGGTTCTGGCTGCCAACGCAGGCACCACATGATTCTGCCCCGTGGGTCCTTGAGTGCAGCTGCGGTCAGGTGGGGGAGGAGCCTGGGAATAGAGGAAGCGGGCAGGAGATGGTCCTGAAGCTGGCAGGAAGTGGAGTGGAATGCAGACCTGAGGGGCGATGAAGGGAAACATGGGTGACAAGCTGGGAGAAAGGGGTGTCACCAGCGAGGTGTGGAGAAGATGGTTGGTGGTGTTGGTGCTTATTAAGTTTCAGAAATGGACCGACTGTGGTTTTGCCCTTGTGTGGTGACCCAGAGGAGGGTGCAGCCATGGGAGTCAGTTGTTGAAGCAGATGCAGTGACACTTGCGGGTGAGTAGACCTTATGGATGTTGAAATTGTAGGGGTGAGGCGGACAGGACTGTGAACTGCACCGACCCCTCATCTAGTGAAGGGAAGTGACCGGGCAGCTGTGTGAGAGAAGGGCCTGTCCCCTCTGTCTCCCCAGCTCTCTACTCTCGCTGCCACTGTTGTCCTTGTGCAAACTTGTATCACTGACATGAAGTGCAGGGGTGACAGGTTTCACCAAAGACAGAGTGGGGAGCAGAACAGGCGGATTAACCAAAATCCACTGCTGAGGGGAGCAGCGGGGAGACAGGAGAGGTCTGCTGCTCCCTGTGGGTCAGCTCCCTGGCTGGGGATTGAACTTGCAGCCAATAACTTCATAGCACTGAGACTTAACCCCTGCATTCCCCAAAAACACCCTCCTGCGATTTTCATTCCACAGCCTAGGCTCCCAGGGACAGTTATGGGCTGGTGGGAGTGGGCATGTGGGAGGTAGGAGCTCGTGAGCAACTGGACACAAGTAGGTGCAGAGTGTCCAGAATGTTGATGCTGAAAGGGACCCGCAAGCTGACTCCAGCAGGAGAGTGATGCGCTGTGGCTGGGTGAGTTTTGGCCTCCAGGGATCAGCACCAGCAGTCCGGGGGGGCAGTCAGCCTCAGAGGTGTACCGTGTGGTGACCGGCCAGTGGTGATTGGGGTGCTGCGTTGTGAAGGAGTGAAATAGGCAGTAAGCAGGGGAGGCTGGATGAGGGGGGCTGCTGTGCAGGTGAGGAGCAGAGGACTAAGTCAGCCTGGGGTGGGCTGGAGACTTTGCTGGAAAGGGATGAGCAGTCTCCGGTCTCCTGGGTTTGGGCTCCAGGGTAAGAGGATAGGGTTCACCACAAAGAGGAAGGAAATAGGGACCTCGGGGGGCCTGTTCTCGACAGGAGCCCTGAGGAGCAGGTGACTGCAGAGGGTGGTAGACAAGATGACCTTTCTGGAGGAGGGCCAGGGCTGGGGAAAGCTCGAGAAAATACAGCTGCTCCCTGGGGCTGTGGAGAAGAGGTCTGCAGGTAGCGACAGGGCAGGGCTGAAGCTGGGAAGCCAGTTTCTGTAGCCAGCTGGGCGGGCGATTGGCTTGCCCCTCCATCTTCCCTGGGTGGCTCGTGAGGGAGGCCTGGACTGTAGGTTGCATGTCTTGGTGGAGGCCAGAGCTTTCAAAACACCTTCTCAGTGGTGATTGGCAGGTAGCTCACAACCTGGAGAAGCCCTTGGAAACACTCCTTGCTTCTTCCTTTGTTCTCCTGTCTGTTTGGGCCTGTGGGTGGAACCCTTCATCACTTGTTTTGGGTGCGAGGATTAACTCTGGAGCCAGACAGCCTGAAGGGCTGCTTTAAAACACTGGGTAAATACTGCAGGGAGCTTTCAAAGGGGGAAGCCTCAAACATACAAAACAAACCCTCTTCTGAAGCCAGCTTGGGGGGAGCTTTGGTGAAGCCCAGAAGACAGGTGTGAACTGGTGGGAAGTGCTAGGCCTTGGCTAGGCCAGGTGTGGGCCCCAGACCCGGGGCAGAAGCTGGTTGGAAAGGCAGCATCTCAATTCCCATCGCAAACCTACTGTACCTACCTTTTAAGGACTTCTCCTAAAAGGTGATGTGTTTGAGCTCCAGGGTTTGAGAAGCCCTGGCTGAAGCAGCGTCTCACTGAAGTTGGTGCCTTTCAAAGATTTTTGGCTGTCAGCTAATTACTGGGGAGGCTTTTACTTGTAAAGACTTAGCCCAGATTTCAAGATGGTGAGGAGCGTTGCGGCAAAGAGCAGCTCAGGTGTCTGACTGGACTTCAGCTCAGAGAGTGGCTCCTGCTGTGTCCTCCTCAGGGCCTGAGCCTGTGTGGAAGCCTTTTGGCCAGTCCTTGCTTTCCCTGCATGGGCCTAGCAGGAGTCGGTTACTACCAAGGATTCCAAAGGCACCTGGAGATGGTTGAAGCAAACAGGTGTCAAAGCTGAGGCAGAGGTGGAAGCAACCCAGGTATCCACTGACAGATGAATGGATGAACAGAATGTGTTGTGTACATGTAGTGAGGTGATTATTCCTTCTTATAGAAGGCCATTTGGACACAGCCTACAAGTGGGTGAATGTTACACTAGTTGAAATAAGCCAGAGTCTGTTGAAAGGCAGAGTCTGTGAGATTCCACTTAATTGGGTGCCCAGAGTTGTCAGAATCAAGGAGACAGAAAGTACAGGGTGCTTTGTAGGGGCCGAAAGGTGGGGGGATGGGGAGCTAGTGACTAATGGGGACAGAGTTTCATTTTTGTTGGATCAGAAGCCCAGGAGTCAGGTACATAGCAGCCCAAATGTACTTAATACTTAGAGGTACACTTAGAAATAGTTAATATGATAAAGTTTATGGGTTGTTTACCAGTTATTAAAGAAACAGTGAACGTGAATTGGGTGCTAGGTTGGATAGGAGTGAACATTCCTCCGGAAGCCACTGTGGTCTGGGGTAGTACAGACAGTTGGTGTTGAGCAGGTGGGTTGAAGCAGGGACAGGCTTGTATGGAAGGATGTCTGCACAGCAGCACAGGCCAGGTCTGGATGAGGTTGGACAGTCAGCAAGTCAGTGACTAGTGTCTAGGAAAAGAGTCCCAACCTCTGCCCGTTTGCTCTGGTACCAACAAGAATCTCCAGGCTTCAGGACTGTGTCACCTCACTTTTTCTCTCACCTCACTCCCCTCATTTCACCTCACTTCACACCACTCACTTTACCTCACCTTATACCCCTCACCTTTCCCTCATTTCACCTCACTTCAACCCCTGCACTTCACCTCACACCCCTCATTCACTCACCTAACCTCACACTCCTCACTTAACTTCACCTCACCCCCCTCATTTCACACCTTTCACTTCACATCACCTCACACCCCTCACTTCACCTCACCTTATACCCCTCACCCTTCCCTCATTTCACCTCACCTCAACCCCCTTACTTCACCTCACACCCCTCATTCACTTCACCTCACCTCACTTCACATCCCCTTACTTCACATCACCTCACCTCACTTCACATCCCCTCACTTCACATCACCTCACCTCACTTCACATCCCCTCACTTCACATCACCTCACACCCCTCACTTCACCTCACCTCGCCTCGCCTCACCCTCCTCACTTAACCTTACCTCACACCCCTCACTTCACCTCACCTCATCCCCCTCACTTCATCTCACCTCACTTCACCTCACATCATACTCCTCACTTCACCTTACCTCACCATACATCCTCATTTCACCTCACCTTACACTTCATATCTCATATCTCTTGCCTCACCTCCCTTCATCTCATCTCACCCCTTCACCTCACTTTACCTCTTGCCTCACCTCTTCTCTTATTGTACCTTACAACTCACTCTCCACCTTACCTCTCACTTTATTTCACCCCTTATTTCTCACCTCACCTCCCTTCTTACTTTACCTTTTAACTCACACCCTCTCATTTTAAACCTTACTTCACTGTCCTTGCATTGTTGTATGGTTTTCTTCTGACAGCAGGAGAAGATGAAGAGTGGGATCAGGAACTATGCTGGGGAGGAGGATTCTAGGAACAGGCCAGAATTTTCAAGTCAGACCTGAATAAAAGTTGAATAGTCTAGTCTTAGAAAGGCAAAAAATCAGATTATTCTTTCTAGTTTTTAGAATTTGTCTTTAAACATTTTTATACGTTTACAGGATTATAGTAATTTTATGGGCCTTTTCCTTATAGAAATGATGTATGTTCACCACAATAATTTGTACTCACTGTTCCCTCTGCCTGGAACATTCTTATCTCTGATATTATCTACATGGTTTACTGCATCCCTTCCTCCAGGTCTCTGCTCAGACCATGTCTTAAAAAAAAACAGAAACTTCCTCCCTAATTCTTTGTTCCTGACCCTGCTTTATTTTTCTCCACTGCGCTTATCACGATCTTCTATGTCTGTTTATTCTGTCTCCCTCTGCTAGTCAGTGAACTCCACCAGGCATTGTTTTTTTTTTTTTAAGATTTATTTTTTATTTATGCATACAAGAACTGCAAGAACTGGGGTATAGGCCAGAGGTGCAGGGGCGAGAGTATTCACCGGGCAAGTTGGGGAGTAGAACAGGCAGATCCACTGAAATACAATGCTGAGGGGAGCTACTCGGAAAGGTCTGCTGCACCATGTGGCCACCTCCCTGGCTGGGGATCGACTCCTGCTGCAGTGGCTGCTGATAGCGTGATAGTGCTGAGACTTTAACCCCTCCGTCCCATCAGGGAAGCACCAGGCATGTGTTTTGTTCACTATTATTTGTTCATTTACGCAGTGAATCTTTCCTGAGTGCCTGCTCCTGTGCTAGCCCCTGGGGGTATACCATGGACGGTTATTCATGTGGTGTGTGCTGGTGACAGTGTCATGTAGAAGCGGAGCACACTGCATGCTTGGGAGTGAGGGAAACCTCACTGAGAAGGTGATGGTGGTGGTAGAGGGGAGGATGTCTCTACAGACAGTTTTTGTGGATGCCACCCCATCCCAGACCAAAGAGATTAAGACACCAGAACTACAAATGCCATCATCACGGAATGGAAATTGCTGGGACCGGAGGGTGGAGTTAAGCAGTCAGTTGGGGATAAAACCAGACCTGTGGGTTTTGGGAGGGCACTTGGCTTGACTCTCGGCTTTTCGCTGGCTCTCAGCGTGCTGTTGGGGTTCCAGCTCAGCGGGACTGGTAGGACACATTAACCACCTTATCTCCCTCTCTTTTTTCCCTGCGCTGTTTTTGTTCATTTGCCTGTTTTTGGTAAATAAGCCCTTTACTAGCCTATTTGTGTGCACCTGCAGTTGAGTCTTACTGTGAGTCCCTTTTAGGTGTACGGGTTGGCCAACCCATTTCATATGGGGGTTGCCCTGCCCCAGGGTTAGTTTGCTGGGGCTGCCGGAACAAACAGTGCACACACATGGAGGTTCAGAGGACACCAGTTCACACCTGTTCATTGTAAAGTTCTGGAGGCTGAAGTCCCCTGTAGTGGGTCCCCCCCCTCCCCCGCAGGTGTTAGGCAGGTGTTAGCAGCGGGGAAGGAGCTGGGGAAGGGCTATTCCAGGTCTCTCGCCTGGCTTCTGGAAGCTCCTTGATGCATGGCAACGTAACTCCAGGCAAGCTGCATTCGCTGTGTGTGTTTCTGGGGTCAGATTTTCCCCTTTTATCAGGATGGTCACATTGGATTAGGGCCCACTGTAACGTGACCTCATCTTTACTAGTGGCATTAGCAGTGACTCTGTTTCCAAATATGATCATGTCTTGTGGTGCTGGCTACCCCCACCTTCTGGTGTGAATCGGACTCAACTTTTTTTTTTTAAGATTTATTTATTTGTGCACATAGAACTGGAGTACAGGCCAGAGGTGCAGGGGTGGTAAGAGGCTTCACCAGAGACAGAGTGGGGAGCAGAACAGGCTGCCTGATGAAGTACACTGCTGAGGGGAGCAGCGGGCAGGTCAGGAGAGATCTGCCAGGCCATGTGGGTCACCTGGGGTGGGGGGTGGCAGGCGGGGATTGGACTCTGTGGAAGTGGCTTTAGCTTAGTGCTGAGCCCCCAGGGAGGGGTGGTGGGTGGGGAAGAGGATGCTGGCTGGAGCCTCAGAGGTTCCACAGGACTTTGGCTTTGCTCCAGGCAGGGTGGGAAGCACTTGGAAGCTTTTGCACAGAGGAGGGGTGCGAGGAGGCTTAAAATGTAAAACGTATTGCACGTTAAATGAATTCAGATGGTAGGAAAAGGTGTAAGTTAGAAAGTGAAAATCATCCCTCAGATGCCACCGCTCAGAGATAACCGCTGTGACATTTGGGTGTTTCTGCTTTCAGACTCAGCTCCCGCACCCCAAACACTCACGCACACGTCAGTGCGGACACGCCAAGTAATGGTTTCATATGCCTCATGTTACTTTTTTTTTTTTTTTCTCATTTCACACTTTCTCATAGAATCTCTACATTGTCAGGAAATAGAGATCCACATCCTGATTCTATTCCGTTCTGGGGTGGGGTGGGGTCTATACTTTATTTAACCAGTTCTCTGTTGAGGATAATTATATGACTTTCAACTTTGGCTGTGGTAAGAAACGCTGCAGTGAGCATCACTGTAACTTGTGTCTTTGCGCACTTTTCTAGGTATTTCCTTAGGATAAACTATCAGAATGAGGGTTGCTGGACTAGGCAGGCTCACTCTGGTATCTGTTGCTAGCTTGCGTTCCCTAATGGGGGAAGCATCAGAATCAGAGAGCCACTCTCGCGCCACCTTCCAAATGCAGGCTGCTCCATATCTGGATGCCTTTGCCCAGTCCTAAGGAAAACATACCTCCGTTATAGTTCCCACTCTTGGTTCGCTCATTGCCCCTCTGTCTCCTCTCTCTGGTTCTCTCCTGCAGAAACCTCAGGACTGACCTGGGCATAGGCACAGCACCCCGGCAGTTTTAAGCCCTGCATGCCCACTAGGTGCTGGGTGTCTTGTTTCGTCTCCCCGACTCTGTGAGGTGGGCAGTTAACCCTGTTTTACAAAGGAGGGAAAGAAAGGGGTGGGTGGGTGGAGCCCCAGCTGGGGTTTCCTTGGCCTGGCTCCTCAGTGAGAGATTGGCTCCGTGCACTCTAGCCCTCAAGTGCCCACACCCAGGCCTTGGCTTGCTTGGGAGAGTGAACGGTGCCAGGAGAGTGGTGGTCAGGGCCCAGTGTGTGGTGGCTGCTGGCCATGCCCAGAGTCCTCAGGGTCCTGCCTGGGAGGGTATGGCCAAGGCTCAGCAGGCTTTTGGATGTAACACTTTCTGACTGCATCTTATCTCATCACATCCTGGATTGTATCTTTGTGGTTCTGATAATACTTCTACTTTGGTTCCATTCTCCTGTGTTTTTTTTTTTTTTTGTGGTTTCTAATAGCAAGGTATGCGGTTGTAATACATCCTCTTTGTTAATGAATTAGAGTGTTCCACTGGTTTAAAATCAATTTCCCATTCTCTTTGAAATTTGGTGGGAGGAAGTGAATGCCTTAAAATAAATACCTGTTCCAAACCAAGCAGTGCCCCAACCTGTCTCACTTGCACTGCTTTATCTGCCTTTTGTGGGTCTACATAAAGCACAGTATATTGCAGTATATTGATGCCTTGAGTTCTTGCCGGGACCTGATGTTAAAAGTTTAACCTTCTAGATGTTTTCCAGAAATCTGAGATGTACAATTGTTACTTTTTTTTTTAATGTTTCATAATGACTTTACTCAATAACAATCTTCAAGTTTCCTTTCTCTCCCAATTCAGGATTCAGCTTCCCATGAGAGGAAGACACATACTTCGTTAGTCAGGATAAACTAGTTGTGCCTCAGGGAAAAATACCCAAATCTCTGATTTTCAGCTATGGCTTCTGATTCCCCCATGCTGAGCTTTCCCTTCATCTCTTTACCGTGCATTTTGAATTTTGTCTGGTTCTAGAAACTTTGCTTCCCTGGAGCCTACATTGTCTTCTCTCATCTGACTTATTGTACTTAACATAATCTCGTCAAGGCAAGTTCACTTGACACAAATCGCAGGATTTCACCTTTTTTATGACTGAGTAGTATTCCATCGTGCAAGTATGCAGTATCTTTATTAGGTTCATGTTTGTGGTGTAAGCTGAACCTCTAGCCAGACCAGAGTTAGTCCATGTCAAGGAACCAGCAGTCTTCTCTGTCTTTTTGCTCTAGTCCTGTGAACTTGCTCCATAGAACTTGGCTTCTACTGTTAGAGTTGAAAATGGGTTGTCCTTGAGACTAGTATTTAAAGGATCATATCTGGTTGAGAGACACAGTTCCCTGAACCATGGCTCTGTGATCATCAGTGAGGTGGGCCTCATACCCTTTGGCCCAATGGTTCAGCTTTTAGGAATTTACCATGCTATAGTTCTTTGAAAGTAAAATTTACACAAATTTGTAAAGTGATTTGTTAATGGATCCTCTAATCAAAAAAAGAAAAAGGTCTAGTGTGACATAAATTTAAGCCTCATTTTGTAACCAAACTTTCAAGGCATATTTCCCGCTGAAGTAATTGACAACCAGTATCAGGGTTAAAATCATCATACAATTGTTAGAGTTTCTCTGCTTATAAAATGTGCATTCTAATTATACGCTTTGAGAAATTAATATTAACTCTTTGCCCTGTACAGTTGGGGCTTCTCGGGAAGCCCCCATTTCCCTTTCTCCAGAGTGGGGACCCTGTTGGGGTCCCCATGATGCCCAACACAGTTTTTTTTAATTCCACAATGCCCAACACAGTTTCTCATACTAGTAGGTGAGTAAGTGAACAAATGGATGCTACATTTACTCTATGTTATGGATACGACTTATGGTCGCTTTTTAGTTTTCATGTTTGCTTAGTCACCGAAAGGGAAAGAACATACCCCTGCCTGGTTTTTATAATACTGTTAAGTTGGTTGGTTTGGTTAAAAATGATGCACTACTGGGCCCTCCTTGGTGGCGCAACAGGGGAAAACACAGCACTACTAAGCTGGCTGCAGCTACTTCTGCACAAGTTCTATCCTGGCCAGGGAGTGACCCACATGGCGCAGCAGACCTCTCCTGTCTCCCCGCTGCTCCCCTCAGCAGTGTGCTTCATTGTCGGTCTGCCTGTCCTGCTCCCTACTCTGGCTCTGGTGAATCCTTTCACACAACCCCCTACCACCACCACTGGCCTGTACCCCAGTTCTGTGTGCATAAATAAATAAATCTTAAAAAAAAAAAAAGGCCATTACTATTTTTGGATGCAATGCACAGGCAAGTAAGGTTTTCTCTAACGAGAAATTCTCCGAAGAAATTCTAACAGAGCAATTTCTCTAAAGGTGCTTGTGAGCCACCAGAATGTTCAGATTGCACGATGCCTGCTGGGCGATGCAGACAGTGCCGGTGCTCGCTGTAGTTCGGGCTCTCTGGGCGAGAGGCGCCTCTTCTGCACCCAGCCGAGGAGGCGTGGTGGGGTGGGACAGTGGGGAGAGAGAGAGCGCAGTTTCAGGGCCATTCCCAGCCAAAACTGTGTCATGGGAAGTGTGAGAAAGTTATAAAATAGCTGAGTCAAGGCACTCTAGAGCTGGAGTGTTATGTAAATGTTCATGTATGTGCCAGTTTCTATGTCTGTGACCCTGACCGGGCTTGTACCTTCAGCATTAATGCTGGAGGAGTGGACAACGGTTTCTTCCTGGCAATGAATTTCAGCCTTTTTATTATTCTGTCTCAGATTCAGTTATAGGGAGATAGTGTGGGACTTGGGGTAGATACCCACTGGTTGGCCATGCGCAAATTGGTATCTTGGGGGAGCAGAAGCATCGAGATCATGCGCTATGGTGGAGGTATGTTCCCCTCAAAAAGACAGGGGCAATGATGCCAGACTGGTGCAAACTGCAGGTGTCTGTCCACTCCTGTGGCCTTCAGTGTCACACGCCCACCTGTATACATACCTTTCCATTTATATATACATGTGTGCACACATGTGATCAGAGAGGATCATGTATATCCAGAGATCACTCATGCAAAGATGAGGAACACAGACATGTAATAGCAGGCATTTTCACAGACCAGTACAAAGTGCTCAGACACATGCAAGTATATGAAGAAGCATTGTGTGTACCCGTATATAGGCAGTATACATAATATACTCTATAATACACTATATACAATATACTATATATGTATATATACTAGATGCATACCCATATCTAGGCAGTATATGTAATATACTATATATGTTTTATATATATATATGTATATAATAGCAGTAAATGCAGATAAGTATGTACAGATAAAGGCATGGGAATCCAAGCACAAGAGCAGACACACTCCTGAGTACATGTAATTATTGCATGGTGCTTGGAGAGTGCATGAGTAGGAAGGAAGACTGAATAGCAGAGGGTGGATAAAGGGAAGACTAGCGAGGGGCTGTAAAGAGGAGGGGAGCCCAAGTGATACAGGGCATGAGTTGTGTCCAGAGTTTCAGGCTTTAAGAAGGCAGTTGTTAAGAGTTATCATTGGATAACTTTCTGCCTGTGTTTGTCTTCCTGAGTCTCTTGGCTCTGTTTTTTTTTTTTTTTTTTTTTAAGATTCATACAGAACTGGGATACAGACCAGAGATGCGGAGGATGAGAGATTCACCAGAGACAGACTAGGGAGCAGAACAGGCAAATCGTCGAAGTACACTGCTGAGGGGAGCAGTGGGCGGGTCAGGAGAGTTCTGTCTCGCCATGGCCATGTGGTCACCTCCAGGGCAGGCGGGGATTGAACTCATGTGGAAGTGGCTTAAGCTTCGTAGTGCTGTGCTTTAACCTGCTGCGCCACCAGGGAGGGCCGGCTCTGTTCTTGTCAGTGATTTCACCAAGTTCATTTGCTCAGAAGGACAATGTAATGTAATGGCTTCAATGGTAATGTCTCTGGTTGGTTCTATCTTCATTTTATTGACCTCCCTATCTTAATGGAATGGTCTTTCCCCATTTTCTTGCTTCATCTTTCTTCTCCATCACACCCTCTGGCCATGGGGTTGTTTTCTACAGGAAGCTGTGTTGACGTCTTTTCATGCCTCTGCACGAGATGTTCCTACTACTTGAATGCACTTTCTCCTCATTTTTCTGATTCTGCTCCTCCCTTAAAACCTCAGCACAAACATCACCTCCTCCAGGAAGTCTTCCTCCATCTGTGTGCTCCCTGTCATAGTGATGAGCCTCTTACTGATGGGGATATGTCCTAAGAAATGTGTTGCTATGTGATTTTGTCCTTGTGTGAATGCCAGATAGTGTAATCTCATAAATCTAGGTGGTCTAGCCAACTATACCTGCAGGTTATATGGTATCCCTGACTGAGGCCACCATGTGTGGTCCATTGTTGCCAAAGCATCAATAACACATGACCGTGTAGCACTGACCACTGTGCAGTGAGTGTTGCTAGCTAATCAGAGGCTTCTGGAGGGTAGAGATGGTACATTATTCACCATGTAGCACTCAGTAAACATTTGGTAAGTCATTAAATGGATGATTGAAGAAAGGAATGATCCTATGACTGACAATTCACTGATTAAATGACTGAGTCAGTTGAATGAACTGTAATGAATAATCACTTGGCAAATTCAGTAGCTGATTCATAGAACCAGGCTTCCTTTCATCTTTCACTGTTCTTTACTTGCTCCCTCCTCCCCATCCTAACTTACAACTCTTTTTTTTACCCTCTTTCTTTCTTCTTGAAGATTTTATTCAGTCTCCTGGTGTTAAGCTTTACCTCCATGTGGTTGAACTGCAAACTTCTCTGTTGGGATAGAAAAGGTTTTTTTTTTGATGATAAATACTATTTATCTATTTTGGGGAAAATG
>NW_004567106.1:66189936-66195292 GCF_000260355.1 Condylura cristata | reverse complement strand
TTAAAAAAAAAGATTTATTTATGCAAACAGAGTTGGGGTACAGGCCAGAGGTGCAGGGGCCGTGAGAGGATTCACCAGAGACAGAGTGGGGAGCAGAACAGGCAGATCTGAAATACACTGCTGTGGGGAGCAGTGAGTGGATCAGGAGAGGTCTGCTGGGTCACACGGGTCAGCTCCCTGGCCGGGGTCTGAACTCAGGCTGCAGTGGCTGCGGTCAGCCCCATGGCGCTTGCTGTGCCGTAACCCCTGTGCCATCAGGCAGGGCCCTCACACATTTACTCTTTAACCACTTTCGCGTCCAGTTCAATGGTATGAACCTGGTGATGAACCGTCACCGCCAGCCACCTCCAGGCCTGCTCATCCCCTTATCCTGAAGTCATCCCGGACTGTGAGACTGGGAGCACCGCGGGCTCAGAGGAGTCTGCTGCCGTGCTGGGGCCACGTAAGAGCCTGAGCTCCTGCGGGTGCTTCCGAACAGGCCAGCCTGCGCGACTTCGCGTCAGCCCTGGCTGTTCTGCTTGGCGTCTTTCCAGGAGGTCCCATCTGCCTCTCCAGCCTGCTGGCTCAAATACTCCATGGCGTGGCTGTGAGGGAATTAAATTGCATGAAAGTATGCTGCTTCTCACTATGCTTTTAGCAGTTTCTGTCCATGACATTCATTTGCCCTTATTGGAAGCTAATTATTATTTTTATTAATCTAGGCTTTTGTGCCTACATCCTTACACCCTAATTAGATTATCAGCCCCCTGGTGACCTGAAGCCTTGCACATAGTAATGCTACTGCTGATTCCTAGCAGGGTATTTCATTGAAGCTAAGATGCCACTAAAAGAAAGTGTGGAGAATCATTTATTTTCTGGACTCTGAGAAAGACAAATGATCAACAACAGCACCACTTCAGCCTCAGCACACCGCTGGTTGTTAGTGCACATTCAGAGCCCTGAGAATGTGCGAGAAAGGGCTTCGGATGGGTCACATAGTCGGTAGGAAGTACCTGTTTGTAGCTTGTTTTGTGTCGTTGTGCACGTATACCTGGGTAGGTGTGTTATGTGGAAGATCAATGAGTAAGTTTCAAGATGTTACAGGATTCAGTCTTACATTTTTAAAAAAAATATTTGTGCAGACAGAACTCTGGGGCACAGGTCAGAGGTGCAGGGGCGGTGAGAGGATGCACCAGAGACAGAGCAGGGAGCAGAACAGGCAGATGGACAAAGTACACTGCTGAGGGGAGCAGTGGGCGGGTCAGGAGAAGTCTGCCGCGCCATGTGGTCACCACGCCATGTGGTCACCTCCGGGGTTGGGGAGTGAACTCGCACTGAAGCAGCTGCGGCCAGCCTGCAGTGCTGCGTCCTAACCAGTTGCACCACCAGGGAGGGCCCAGTCTTAAATTTTTATTTCTTGAAAATTCTTAATTAAATTCCCACCGATTGCCTGTTTGGGAATGCGAGGCGTGCAGCTTTCCCTGTGAATTTAGTGCTGGTCTCTTCCCTAAGGTGGCTTCACTAACTTCATATCGCTCAATTTGTTTTTTCCTCTCCTATTTTTATTTCCCCCTGTGATTCTCAGCTTGCTTATCGTCATGTTTATTTGGGTAGCCATTTCAACTAGGAAGCACCAGCACTGACTTTGTTTCAAAGCCTCACCAAACTTCTAGAACACCTTCCCAGGATCCTGCATGATAGAAGTGATAAGAGCAAGGACTAGTATTTTGAATGCCAGGTACAGCTTTCAATGGATGTAAAATACATTTTAAGACTAGTGTAGGAATGTTCGGCTAAAGTGGCCTGTGACTGTTTTATTAGCCTCTGGTTAGCGTGTCCAGCAATGGGATTTCACATCAGCACTTAACATTCTCTGCTGCTTAATCATGAGTGACCTTCACTTGATGTGGAGAGTCTTTAATTCATTCCTGGGAACTACGTTTTTCTGACCTCACTAGCTGACAAGAATAGGAAAAGAAAGCATATTTGCTTTTAAGGGCCCTCAAACCTTAAGGTGCTGGGCATTGAGATTCACTAATCTGGGGCTGCCCTGTTGGTGCAGCAGGCTAAAGCACAGCATTATGAAGCTCTCCAAAGCCACTGCAGCGCAAGTTCAATCCCTGGCCAGGGAGCTGACCCACAGGGTGCAGCAGACCTCTCCTGACCTGCCCGCTGCCCCCTCAGCAGTGTATTTCAGTCCATCTGCCTGTTCTGCTCCCCTCTCTGTCTCTGGTGAATCCTCTCATCCTCTGCACCTCTGGCCTGCACCCCAGTTTTTGTATGCATTAATAAGGAAATCTTTTTAAAAAAATTCACTAATCTTACCCTTGCCTTTCTGTGCCTAATCGTTTGCACCGAATCCCGACTTCTTCTTTTCCTAAGTTATTAGCGCTCGTACTCACAGCTGGCATTGTCAGGAGAGTCGCCACGTATCAGTCCAAGGACTATGCCCATCGAGGTCACCGGGGACATTTAGACATTGCATCCCACGCCCGGTCACATCAATTCAGAATCTCGAGGGGGACCCGATGTTGGTGTTCTGGAAATCACCCCAGGGACAGTGGTGTGCCGCCCGGGCTGGTCCTGGCCACATCTCATCTCCCTCCCTCTGTGTAGTGACCCTCTGAGAAGGTGTTCCTCCCCTCACTGTGGATGCAGACCCGAGGCAGGGCTGATGGGCCCAGCGTGATGAGGCGGAAAGGCGGGTGGGCCCAGGACCGCCCTTCCGATCTGCAGTGGGCCTTGGAGCCAGCTGCTTGATGAAAACATGGCAGCTGCAGCCTGCAGAGTTCAGAAAGGGAACTTGCTGCGATTCATGGAGCACTTTCAAATCCCTGCTGCTGTGCAGACGCCTGGATGGGTGCCCCGCTCTGGTCATTTGCTCGTCACGATAAAGAAACTTTCCACTGCTTCAGGAGCCTTTGCCAAGTTCACATTTTGCCGACTCAGATTTGCTCCTAGGTGAGTGGCTTGCTAAGGGTTTTGGTACTGGGATCCGCCTCCTGGTTATTTTAGATCAGCGGTTTGTGGAGAGAGCAGATGTTTCCATCTAACAAGTGTGTTTGCCACTGAAGCCGGTGCCCTTGTCCATGTGGCGGCCGCTCACTGAGCTCTGCAGCTGGACACGCACATTCCTGTGGGCACACGGAGGAAACGGTGCGGCAAGGGGTGTCAGCTGTGCATTCCAGGAAATGCCCAGGGAGGAGAGGGAAGGGAACAGGAATGGTGGCTCTGGTAGCAGCGAGGCTAAGGAGGAAGCGTTGTAGGGAGATGAGAACGCTGGTGCTTGGTAGTGAGATGGAAGCTTCCAGCTGGGCCCTCCCTGGAGGCGCACCAGGTTAAAAAGCAGCACTAGGAAGCTGTCCACAGCGCCTGCAGCATGAGTTCGATATCCGGCCAGGGAGGTGACCCCCAGGGCTCAGCAGACATCTCCTGTCTCCCCGCTGCTCCCCTCAATAGTGTGTTTCAGTAGATCTGCCTGTTCTGCCCCTCCCCCCACTGTCTCTCACCCCCTGCACCTCTGGCCTGTACCCCAGTTCTGTATGCACAAATAAACAAATCTTGAAGAAAAAAAGAGCTTCCAGGTGGGGGAGAGAAGAGCCCAGGAAGGCTGCTTGGAGTTCAGATTACAGGAAAGGAAGCTGTGTGGGCGGGCTGCCGAGAGGCCCACCTGGTCCCAGGGATGGCTGTGGTGTGTGGCGAGCCAGGCTGGGGTGAAGGTGGAGGTCCGGGGGCCTTCGTGTGAGATGCTGTTGATATCTGGCAAAGGAGAGGCTGTCTGACGAGGTGTGAGTTTCACGCCCCGGAAGAGCACAGTCCAGCAGCTGCCCGATGGCCCGAGGAGGCTGTGACAGAAACACAGGGTGCAGCCGGCGGTGGGGTCTTCTCTGCCCTCGGTGGGCAGTAGGGGATGGTAAGGAGCTGGGCAGCAAGCCATTAGTCTGGAAAGGGCAAGGACCCCCGAGTCCAGTAGAATTCACGTTGCGGAGCTTTCCCAGAAGTCCCCTCGCCACACACCGGAAGGCTCCCTGCGACTTCCCCTTCCTGGAGAACGCGGAAGGCCAGGAGGAAGGTCATCCGCGGCCAGGAGGAAGGTCATCCGCGGCCTTTCCCTGTCGGAAGAGTTGGTCCATCGCTGACCAGTTTCTTTTGACTGATGGGTGTTTTCAGGCTTTTACAAGGTAGACAGAAGTGGAGTGTTTGAAATTTTGTGTATCTCTCCCTTCCTCTCTCTACATCTCTTTCCTGTAACTTTTTCGAGTCCGAGTATACCGGATACCCAGAAAGGTCCGGCCGAGGGTGTGGGTCCTGTGCAACAACACAGACGGGGAGCAGCCACCGCCTGCCCCGCAGGAGCAGGCCCCCCGCACCCCGTGTCCCCTAGTCTCCCCCTCCCCCATGGTAATCCCTACCCTGGTTTCTAGCAGCTGGAACCTCACCCCAGCCTTCATGTCACGCACACACTTGGCACAATAGAGACCCCCGAAGTGTTAGTTTATGTTGCTGGGGTGACTTGTTTTTGCTCAGGTCTTGAAATAAGAGGGCCTCAGCCATCTTCTTGGAAATGTGGCATCAATTAGGATTGTGGCTTGGCACCGTCTGAGACTTCAGGTCTGTTGGCTGCTTTGTGAGTGGCAGGAGCTGCCCCACCCGCTGCGGGGGGTGGGGGGTTGCTGGTGGTGGGGTGGCCAGCTCTGGGAGCCTGGGGTGTTAGAGGTGGCTTGAGGCTAGGTCCTGGGTCGACTGCCCCCTGGGCCACTCTGCATTCATCCAGGGGACGGGGTGACTGGGAGTGGGGTGTGGGATGGACTTGCAAACACACCCTCACCTTCTTCTCTTCAGCTTGGGCCTGAAGAAGGGTCGTTGGCCTGCAGATGTTTTAATTTTTTACAAACGTTGAAAGAATTGCCAACGTTTAAAAATCGGGAGACTTCACATTAAAACGTAGCCATCTGCTTTCCTGTGAAGTAACTGGTTATCCGCCCTGAACTGCTCTCCTGAACTGAGACAGTGTGCTGGGGTTCAGGAGCCCCAACTTTGTCTGGCTGACTCCTGGCTGCTTTTCTCTCCGTGTTTTCCTGTAGGCGTTTGTGCTGAAGAGCATCCTGAGACTGCCCAGTGAGAACTTTAAGAAGCATTGCAACCCCTTTTCTATCTTTGATTTAGGATTTTCATAGTGTTAACTCTTTTCTTGCAAAGGCATTGTCTGAATTATGGATCATAAGCTCCCAGCCAGAGTCAGCAGGCTTGGTAATACTGCTTTTGTTATTTAAATTTTGAGCGGCCTTTTACTGACCAGGTCATACTCTCTTACAACTCAGAAGAGTTGTGGAGGGTGTGACCTGGTGGGTAGGGAGACAGTGGGCTCTGAGCTGCG
>NW_004567106.1:66180534-66189836 GCF_000260355.1 Condylura cristata | reverse complement strand
GACAGCGACAGGAATAAATGCTCCCATAGGTGACACTGGGCAGCTGAGAAGCCCTCTATTCGGTGCCTCTTTATTGGGGTGACCAGCTGATGAAAAGGGGGAAACAATCCCTCCATGGGGTAAGGGTCCCCCCTCCCCCACTGGCTTCCCTAACCTACCTGGCTTCAGCCTCCTCACCTGCAAAATGGGTTGTTGAAGAAATTCAGTGATCATTATGCCCGAAAGGCGCTTCATTAGCTCAGAACTTGACATTTAGTATACAGTGAGTACTGGGTGTCATGAAGGTGATATGGTAGCATATTTAATATTCCATCAGGGAGGAAATTGGTCAATTCTGGGGCCACCCATTATATAAGAAACTCAACTGGATGAGTGGTGACCTGAGTGTGGGAGGGAACAAATGTGTGTCCCTCCCCCCAACTTGTGTGAACTTGTGGGTAAATAGATCTAAGTGAATGCTCTGCTGTGGTTTCCCTACAGTGGGGGAGCTAGGTATGGCGTGGGGATTGTTTCCCCCTTCTCATTAGCTGGTCACCCCAATAAAGAGGCACTAGAATAGAGTGCTTCTCAGCTGCCCAGTGTCACCTGCGGGAGCATTTATTCCTGTCGC
This sequence comes from Condylura cristata, assembly GCF_000260355.1. NCBI lineage: Eukaryota > Metazoa > Chordata > Mammalia > Eulipotyphla > Talpidae > Condylura > Condylura cristata. Next base: position 66,189,226 of record NW_004567106.1, on the reverse strand, counting down.
TGTCAGAATAAGGGGGGCTTTACAGACAGCGGGTGGGGTCATGGATTCGAAAGAACTGGGGTGCCCCAGATGCCCCCATATAGGACTGTAGTAAGGCCCTTTTTTAAAGTGAAAGCCCTGTTTGAGAATATCGCTGGTACGAGAGACTTTTCTTCCTGACCTGAGAGCCAACCCGAAGAAGGAGCCATTGTATCATGCCAGCCGAGTGGTTTGAAATCCTCAGAGGCGGCCCTGTGCTCCTTATTTAAATGGATCAGTAATCAAGAGGCCTTTTCTCTTAGAGGCCACTGATTCCTCTAGAGAAATCAACCAAGGCTTACACACAAGCAGAAAAAAATTTCTTAAAGAACAAATTACAACCAGTGTTTAAAAGCAGAGAATGAAGAACCTCCTTCAGTGCAAGTGACAAGGAATATATTATTGGGTTTCATATTCTTATATTAAATAAATTGAGGAGTGGCAGAAGATGTGAGACGCAAATAAGGACAGGGGCTGGGGCGAGGCTGGCAAAGGCTGGAGAGACTGGGGGAGGGCATGCGGGGGGGAGGGGAGCGTTCATAAGCTAGAGGTGGATGTTCTTTTATATTAAATTTTTTTTTCTTAACATCGTTGTTAATTTTTGTACAATATTTAATTTCTCTCTTCAGGTGTGGTCCTATCACCGTAGCACCCATGAGCCATCACCACAGTCTTGTGCTCGTCCCTCCCCTGTTTTGACCTCTCTCCCTCCCTCACCCCTGCTATATGCTTTACATCTATGGTCAGCTTGTGACCATACTTTTTCCTGACCCTTTGTTCAGTGTATCTAGTTTCCATAGACAGGTGGAACTATCTGATATTTCTTTATCTTCTGACCTACTTCATTGAGAATAATTCCTTCCGCTCCATCCTTGTTGCTACAAATGACAAGCATTTATCTTTTTGATGACCGAGTAGTATTCCACGGTGCATGTATATCACATCTTTTTGATTCATTCAAGAGATGGGGGTACTTGCTGTTGATATAGATGGTGGGTATGTTAAAAAATTTCCACTTTAATTTAAAAAGTCCATTATGACCTTTTAAAAAAAATTGGTCAGTTTTAAAGGATGAATTTAATATGCCTAGGAAAAGCACATGCTCCATCTGGTTTTAAAGTGGAGATGGTCAGAACTCAGTCTTTCGGCAATGTGGCCTAGGTGAGCTCATGCTTTAAATATGAGCTGCAGTTTAAATACAGAGCATTGGTGGATGGAACACTAACACAGAAAACCAAACAGCCCCATCAATTTCAAAGCATTGTGGACCCGACAATACCTTTGTGGACCAGAAATAGCACACACTGTGTTTAGTGGGCCAAGGTTAGTTTCTGCCAGGTGGAGGGGGGGCTTGACTTGGAGAAGGCAGCTCGACCTAAACACAGCGCAGGCTAACAACTCAGAGCTGGTGCCCAGACAGCAGCTGTCAGCATGTAGTAAGGAGGTCATTAACACCTTCTTTTTGAGAAGCCCAGGGAACTGGCTGGCTGGCCAGAAGGACAGGGATGGTGCCAAGGCCCTGGAGTGTGTGCTAAAATGTGAATTCCTGCATCCCATCCCCTATGGAGAGCCTGAAAGGCCTGGAAATAAATAAATGCATATTTATCTATTCCAGCACAATAGATTGAACAGAATAATTAGAACAAAATCTGAACCCCCCCATTTGCTAATGTGCAATGTCTGTCAGAAACACTAGGTGGTCACAGAAAACTGCAACCAGCAAAAGCCAGCTGCATAGGAACACACACACACACACACACACACACACACACACACACAACATACATGCACATCTTTCCACTAGTCAAAGAGAAAGAAGATCGTGGTGGGAGATGAGGCCCAAGTTCTAGAAGCAGCTCCTTTCTGTGGGTAGGGGGGTTCAGGCATCGCTGTGACCCTGGCAGCTGCCAGTCCGGTAACCACATGCACCAACAAGACAGTCATGAATCGTCTCCAGTGGCTGTACACAAGTTACTTGAAGAACAAGTCTATGCACTGAGTCAAAAACTCACTTTCCATGGAACAGCTATTTATTAGAAATGCCCACCTCGGAGGACCTGCATTTCAAGTTGGAAAATCATGTCCAGGATTAAGGGTTGGAAAGATGGCCTCATCGTCTTGTTAGGCCTCAAAGCTAACCTGAGGGTCGTGTGCCACTGCCACTCACGGCTGGTGCTAGAACTTTCCATTGCATTTCAGCTTGTCCTTCTCCTACCGATTTTCAGTACTTCCCACGCGGCTGTCCTCTGACTCACTCCTAAGTCAGGTCTGGTTGTGCTCAGCTGATTCTGAGGTCAGGTGGCTCTGAGAAACTGCTCTGGTAGAAGGGAAAGTCAACCTGGGCGGGGGTGGGATGGGGTGGGTAGTAAGAGCTTGTCAGGTGAAGTTTGGCATAAGGGAGTGTCATTTGTACCTGGCAATTTTTGCATTTGAGACCTTGAACTGATTGCATTAAAAACAAAAAACAAAAAAACGGACCCTCCTGGTGGTGCAGCGGGTTAAAGCACATCTCTGAGAAGCTAAAGCCGCTTCCGCATGAGTTTGATCCCTGGCCAGGGAGGTGACCCACATGGCGTGGCAGACCTCTCCTGACCCACCTGCTGCTCCCCTCAGCAGTGTACTTCGTCAGTCTGCCTATTCTGCTCCCTGCTCTGTTTCTGATGAAGCCTCTCACCCCACCTGCGCCTCTGGTCTGTACCCCAAGTTCTGTATGCACAAAATAAATAAATCTTAATAAATAAATAAATAAATAAATCTTAAAAACAAACTGGTAAAACACACATAACCTACTCTTGGCGTTTCAACCATTTTACAGCGTGTGGTTCTGGGGCCTGAAGTCCATGACTGGTGTGGCCGCCTCCGTGGTCTGGCTCCATTGCCCCAGCCCAGGCCCCTGGGGCCACTTTCCTGCCTCTGGATCTTCCATGTAAACGGCATCATACACTATGTGGGGGTGTGTCTGGCTGCTCTCACGGAGCAAAATGTTTTCACGGCGCATCTGTGTACAATTGCGATCAGTGCCTCGCTCTCTCCCTGGCTAAACAGCGCTGCACTGGCCGCCCCTCGCTATGATCTGCTCATTAGTGGACGGACTTCCAGCTGGTTCCACCTGTCGGCTATTGTCAGGGTGCCGCAGCGAACATTCCTGTACCAGTTTTTGTTTGAACACCTGTTTCCAATCCTTTGGGTTCTAGACGGAGGAGTAGAATGACTGGGTCACATGGTAATTCTACGTTTGACTTCTTGAGGAACAGCAACCTGATTTGCGTAGCAGATGCAGCAGGAATGTGTGAGAAGTCTACCGACTGCAGGTCCCCCCCAACACACATTTTCCTGTTTTTCGTCAAATTTTGTTTAGAATGGGGTGGGGGAGTGAAACATTAGCTCATAGTTTTGATTTTCACTTCTCTAATGACATGATATTGATATATTAGCTTTTGTGGTTTAGTGGCCAAGAGGTTGATTTTGATTCAGAATTCATTCAGATGGGTGTTGCTTTATTGGTGCAGGGTAGTGGTATCTTGTTACTGCTGGAGGGGGTACCCAGGGATCTAGTGCCAAGTCTTTGGGCATTCTAGAACTTTCCGTGCTTCCTTTCTTATGGGTGAAATGATGATGATGGTGATTTCCTGGTTGGCATTGTGAAAATTGGGGAGAATGTCTGCCCAGCATTTGGGCACAGAGTGAGCACTTGGTAATGGGTTATAACGCACGGGGTTGTGATCATCTCCCCGCTCCTTTCTTGTGGGTTGAGCACCCTGCCCGGGCTGCTTGGTGCTGACCTGAGTAGGAGGTATTTTTCTTTTTCTTTCTGGCTTATTTCCCTAAGCCTAATCCCTTCTTGCTCCATCCATGTTGCTGTAAAAGGCATGAGTTTATCTTTTTTGATTGCTGAGTAATATTCCATCGTGTATATGTACCATAGCTTTTTAATCCAGTTATCTACTTTTGGCCATTTGGATTGATTGCATGTCTTTCCTATTGTAAGTAAAGCAGCAATAAACATGGGGGTGCAGGTGTCTTTTTCAGTCAGTGTTTTTGCATCTTTTGGGTAGACACCTAGGAGTGGGAGTGCTGGGTCATATGGAAGCTCCATGTTTAGCAGTCTGAGAAACCCAATGGAGGCATTTTTAAAGGGGTCTAAGAAAGTCCCTGCAGAAAACCCTCTTTACTTTCCTCTTTGAGGTTCAGCTGGGCCAACACTCTGGACTGGGCCAGACTGGTCCAAACTGCCAACACTGCAAGAAGCCAGCGAGGGAGAGAGAGACCTTGAAAGGACTAGAGAAGTCAGTTCACCCACTCTTCCTTTGTGACCCCCCCACCTGACTGTTACAATTTTTGTCCCTGGGGACATGGTGTGCGTGCTCACGTAGGTGATCCCAGATAAATGGCGTGCTAGTCACAGGCGGTCCCAGGTCCTTGGGGCCTTTGTACGTCTTGCTTGCATGTCCCTGCTTCTGGCCCCCAGGGGGTCCGTGAGTAGCCCCATGAGACTGCTGGAGGAGTCAGACCCTCGGCGGGGGAGAGGCCCCCGAGTTAGCTGGTGCTCCTCTGGGAATGCCCAAGGTGTTACTTTTCCTGTGTTGCTTTTTCAATACTGTTCAAGTGTCCCAGGTAGACAGGCCTGTGTTGAGCATCAGGGAGTGGAGTTTTTAAATTGGAGAGCTGTTTTTTCTAGCGATAGATTTCTTGTTTGCCATGTAACAGTGAGGATTTTCGAGCATAGTATTCAAGGACAACAATCTGGTAACACTCCTTGGAAGTCTTGGGCGCAGTTCAAGGTACCCCTTCCCAGAGAAACTGTGAAGTGGAGAGAGCAGGGATGGGGGTCCGATGGACCCAGGTTCAAATCCTGGTTACTCTTTCTACTTACTTTGGGCTGTGAATGGGCTACTTCATCTTCGGGAGTCCTAGATCCTTCACCAGTAAAGTGGGGGTTCACGAAGTCTGGTTATTGCCAATGCCACCTATAAGTGCAATTTGAGTGTGGCCCTGGTTTTTTTGGGCAAAATAGAGAAAAGTCAACATCTTTTAGTAGCTTTTAAGTGCAGAAGGCCATGGCATTTGTTGCAGTATGTATTCTGATTTTACCTCTCCTGTTCTCTGTGGAGTTCCAGCCCCCTCATTGTCATCCTGGCAGGTGACCCCTGATGGCAGGGCACCCTACCTCCTGCTCTACTCTTTGTAGGGGCTGGTGAACTTCTATGAGCTGCAAGATCTGCTGAGACTTAGCTGTTCATGGAGCCTTTCTGGGGGGCTGAGTGGTTCTGTGGAAGGCACTCGCTGGCCTCCGTTTGTGTAGGTGGGGAGGGTTTGCCTGTCCACACCGTATTGCCTGTTGATCAGCACTTCTCTGGATATGGAATAGGGAAGAAAGAGTCGGATTCTTTTCTGCTGTTTCCTAGAAACTCCAGTTTAGGGTTCTGGGAAGGAATGGCAGTTGAAAGTGTTTAGCTATCCATGTTTTAAGATTATTTTAGTACTGCATTAATCTCCCCTTTTGAAAAGGAAATAAAATACATGTACATACAGCTTTGGAAATAGTCTCATGTGTCTCTATTTCCTCTCCTCCTCCTACATAATTTTATAATACCCAAGATTTTCTTTATCCTTGTCTTTTCAGAATTTTGAACTTCAGAGATAGACACCTGATTAGATGAGGAACTAGTAGTAGATTACAGTCTTTCTAAGGAACTGTACAGAAATTAGCATCTTGGTATTGAATAGCCAATCAGGTGACTTAGGAGATGTTCTCAATCATACCCAAATATGTGTTTGCAAATAATTATTATTCTTTCTATAATAGTACCTTTGAATATTAGCAATATCTTTAGCACGCACAGGCTTAAAAAAACACAGCCTTCCTAATGAAATCATAGATGTAAGCAGCGATCATTTGTTAGGTGAAAAGTTGATGCGGAACCTTATAATGATAGATGTCACCATCTAATGTCCCTGGTAAACTTCAGTATCACTCAGAGGCCAGCCAGGCCTCTGGTATCTCCTGACATGATACCACAGCCAAGTACAGAGGACCATTTTGAAAATATTTGTGCTTAGTCCCTCCCTTGTACAGTGGGTTAAAGTACAGCACTGAGAAGCTAAAGCCTGCGTTCTATCCCTGCATGAGTTCTATCCCTGCCTGCACCCAGAGGTGACCCACATGGCGCGGCAGACCTGCTCCCCTCAGCAGTGTACTTCATCGATCGGCCTGTTCTGCTCCCCACTCTGTCTCTGGTGAATCCTCTCATCGCCCCTGCACCTCTGACCTGTACCCCTGCTCTGTATGCATAAATAAATAAGCCTTTTAAAAAAAATATTCAGGCTAACAGTACTGATCCTGAATTCAAAGAAAACTCTCCATTTAACTACCAATTTCTGGAAACTTTGGAGGTCAAGCACACATTAAACGACACCGTGAGCATATAGTCAGCCAAATAGAGAATGTGAGCTGTCTACAGGGGCAGATGACGTTTTCCTTTAACAAGAACAATAGGGGCACTTACAAAAGGGGGAAAAGGAGGGGAAACTGATAGAGTGAAAAAGACTTCGGAGGCCCACTCACCACCGCAATGCATGCTCCTGATCTGGACCCAGCGATTGCACCAAAATATTTTGAGGCCGTCAAGGAAAACGGAGTGTGGAATGGGTACTTAGGTGAAATTAGGAACTAATTTTAATTTTGTTGGTCGTGATGATAATTGTGGCCATCATTTTTTAAAAGCCCTATCAGAGCTACCCGTGTTTGTGAGTGAGGTAGGGAATGAGTGGGGATTTTGTTCTGCTTTCAGTGCAACAAAAAAGTCGTGGCGAGCGTGTTTGTGCCGAGTGGGTGGGTGGGGGGGTCCTCCTCCTTCCACTTGGGTGTGCTTCTGCAGATTTCAGGACAAGCCAAGAGTGCTGAAAGTGTCTCCTTGTTGGCACGTAACATTTCAGCAGAAACAGAAACTCCGCACCCGGCAGAACTTGAGTTTTGGAAAATCCCCCTTTGACTTATCCACATATTTGGTTTGATTAGTTTCTTGGCAAATTAGTATTTACATTAACTTCATGTTATTGCTCATCCTGGCGTCCCAAGGAGCCCCCAAATAAATCAAGAGAAGTCATAATTATAGATACTTATAGAGAGATAACGCTTTGGCTAATTGCTAATCAGCAGGCCCTTCACAGCAGCAAGCGGGCAGAACAGGGGGTTTGGGAAAGATTGCCAGTGAATGGAAATAAATGAAGCAAGGATGAGAATACCGTCTGCGCTAACTGCAGAAGTCTGTGTAAGGAGCACCGGCTTTGACATGACTGCTGACAGGGCCCCTCTGACTGGGAGAGTGTGGGTTCCCCACCACCCCTTAAGCCAACAGAACCCTCCAGTGGAGATCTCTGACTCTTCTCTTGCTCCTTGATGAGGTCTTTTGACTTCAGTTATCTTTCTGCAGATAATCACCAAATCCTGAGCACAGTTTGACCCACCTGGAATTGGCTGCCTGCCCGGCCCCCCTGGCTCCCGGCCCCCCTGGCTCCCAGCCCCCCCCCACGGGCTTCGGGCTTCGTTCCCAGCAGCTCCATCTCTCGCGCCTCCCGGCTGCCTGGAGAGAGTCCAGCTCTCTCCGCTGCTCAGCTCCCATGTCTCACGCAGACGTCACGTCTCTGTGCACAGCAACCTTCCTTCTCCTGTCCCAGGGCTCACAGAGCCTTGCCCAGAGTTTTCCCGGCTGTCTTCTCTGTGATGTCCTGTCCGCTCCTCTTCACGGCCCACGAGCAGGGGACACTTCTTGCCTGCAATTAGCGCCCACGAGCAGGAGGTGGTTCTGGTGGAAGGGAGGAATGAACACAAGCAGGCTGGGCCTGGCTTTCAAGCGGCCAGTCCACTCGGGAAGCAGAGGAGCAAGCCAGGGGTTCCAGTTTCTGAGACGACACCCACGGGCTCTAGGGAGGGTGGCTGCAGGGAGTCTGGGGACGTGATAGGAGTCAGGAGAGGACAGGTAACCCCAGGAGAGGACGACCTTTGTGAGCACGTGGGGATGAGAGCTGAGGACTGGGGATTTCCTCAGGCCCACTGGGGGATGTGAGGACTGGGGTGACGGGATAAGGTCATTTCTTTCTTTCCGTTGTGACCAGAACGTGCTTTGCTCAGGGCAGGGCAGTTATTGTCCTAGGCCTTGGGGTGACTCTGTGCCGATCCATCAAGAATTATCGGGGAGGTGCTCGACTCCTGCTGGGGCCCCCACTTCTGTACATGGGGGCATGGGCACCCCGCAGGAAGCACCGCCAAGGCTGTTCTCCTGGTCGTTTGAAGAATGCTCTGGACTCTCCTGGCTTTTGAACCAGACTGAGCGTGAGCAGGGAAGCCAGGCAGGTGTTGGGGCGCCCAGTGCCTGTCCCCACGGATACTTTAGTTCTGAGCCAGGGCCCAAACTGAGGATAGGGATGGGGACAAAGGGATTGGAGAGTTGGAGACCCTAACTAGGGAGCACACTGTTAAATGGTGTGAGGGGGCGCATCCAGGGCTAATTTGATACCCAAGTGGGGAGCTCTGTAGTAACCAATGGAATCTTCGAGTCAGTATCACCTTGGACTTGGCCTTCTCGCTGCATCTGTCTCCTCGGCTGCCGAGTTTATTGTCTCTTCCCTCTGAACGTTGGTTGCTCTTCTTACAGCTTCTCTCCCACTCGCCCAC
>NW_004567106.1:66176242-66177854 GCF_000260355.1 Condylura cristata | reverse complement strand
TCTGGGGCTTGTTCCTGGTGAGTCTCCATTGAATGCCCATGGGAGAGCTGCTTCTGGTGGGGTGTGGGGAAGCTGCTCCACTTCACAGTAGCTCCCTGGCTAGAGCCTGGCTCCTCACTTCCTTCGGGTTGGGGGGGCAGCCTCCCCCCTTCCCTCCTCCTCAAGGCTGCTCCCACTCTCTGCTTTCCTGGTCTCCCTGCTCCCCCGCCCCGTCAGTCTCCCATCTCCCTCTCCCTTTCTGCTTCTGCCCCTGCTCTCCTGCCCTAATTCTTCTTCCCTCTTCTCTTTTCCCATTTTCTTCCTCACCCCTTTCTCCTCCTCCCGCTCCCTCTCTTCGCCTCCTTCCCCCCTTCCCCCATTTCCCTTTGTCTTCTTCCCTTTACTGTCCCTCCCCACTTCCTGCTTAACTTCTCACAAGCGAATCTGCACTAACCTGGATTAAGGCTTGTAGTCCTGTCATTATGGGGCTTCGATGTGACTTCTGTAGCATGTGGATTCTCTCTCTCTACACACACACACACGCACACACGCACACACACGCCACGCACCTGCGCTGGCATGTGCGTGACTAATTCTTGGATGTTCTCACCAACACGTCTGTGTTGTCCCCCCCCCCCAACCCCTGCCTCTGTGAGGAGCAAAGGCCCTGGCTTTGTGGGCTCCATCTCCTGCTTTTCTGGCCACCCAGGCTCATCACTTATTTGGCATCTCCCATCTCTTCCTCTTCCAGATTTTTCCATCAGCATTGCTCTAGTCTAGCACTTTTCAAAGAAAAGTCCCTCTGTACTCGCATTAGAATTTCCCACGGTGTGGGGGCCTCCCTGGTGTCTCAGGGGGTTAAAACCCAGCACATGAAGCTGTCGATCCTCAGCTGCTTCAGCCTGAGTTTGATCCCCGCCAGGGAGCTGACCCACAGGGCGCAGCAGACCTCTCCTGACCCGTCCTCTGCTTCCCCTCAGCAGTGTGTTTCAGCAGATCTGCTGTTCTGTTCCCCACTGTCTCTGGTGAGTTCTCACCTCCTGCACCTCTGGCCTGCACCCCAACTGTTGTATGCACAAATAAATAAATCTTTAAAAAAAGAATTTCCCATGGTGTTGGTTGAAAACATAAATTCTGAAACAACACACACGCAGACCACACCACACACACTGCACACACACACCTGTATACACCACACACGCTCACCAGTGTGAACAAACATTTAGTGAAGTCTTTCTGACTCCGCTTCTAGTGTTAGCACCTGACACAGTCACACAGAGTCATCAAAGCAAGCAGTTACTACAGATGTTGTGCACTGTTGTGCATTCGTCTTCCCACTTCTGCTCCAGACGCACCCGGGTCCCGCAGGGGTCTGGTGGACGCAGCTCTTCTACGATGCTCCTCCCGGCCGCCTTGTTTTTTAATGGCCTGGAAGTCATTGAGGAGTCAGGGCTGTTCTAGAATGTCCCTGGGTTTGTCTGCTGTTTTCTCTTGGGTAGGCTGACATTTTGCACTTTTAAAAACCTGCACCTTTAGCTGAAAAAGATCATGCTTAGTGAGATAAGCCAGAAAGAGAAAGAAAAATACCGGATGGTTTCACTCATAGCAGGAGTATAATGGACCAGGCGAGAAA
>NW_004567106.1:66153632-66175082 GCF_000260355.1 Condylura cristata | reverse complement strand
AGCAGACGGGTGTCTCAGCCTCTCGGGTCAGCCCCACAGCGGCCCTGGTTCCTCTTCTGTGTCTGGTGCTCCCCCGCCTCTGGGCCTCTCAAGCTTTCTTTTCCAGGTTTGTCTCCAGGCTCATCTCGCCATTTGCAAACTTGATACAGCCACACGAATTCCCCAAAACAACCCCAGCCTAGTGCTTCTCAGACTCTTCCATGTGGGTCACCTGTAGCTCTCGTTAACAGCGGTTTCTGACTCAGTGCGGCCTCAGACGCTGCCTTCTTGGGCCACCCCAGTGAAGCGGGTGGCCTGCAGGCCTCACTCTGAGCTGCCACCTGCCAGGAGGCCACTCACTCTCCTCGAGGCTCCCCCGGCTCAGCCTCACATGCTGTCACCACCTCACTGGCCTCCATATCTCCCCCGACCTGCTGACCTGTTCTGTACTAGCACCATTCTGGACCATTATTCTGACCACGCCGTTCTCAAGCTTTGTAATTGTGTTGGATGGTTCGATGGCGCCCATGGATGGTAACATGGTTTGTCATCCTCAGCCTGTGACTTGGGAGCCTCGAGTGCTCCTTTTTTTCTTGCAACAGTTTTATGGTTTTACAAACACACTACAGTGTGCACAGAACCATATGTGGGTTTTCTCTGTGGTGCAGCCTGGCCTCGGGAAGGGCACCGATGCCAGCTGGACTGCTCTTCCCACACTGGTTCTTGGAGATGCCGTGGTGCCGTCTCGCAGGGTGGGATCTGCAGCATGTGGGCAGCTCCCAAGCTCCGCGTTGTGGCAGACCCGGAGCTGCTGCTGGCCGGTGCTTTGCTGTCTCCTTGCTCCGTGGCCAGCGCTGGGCATCGGCACTGACTCTTGGACCTTCTCGCATCCTGTTACCAGTGACTTCGGGTGTCTCGCGGTCATGCTTAATTTTGACGCACAGTCTGATTGGTGCGGGATGAATTTCTTGGTCCTCTCCTCACGGACCAGCCCTGATGCCTGGCTGGAGATGGCAGCTGTGCAGCAGCTGTGAAGAGCCTGCTGTTATGAGACACCCCCAGCCCTGTCTTGGAGCCCCTCCCCCCTTCCTACCTCCTCCCCTCCCTTTTCCTCGCCCCTCCCCTCTTTTTTCCCTCCCCTCCGTCTCCACCTTCCTCCCCTCTCCCTTCCCTTCCTGCTCCCCTCCTCCTCCTCTCCCTTCCCCCTTCCCTCTTTTTTCCCTCCCCTCCTTCTCCACCTTCCCTCCCCTTCCCCCTTCTCTCCCTCCTCCTCTCCCCTCCCCTTTTCCCCCTCCCCTCCCTCTCCCCTCCCTCCTCTTCTCCTCCTTTCCCATCCCACTTCTCTCTTTTTCCCCCTCCCCCTCCCTTCCCCCTCCCCCTCCCCTCCCTTTAAGTGGAGGGGAGCATTACCAGTGCTGCCTCCAGCCTCTGCCCTTCCTGGCCATGCCCTGATCCCCCATTCTCTACCCAGACAGTGCCCTGCAGTGAGCTGACCTGCAGACTAATGCTTGCTGCCCCTGATGGAATGGTGTACTCAGGCTGGAGGGTGAGCGGCCCCTTCCTGGAGCCCGCTGCAGGTGCAGCGACATGTTTCTCAGCTCCCACTACCCTCAGAAGCACAGTGCGCTGAGTGTCACACGGACCCCAGCACCTCTTCTCATTGCGGACCAGTGACGAGAGCGCTCACACTCGTGTGACCTTGGTCTCGGTCACTCCTGTTCACGTTTGCTGCCTGCACGTGCCCGAGCGTGCCCCTGCACCTGTGAGTGGCGCCCCTGCACCTGTGAGTGGCGCCCCTGCACTCAGGTGCCTTATACCAGCAAGTGCATTTAGCTTTGAGAAAGGCAAAACCCTCAAAACTTTCAGAAGAAGACAATATAGAAGAGTATCATTTCGCCTTTGCATGTGGGGAAGGGCGTCTTAAATCCCCCATCTTAAGTGCACACACACACTTTATTCTCAATAATTAAGAAAAGATGGGTAAATTTGACTATTAAATTTCAGGACTTCTGTTCATGAAAAAACCACAAAAAAAATAGTAAAAGAATCAAACAGGCCACAAAATGAGAGAAGTTAGACCTGGCTTAATTAAGTGTTAATATCCAGAATTTATTAATGTTTTTACCTCGAAAAGCAACCCAGGGCAACGTGGCAGAAGGACTGAGAGGAGGCTACAGGAAGCTTCTCACCGGAAGAGGTTGAAACACAAGTTAAACCACAGTGTTTTACACTGGACAGATTAGTAAAAATGGGGAGTCTTGGGGGAGTGAGATTTAGAGCAATTACAAGTGGGAGCATACACTGCCTCCCCTGACTTGCCGGAGTATTCGGCATTATTTAGTAAACAGGCCTTCTGACCCGGCAGTTCTGTTCTCACACACCCTGCAAACATAACACATACCACCTGTCACACACGCACCTACATGTGCCTGTGGATTTGCATATACACATACATCTGACCCAGCACACGCAAACACATGTGCACAACATACTCTCTCTGTGCGTGTGTACCAGGAGCTAGGCAAGAAAGTTCAGATCAGAAATGTTTTCTTTTTATTTATTTATTATTATTTTTAAAGGGCTTATTTAAGCATACAGAACTGGGGTACAGGCCGGAGGTGCAGGGGTGGTAAGAGGATTCACCAGAGACAGAGCGGGGAGCAGAACAGTGACTGACAAAGTCCACTGCTGAGGGGAGCAGCGGGCGGGTCAGGAGAGGTCTGCTGCATCATGTGGTCACCTCCGGGGCAGGTGGGGATCGAACTCATGAGGAAGCGGCTTTAGCTTCTCAGTGCTGTGCTTTAACCCGCTGTGCCACCAGGGAGGGCCCCAGAAATGTCTTTAACAATGACACCTGACACTAGGCTGTGGGCACCGCCGGCCTTCTCAGGACATCCCGAGAGCCACCAGATGAAAAGTTGCTAAAGATTTGCCAGACTGGATAGTGCTTTAATTATCGGACTGCTTTTGTTCTCAAACACTTAGAAATTCTAGGGGACTCTTGTTTCATAGTAGACAATATTCCCAAAGAGTTTAGATGACTCATCTTGCTTTGAAAATGCCCCAATTTAGCAGGAAGCAAAAATAAAGGTTCTCTTTGGATTGAAGCTCTTTGGAGATGTTTGCGCTGCTGTCCCCTGGGCTGCCCAGGCCAGAGAGCTTCTGTTTGCCCTGTGACCTGCTCTCTCCTCCCCTGAACCCCCAACCTCCCCCTCCCAGGCTGTGAACTGTCCCCAGCAGATTTCAAGGCTGCACAGTCTGGGAAGCAGCTTTTTGCTTGGATTTCAGTAACAAATTCACTGTGTACTTTCAACTCAACTACAACATAACATGACTTAGCACGTTTTTTAATTTTTTTCACTAGGCTGATTCAACTAAACTTGGTGTGCTGTAAAGAGCATTTAGCCCTGGGAAGGTGGAGTCTGCCTTTGTACGCTGGCTCTTCCCAGTGTGCTGTTTTGAGCAGGACAGCTTGCATTCTTTGAGCCTCATGTACAAAGTGAGGGAATTGGCCAAGGTCTTAAAGGAGCCATTCAGCTTGAAAAATACATCCGTCCATGAGCAATTACTGCATTTAGGGAAGGTTTCCAGATGGAAAAATAGGACTTAAAAAATGCAAAGCCCCGCAAATTATCTTGTGTATTCATTCAGATCAACAATTTCTTGGAGAGAGCTAAGCATCTCCCTCTTGAAATTTTAAATGCTTTTACGTATTTATAAAAGGCTTTTTTTTTTTGTATTTAAAAAAATCGAGATAACGTTGGTTTACAACACCGTAAACCCATTTAGAGGCACAGGTTTACATCTCTTCAGATGGACGTGACCAACAACACCTAGACACCTGTAGTCCTCCGAGTCTTCCACCATAGCCCGTAGAATCCCCTTTCAACTTCCTTTACATCCCCTGCCCTCTCCCTCTGGTAGTCTCAATTTTATAGTCAGAATTGCAGGGTTTGTTTTCATTTAGTTTTGTCTGTCCCTTCGTTTTGTTTCTTTATATTCCATATACGAGTAAAATCAGCTGGTATTTGTCTTTTTCCTTCTGACTTATTTCCACGTAGCATTATCCCTTCATTTCCTTCCATGCCACAAATGGCAAGAGTTTAATCTTTTTTTATAGCTGCATAGTATTCCATTACACTGTGTCTGTGTGTGTGTGTATACATGTACATACACATATATCACATTTCTTTAATTCACTCATCTTAAAAGATTAATTTTTTACAAAGGAAGTTCTAGATTCACAGCAAAACTGAGGGGAAGATATACTCCAGTTACACCCTGCCCCAACACATGCACAGCCTCCCTCATTATCAGCATCTCCATCAGTGTCATATACATCGCAATGATGAGCCTATCCCCAATGGTCACCCAACACTTAACCTACCTTGGGGTTCACTCTGGGGTTGTGCATTCTTCAGGTTTGGCTGGGGGTGTTTCTGCTGTGTCATATACAGCATGGTGAGAACCCAGCCCCAGGACCTTGTACTGGCAGGTGCCAAGAAACAGGCATTGTGTTGGCTGCATGGGAGGAAGTACCTCAGCTTTGGCTGCTCAGACCTGTACCACCTGCTCCAAGGTGGGAGCTCAGCTCCTCCTCCCAGCTCTGCAGGCCCCAGCCTCATTTCAGCGGGATTCCCACACCAGCTGCACACGCAGCCTGAGAAACCACCATGTCCTCACAACCCCCTACTTTTCTCATCGTGGTCTTTACTCCTTTGCGGACAAACACTTTGGAGCTTGGAAATTGATCTCCAGGGCTTGAAATTAGAGTCCCTGCAGGCTTTTGTGCTGGGGAGCAGCTCACTTGGGTTTTCTAACCTCTTCCTGAATTAACTGCAGAAGTAATTCCCTGGGCATTGTTACTGCTGTCTCTTTAGAGCTGGATTTTTTTTTCTCCTGGGGCTTGGTAAAAAGAAAAGAAAAGAAAAAAAACCACCAAAACAAACACTTCAACTTGGCACGCTTCACATTTCTTAACAGGAAGTTTCTGTTCTCTGTTTTACTGGTCAGGAGAAGGTTTTGTCCTTTTGACCACTTTGTCTTCCCTGTTCCCTGCCTTTGAAGGCAGAGTCCATTGCATTCTAATTTGCATCAGATACCTTGATAATCACAGTAGCACATGAAATAGCCACCACTAAATGTTGCTTTTCTTTGCTGTTTTATCTCTTGCAGGCTTACAAACTTACAAATGAGTTCCTGATTCATTTGGAAGGGGATGGCCAGTCTCTGTTCAGTGCTTATATTTAAAAATAAATTACAGCAGTGTTTTAAAACAGACAGCTAAGTTGATTTATCCTTAGGAAAACTGTCAACTCTGTATGCTACGTAATTGGACAGAATATTGGTTTCATTACTGCATAGATTTCTCTCTTTGTAACCTTTGCTGTAGAACCAAACAGCTTCTACTTATTGTAGTTGTAATAAGGATCTTGTTGACTTTTACTTAAGTTCGGAATGTGACAGGTCAGTACTAAAAGAACATCGACAAAAAACCCTAGCGTCACACTGTTGGCATAGTATGGCTGTGAAGCAACTGAAAATCACTAAGAAATGGTTTTCTTCTTTCATTATTCACTCATTTTAAAAAATTAAATATGATTTAAAAAGTCATATTACATAAAGAGGAGTTTTGAAGTGAGCTGTTTTGTCTGATGTTAGTTCATGTCTTTCAGATGCTAAGAGAAACCACTAGAAATATTTTATCTCTATAATTATGTAGCTGAATGTCAGTTGCAAGTGTTAGTATGTACACACAGATCTATTCACAGAATTTTACTTTCCTTTTGATTTCCTTACCACTGTGTTCTCTCCCTAAGCATCCTTGCAATTGTGATAAGTGATTTTAATTTTGTATCTTGTCCTCTGTCACCTCATAACTTATGTAGTGTTCTTGTTTATTAATAACATCGATATGTTGGTTTAGATTTAGCTATAGCTTAATCATTTATTTATTCTCAGTTTCTTGTCTTTTGTTTGGAGAGGCTTCTCTGCTGAAGATCTTCTGGTTGCATAACTTTTTCTTTATCTAAAAATGTCTTTATTTTATGTTTCTTTTTGACTCTCTTGATAGAATGCCTTGTTGATTATACAAAGCCCAGTTGTCAGATATTGGCCCCTCGTTTTGTGTTACCTGCTGTCTCCTAGTTACCTGCTGATTTAATTGTTATGTTTTCCCTCTGTGTTTATGCTTTCTCTTTGGTGTTTTGTGGTATCATATATAGGTGTGGTGTGGGTTTTTTTTTTAATATAATAGTTTATTTTTATATCATTTTGTTAGGCTTCCCATCACCAAATCACCCATGTGGCATCACCATAGTCCAGTGCACTTCCCCCTAACCCCCATTTTTGATCCCATTCCACCCCCATAAAATGTCTTTGGTATATAGTTCATTATTATTATTATTTTCTCCTGGTCCCTTGTACTCCTGCTATGAGTGAAACCATCCAATATTTTTCCTTTTCTTTCTGGCTTAGTCCACTAAGCATGATGCCTTCAGCTCCATCCATGTTGCTGCAAAAGGCACGTGTTTATCTTTTTGATTGCTGAGTAATATTCCATTGTGTGTATGTACCACATCTTTTTAATCCAGCCATCTACTTTTGGGCACTTGGGTTGTTTCCATGTCTTTCCTGTTGCAAATAAAGCAGCAATAAACATGGGGGTGCAGGTGTCTTTTTGAATCAGTGTTTTTGTGTCTTTTGGGTAGATACCTAAGAGTGGGATTGCTGGGCCATATGGAAGCTCCATTTTTAGCAGTTTGAGAAACTTCCCAACAGTATTCCATAGTGGTTGTACTAGTTTGCATTCCCAGGTGTGGGTTTTTTTTTAAGATTTTATTTATTTTTGCATAGAAGAACTGGGGTGTAGGGGGTGAGAGGTTTCACAGAGGATTTACTGAAATACACTGCTGGGGGGAGCAGCAGGTGAGACAGGAGAGGTCTGCTGTGCCCTATAGGTCACTCTCAGATGGGGGATTGAACTCAGGACACAGCAGGTGTGGGTTTTTAAAAGAAATAATTCTGCTGGGGACTTCTTGGTCTTCCTAAATTAAAGGACTATGTCTTATTTTATGTCAAACCCACTTACTGGGTTTGAAAAGTTTCTAGTACTCTCTTTGAATATTGTCACTACCCTGTCCCCTCTGTTGCTTTCAAACTTTGATCAAATGTGAGTGGATTTTCTCATTCTAGTGTCCATGTCTCTTGCCTTCTTTATTGTAGTTTTCACCCTTTGGTTTCCTGTGCTCCAGTCTGAGTAATTTCTAGTTTATCCCCCAGTGCACAAAGTCTCTCTTCAGCGATGTCTAAAATGCTTTGTTATTTATTGTTTATTGAGTTTTTACATATTAATTGTTAAGTTTTTTTAATTTCTAAGAGACTCCTTTTCAGTTTTTCTGGCCATTTATCACAATCTCTTGCTTCTTACTCAGTTCCTTCATTAATGTTTTAAATGAATTAAGCATAGTTTACAAAGTACCCTCAATTCCATTTCCTGAAGTTTTTATAGATCTGACACTATTTTTGTGGGTTTCTCTTTACTTTCTTGCCTTGGGATTTTTATTGATTTTTTTTCACAGTACCTTATTTCCTTATGTTTTATCATTTTTAGACTTGCGCTCATTTTTTTTGTTTTAAAGATTTATTTATTTATGCATACAGAACTGGGATACAGACGAGGTACAGGGGCGGTGAGAGGATTCACCAGAGGCAGAGCCGGGAACAGAACAGGCAGATCGACGAAGTACACTGCTGAGGGGAGCAGCGGGCGGGCCAGGAAAGGTCTGCCTCGCCATGTGGTCACCTCCGGGGCAGGCGGGGATTGAACTCATGCAGAAGTGGTTTTTACATTCTCAGAACTGTGCTTTAACCCGCTGCGCCACCAGGGAGGGCCAACTTGCGCTCATTTTTGTTGGAACTCTAGCTGCTGGGATACTTATGTGCCTGGCCTGACAGTGTTTTTTTGAGTGATGATTTATATTGGCTTCTGATAGGTACTAGGTACCTGTTTCATTTAAATTTTGGTTCTTATACAAGTAGTGTAGCTTCCAAACTTGGGTAAGGTTTTTTTTTTTTGTAAAATACATACTCTAAGGCAAAGATGAGACACACATTTTTTCTTGCTGTCCTCTCAAGTTGGCTCTTGCGCTTCTTAATTCTCTTTTCCCATGAGTCTATGGAACTTCCAGAGCCTTCAGTTTTTGGAGATGATCTTCAAGTTGCTTCTCTCCAGATCCATATCCCAAACTCGTCCCTCAGTCCCTGTGGCCAAAGCGCCAGGCCACCTGGTCCAGTCCCCATAGGCTGCCTGGTGACTTCAGGACCTGACAACCTCCCTGACAGGACACTCGATTCCCACACTCAGTACATGTCCCTTATTGTCATGCAGCTTATCCAGTCATTTGAAAGGATGTTTTTGAACTTTCATTAAACATTCTTAAGTGTTATAAAATGGGAAGGTTTGAGATCTCAAGTCAGCTGTATTGCCAGGAATAGCATAGAAATGATTCACTTAAAAAAAAAAAAAAACTATGAATTTAAGATGATCTCTATCCAGCTTCACACACATGTGTTCCGATAGGTTGTTTGGAGAAGAGAGGGGAGGATTGTCATGGGCGTGATGGCTGCTGAGTGCCAGAGCTGCTCCGTGGGTGGGTGAGGAATGTGGGTGTTTGCTGGGTGATAGGATTCTGGCGGAACTCGCCAGAACTTGGTCCTCAGATATTGTCCGTTCATTCAACAGATATTTATCGAGCACTGACATATCATACGCTGTTCCAGACACCAGGAAACAGCTCACCAGTGCCTATCCTCAAGAACACACGCTATAGTGGGCAGACAATTCATTTTCGCAGCACAACAGCATGACTCTGACAGGTAGAAGCCTACGTGGTAGCCACCTACTTGCTTCTGCAGGGCCAATAGGAGCCACCCAGGTGGCGAGCCAGGAACAGCATCTTAGGCAGAGGGAGAAGAACGTGCAGCCTCCGCAGGAGAATGGGCAGACGCACTTCGGATTAGGGACCGTCAGAATCCAGACTGGAGTTTGAGGCTGTGAGAGGGGAGCAGGGAATGCTGGGAGCCCAGAGGTGGTGTCTGGGGTCCCCCAGGGAGCCTGTCCTACCTGGTAGTGAGCGATGCGGGACTTGTCTCGTGGCTTGAGAGCCAGCGACTCCGGAGGAGGCAGGCCTGGGCTCAGGACTCCAGGCCTTGCTTGTCCTACAGTTGATTTAGTTCTCTTCTCTGACCCCCTCTTTCTCATGTGACCAATGAGAGTGAGTAGGACTAGACAACCTAGTGTCTAGGGGGGCTGCTAGAAAGAGAAAAAACCTATCACACACCCGTAAGTGAAGGTGTGCTCAGTTTATGACTATTTGTAGACATCGCCATTTATGTTCATCATCCTATGTTGTTCTGGCAATTTCTTTCTTTTTTTAAAGATTTTATTTATTTATACATACAGAACTGGGGTATAGGCCAGAGGTGCAGGGGCGGTGAGAGGATTCACCAGAGACAGAGTAGGGAGCAGGACAGGCTGAACAACGAAGTACTTTGCTGAGGGGAGCAGTAGGCAGGTCAGGAGAGGTCTGCCGCGCCATGGGGGTCACCTCTGGGGTGGGGGAACTCAAGTGGAGGCTGCTGCCAGCTTGCAGTGCTGTGCTTTAACCCATGCGGCACCAGGGAGTGCCTGTTTTGGCAATTTCTGTCACCTAAATGTTTGTCTTCTCTCAGTGCATAGTCCCAGTGAATGGATGTTTCAATATCTCAAGCAAAACACAGTGAACCCCACTGGTAACTAACCCAGCTTTTGTTTTCTTTGCAGATGAGCCGTCTGTGGAGCAGCCCACCCCGTCCTTCTCCTCTGTGGAGCTCATGCCCCAGAACAGCGCTGAGCTGGGCTCTGCACATGTGGCCTTAACAGCACCCCCACCCGGGTCTCCGCTTAGCAGCCCTCTCCACACCACGTCATCTCCACCCACCACCACTTTTGATACGAACTTTCTTAATCAAGGAAAACTGACCCCAAGTACCACCGATCCGGGCATCTTTGTGACAGA
This sequence comes from Condylura cristata, assembly GCF_000260355.1. Classification (NCBI taxonomy): domain Eukaryota; kingdom Metazoa; phylum Chordata; class Mammalia; order Eulipotyphla; family Talpidae; genus Condylura; species Condylura cristata. The sequence continues at coordinate 66,165,045 of NW_004567106.1, read as the reverse complement.
TCACGCATCTGTGATGAGCAACGAGGTGTTCATAGATGATGACGAAATGGATAACTTTTTGCCAGAAACCCACTGGACCACTTCCCGGGGCGGTTCTCCAATCAGGTCTGTCACGGTCAGGGTGCCCGGGCGGCCCAGGGCAGCCTTCAGCTCTGGGCCGACTCCATCATTACCCATCACATCTGTGCAGGATAAAGACGTGACATCAGTCTGGCAGGTCTCAACGCAGCAGACAGCAGTAGATGAGCCCCCCAGTCACCCCAACACCTCCCAGCCCTCTCTTCTCATCTCCGATGGCATGATTCTGACTCCTAGTCGGAATTTGGTGCTTTATCCTGCTGACACTTTCGGGCAGATGTCAAGCAGGACTTTGCTGGAGGTCGGGGCTCCGGGGCCAGAGGCTGTAGAAACCTCCCCTTCCAGCCCCGGATCTTCCGTGCCTCAGACTTCAGGGGGTAGCATGACCCCACCACCGCCGGGGGAAGCCTCACAGCCTCCGGGGGACGTCCTGGCCTTGACAACAGGCAGCCCCCCCCGTGTGACCCCCACTTTGAGTCAGAGTCTACAGGAAACCGTCTCTTGGAGCACATACTCTGCTGCTGGGGCTCAGCCAGCCCCGACTTTGAGCAGCCGCTACCACCCACATTTGGCTTCGTTTCCAACTCCTCTCTTGTCTGTAAATTCTTCTGCTCCATCAGTGGATGCTTCCTCTCCCCCCCTGCTTCCCAGCAGCCCCAGTGAAATACTGCACTCGCCCTCCGTGACGCTGGCCCCAGGCCCTGCGGGTGACACTGACACGCTGTCTTCACCCAGACCCTTGACATGGTGTGTGTCCTGCTCGCCGGCGTCCCCTCACCACGGCCCGTCAGCCAGCCTCCTGGAGAAGGACGTGGGGTCGGGGGACGGCGCAGAGACTCCGGCCGTGCTCCTGCTGGAGGCCAGCAGCAGCGTCTCTCTTCCGAGCAGCTTGGTGGCCGACTTCTCGGAATTTGAGGAGGAGCCTCAAGTATTTAACACACTGTTTCCCACACGGCCTGTTGTTCCCCTTTCTTCTCGACCTGTGGACATGGCGGAAACCAGCACTGGTGTTTCGGGCCAGGTGGGTGTGGATGGGGCTCTGACCACCCTGGTGGATCCTGCCCCGGGCCTCCCGCCTACACCAGTGACGCTCGAGGCCCCGTCCTTTGTCTCCTCCTCTGTCGCGCTGTCCAGTGGGACAGCTGTGTTGTCCTCAGTTGTCGCCAGCGCTCCCCTCGACGCTCCCCTTGACGTATCTTCCCTCATCACAGCAAACAAAATCATTCCATCGCTGCCTCTCAGTCCCCCAAGCCTTTCCCCACTGTATAGTCTGGGTCCTTCAGGAGAGTCCTCCCTGTTCTCTGACCCACAGCCCAGCAGTTTTTCCAGACATGAAACTGGAAGCGTCTTGGATTTTGCGTCCAGCTTTTTCTCAACCCCACTGCTGGACCTCAGCAGCTCCGGTCCTCCCCCTTCACTACCGGTTTCGTCTCCCTCTCCAACGTCTAACGACTTCGCTTCTCAGGCGTTTCCTACCTTGGTTGAGACGTTTACACTGTCTGACTCCATCACCCCACAGCCGCCTCAGTTCTCTGTTCCTAACTCCACAGACCTGGAATTTGCTCTGCTCTGGCCAAGCTCAGGCCTGCTTTCCACGTCGTTCAGTTTTCTTTCCAGTTACTCTGAATTCTCCCCACAATCCAGCATCCTCCCTGAGTCTCTGCTGGTCTCAGAAGCGTCCACAGTTTTGCCGACAGAGTCTGAAGCCCATCTTACCTCAGCTTTCACTGAAACTACCTCCTCTTTTGAGTTTGCACTCACGCCCCAGGAACCTGCCATCTCCACACTGGTGCTCCCCAGCTCGGAGCCCCTCCTCACCATTTCGACGGCCAGAAACCACCTCACCTCACACTTGACTGCTCTCCCCACGAAGCCCCTCTCAACTCAGTCTTCTCTCTCTTCAACGTGGACGCCTTCTGACGACATCAGCGCCCTCGACGGCCACATGTCCACCTCGTCCTCCTTTAGAGCCATCTCCTCCACTGTGGCACTGGCCTCCACCGTGTCCCCAACGCCGGCCTCCTCGTTAGCGTCTGAGGCGAGCCCCTCAGCATTCCCGACGGAGCCGGTGTTCGACAACGGCCCGTCACTCACGTCACTCACGCCGGCTCCTGCCCCCGGGAACGCCTCCGCGGGGCCGAGCTCTGCGGACGCCGGTGAGGCGCCTGATTCTGCGGTGCCCACCACCTTGAGCGGGCCCACGGAGAGTCAGGCTCCCCACGAGGACAGCCCAGCGTCTCCCCCGCCATCCCTTCCCCCTGGAGCCACCCCCACGCCGGAAGCCACGGCAGACACCCCGGCGCTGCTCACCACCAAGCCACCCTACCTGTGCGATATCACGGTGCCCGACGCCTATCTCATCACCACAGGTAAGGCCCAGCGTCGTCTCTTCTGTGGTGGGGATGGTGCTGCTGAGGGGCTGCTGTAAGATGCAGCCACTGCGTTGGGGTTCAGGGTGCAGGCTTTGGACCCAGAGATGAGTTGCACTTTTGGCTCATTTCCGGAGTTCCTTGGGGGTCGAGCGTCTCAGAGCCCCAGTGTCCTCCACTGTCACGTGGGGTGATGGTGGCGTCTGCCCTGTTGGGCTATTGGGAATATGTTTTTCACAGTAACATATTGTGCATATAAAATACTGAGCACAGTGGCAGCCACAGAAGGAGCACCCAGAAAACATTACCAATTGATAATAGCAGTCAGAATAAAGATTTATTTCCTTATTTCCTAGATCCCCAAAAGGCAGGTTTATTGTAAAAAGGGGAGGGGAGGCAGAGACACGCGTCAGACTCAAGCTGGCAGGAGGAGCTGCCCCCCAAAGGGGCAGGTTTGTGAAAAGAAACACCTGACGGGGCCCTCCATGGTGGCGCAGCGGGTTAAAGCAGTCATTATGAAGCTCTCCGAAACCACCGCAGCACTAGCTCGATCCCCCGCCGGGGAACTGACCCACAGGGCGCAGCAGACCTCTCCTGACCCACCTGCTGCTCCCCTCAGCAGTGTACTTTGTCGATCTGCCTGTTCTGCTCCCCACTATGTCTCTGATGAATCCATTCACCCACTACACCTCTGGCCTGTACCCCAGTTCTGTAAGCATAAATAAATAAAACTTTACAAGAAGTTATTAAAATAAAACAAAAAACACCTGATCGTCACAGGTGGGGTGGGCAGGAGAGCTGCAAATAGAGATTTAAACCAGCCCGATAAGGGCCTGCGGGGACCTCTGTCTTCGGGAGAGGCACAGGGGCAAGGGCAGAGAGAGCCCTTTGGGTGTTCAGAGCCAGCAGTTAGTTGGCAAATGCGTAAGCCGACCATGGCCGTTTCTCACTCATTTATCCTTTTGCTTAAAAGGAGGGGAGCTTGGCTCTTTCATATTCCGGTGAGTGCCCCTCGGAGCCTGAGGGAGACCAGGGAGTGGCTTGTTAGCCCTGATTCAGTCTCAGGCCTTGGCCTTGTCGGGTCTGCAGCTGACTTGATGCAGGCGCCAGTGGCAGTCACAGGGAGTCCGGTGGGCTGTCGTGTCCGCACGGGCCCAGTGGCCCCACCAGGTCAGGCTCCCAGCTTGGTCTTCACGAAGCCCGGTGACTTGTTAGACTGGGCTGAGACCCAAGATCACACTGGTGAGCAGCCCGGCTGTGAGTGGGCCCAGGGTGACCGCGTCAGACGTGAAGGAGGGAAAGACGGCAGGCAGGGTAGAGGCGAAATAGAGTGGGGAACGGTGGGGCAGAACAGGGAGAGGAGGCGTGAAGAAGGCCTTTCCTCTCCATGCCGGGGAAGGGGCCCCGGATCCCTGCTTACCACAGCCATGCCCTCACCCGGTAGGGAGGGGGGATTGGAAGCCGGCCAGCCACTGTTCTCTTGACTCCTCTTTTTTTTTTTGAAGATTTATTTATGCATACAGAACTGGGGTACAGGCCAGAGGTGCAGGGGTGGTGAGAAGCTTCACCAGAGACAGAGTGGAGGAGCAGAACAGGCAGATAGACAAAGTACACTGCTGAGGGGAGCAGTGGGCGGGTCTCCCGTGCCATGTGGGCAGCTCCCTGCTGGGGATTGAACTCATGCTGCAGTGGCATTGGCTATCCTCATAGTGCTGTGTTTTAACCCCTTGCACCACCAGGGAAGCCCTTCTGATGCCTCTTTCAGATGATCTGGGGTGGATTGGGAGGGTTGAGATTGGAGGTTCACATTGAAGCCTGAGAGGAAGGCTGTCTTCTGGAGACGGAGGGGTGTGTCCTGCAGGTGGAGGGGGTGATCGCAGGTGGAGAGGTCACACAGCCAAGGTCACTCAGCTCCACCAGTTATTACACTCAGCCAAGATGTTGGGTCACAGTGGTGGACTTGGGCCAGTGGGGTTAGGATAGTGGTGGGGGTGTGGAGGGCAGAGAGAAAAGAGCTTGTCACAGAGGGGCCTGGTGATGTCCTTCCCAAGAAATTACACAGCAGAGTGGTCAGTGACCAGCAACCTCTTCTTTGTCCCCGGGACTCTGAAACATGCTATTTGTAGCTGTGCTATTGTACCTTTTGGAATTTTTGCAGAAGTATTTAGTAACCACTTGGAAGTATCTCGAAGGCTATCAGGTGTGATATGGCGAGGACTGACTTTCATCTGTGACAGATGTTTAATGAATCTGGTGCCCCTTATTTAATAGCTTGGGGGGTACAAGTCACCCCCTGCAGACCTACAATTCAGTTTCAGCAACTGCAGGAATGGGCGTCTCCTGCCAGGGTAGGGTGTATTTATTTGTAAGGCCAGGAGAATGCCCCCTTTGTCGTCCCCCCTCCCTCCATCTTTGACTCAGAAATGTCACCTCATCTAGAATCCTCATTTAAATATGACCTTGGCATCTTTGGTAGTAATTACCTGTCAGAGTCAGAGAGCCAGAGACAGACTTGGTCGAGGCGGCTCCTTGTCCTTGAAGCTGCTTTCTGGGGAGCGCTGTGATAAAAGCGAGACTGAGTCCCGTGCATCCAGGAACCCACAAGCACCCCAAGATGCTGCTGCACCCAGTACCTCCCTGCCCCGCCTCTTTTCTGCTGGCTCCGGGGAAACTAGATATTTGGAAAAACTGTAGGACACTTACTTGCTGGCCTCCCATCATTCCCAAAACTCTTGCTCACATCCCAGGTTGCAGTCTCAGACTCACAGGGACTAATTAGAGATGGTGGAGGCTGCGGGGCTGGGTTTGGGGACCATTCAGAGGCGTATTTGCAAGACCCTTTGGTACAGCGTCACTTACGATGTCCGCCACTTACCGGTGTCCGTCACTTACCCAATGTCCGTCACTTACTGATGTCTGTCACTTACTGATGTCTGTCACTTACCCAAGGTCTGTCACTTACGAGTGTCCATCACTTACCCGATGTCCGTCACTTACTGATGTCCATCACTTACCGATGTCTGTCACTTACTGATGTGCTTTCCTCTGTCTGTCTCTATTTCCCGCTCGAGAATGGCTTTCTCCCTTTGGTCTTCCCTTCGCAACCTCCCCTGCTCTTCCTTCCCTTCCGATCTTTTTTGTTTTCTCTTCCCTTTGAGGTGCTGGCTCTTCCACGCAGAGCCTTAGCTCTGGATTTGTCCACCTTGCCAAAGAAATTCTCCCACCTTTTGAGCTCAGAGTCACTGATCTACAGGGAAAAGCCACCAAATGTAGATTAAACATGTGTTGTTTTTCTTTTATAAAGAATGAAAGATGCAGTTTTAAAATTAGAGCAGGGAATGGAAAACTGAATAGTAATAAATGAAGGGTGAGTCAGCATTATGAGCAGTTAGTGGACTAGGAAAGAAAAGATAATGGGGAAAAGAGGGGCAGGATATGCTTGTGGAAGACTGAGAAACAGGATGCGTGTTAGGGTTTTTAAATAGAAGTTTTTAGATTTGGAAGGAAAGTTTAAACATAGCTAGACTTTGTCATAAGACATATTTTCTTTCCTACATCAAATGTTAATATATGAGGATCATGAAAATCCTCTTCCCCGCTAGTAGAAGCACAAACCCTTCACCTGCGACCCTGAAATGTTGGGGGTAGGAAACCTCTTTTTTAAGGTGTTATCTATTTTTGTTCAGTATTATCTTTTTTTTTTTTAAAGACTTATTTAGTCGTACAAGAACTGGGGTACAGGCCAGCAATGTGGGGATGAGAGGATTCACCAGAAACAGAGTGGGAACAGAACAGGTGGAGTGACCAAAGCACACTGCTGAGGGGAGCAGCGGGGGGACTGGAGAGGTCTGCCGGCCGTGTGGGTCACTCCCTGGGTGGGGATCGAACTCAGGCTGCGGTGGCTGCCCACAGCTTCATAGTGCTGAGATGTAACCCCTGGTGCCACCAGGGAGGCCCTATTTCTGTGGAGTATTATCCTAGGGCTTTTTACTGCTGGGATTTTTTTTTTTTTTTTGAGGCTGTTGTTTTATCCTAGGGGTACAGCCAAGCAAACCCAGGTATTAGCTGGATGAACAGGAGAGCCCCAGGCCCTCTGCCCACTGCATGGGCCAGGACCGTGGGTTCCTGGTCCTCACCCTCCCAGGCAAAGTTAAGGGTTTTCTGAGCATGTGGAGCTAAGGCTGCGCACAGCTCCCAGGCAGCTGCTCCCTTCCTTCCTGGCTGGGGCCTTCTCTTAAAGTGTGATCCCTGCAGCTGTTAGCTTACGCAGGTTCCGCCAGCCTCCTCCCGAAGTGCGATGCCCACTTTCCTCATAGCAACACTAAACTGCCCTTGGTGGCTGCCTTTGGTTTACAGTGCTGGCCAGGAGAGCCGTGCAGGAGTACATCATCACGTCCATCAAGGAGGTTTTGAGGATTCACTTCAACCGCGCGGTAGAGCTCCAGGTGAGCCCCGGGGGCTGCAAGGGGTGTGGAAGCCTGGGTCGCGTGCAGGCACGTGGTGATGCTGGGGAACCTCTCCCCTGTGCCCTCCCTCCTGGCCGCACCCCAGTGTCCCTTCATCAGGGAAACCCTTCCTGAGCCCAGCCCGGCCTAGTGGAATCCACCGGCGGGGAGTGTTGGTAGCGTTGCAACAGAGAGGCTCAAAGACCAGGCTCGGGGTGGTGACCCAGGCATCCCGCCTCCCTGGACTTACACGAAAGAACTTGGATGAGAGCGTCAGGTAGATTTTGGAGTGACTGTCCTGGTATATTCAGTGAGGTAGGGATAGAACTGCGGCTGTTATGTCCTGGCCCCGGGTTTGTGCCTCTTCTCCCTGGGAGCTCAGACAGCCACACTCTACCTGCACCGTCCTGAGTGGAGCCACCGGGCCACTGAGTGTGGGATGTGGGGTTCAGACACGTGGTGTGCTGCAAGGACAAAATATGCATCAGCTCTCCAAGACTTTGGGGGGGGGGAGGAATAAAAAATATCTCCTTAGTAATTTTTTGCACTGCTCCATGTTGAAATGCTATTTTGGGTACATTGGGCCAAGTCAAATATATATAAAATTAATTTCACCTGTTTCTTTTATTTGCACTGTGGCTACTAGAAGTTTAAAAATCACATGTGTGGCTCTTATTTCCTCTGGGCAGCCCTGCTCAGTAAGATAGGTAAGATAAACCCAACACAGAATCTCCAGCCCTGCAGAGCTCTGTGTTCAGCTCAGATACTGGCTGTTCTCCTTTCTGTCCTGGCTTTTGTACTTTTGTGCTATTTTCTGGGAGGTTGGCCGCTGTGTGAAAGGGGTAACTAAAATAAAATTGCATTGTGAAGTGTGATTCCCCTTGTTTAAAGCCATTTATATCTTACCTAGTTACTTAACGCTTTTCCTACTCAATAGAGCAGCCTGGAGATTTCTTGAATCACAGTAATCTCAAATTTTGATAATTATTGTCTCCTGTATCTTATTTTTGTAGGTTTATGAGCTGTTCGCTGACTTTACGTTTCTGGTAACATCCGGTCCTTTCGTTTACACGGCAATATCAGTCATAAATGTCCTGGTCAATAGCAAACTTGTCCGAGACCAAACGCCTTTGATCTTGGCTGTGAAACCTTCCTTCCTTGTGCCAGAGTCTCGGTTCCAGGTTCAAACTGGTGAGAAAGCAGTCTTGTTGATTGATTGGGGACTTGTCAATAGAATTTTAGTTTATTTTCATTTTTATTTATTTATTTTACAGATTTATTTATGCACACAAGAACTGGGATACAGGCCAGAGGCGAGGGGGGGAGGGTTGAGAGCATTCACCAGAGACAGAGTGAGGAGCAAGACAGGCAGATCTGCTGCAACACACTGCTGAGGGCGGCAGCAGGTGGGCCAGGGGGTGTCTGCTGCGCCATGTGGGTCAGCTCCTGCCCGGGGATGGAACTCAGTCCGCAGTGGCTGCTGATAGCTTCATAGGGCTGCGCTTTAACCCACTGCGCCACCAGGAAGGTCCCTGCTTCTTTTATTTCTCCACCAAGTTTTTCCTGTGAAAGTAAGATTATTTTTTTTTTTAAGATTTATTTACTTATGCATATAGAACTGGGGTACAGGCCAGAGGTGCAGGGACAGTGAAAGGATTCCCCAGAGACAGAGTGGGGAGTAGAATAGGCCGAGTGATGAAGTACACTGCTGAGGGGAGCAGCGGGCGGGCAGGAGAGGTCTGCCGCGCCATGTGGGTCACCTCTAGGGTGGGGATCAAACTCATGCTGAGGTGGCTTTAGCTTCTTAGTGTTGTGCTTTAACCCGCTGCACCACCAGGTAGGGCCAAAAGTAATAGTATTTTAAGATAACACCAGCTACCATGTCATCGCACTTATACACACTGAGGAATTACTCTCTGATGCATTTAGGTATGTTTGAAAATATCTCAGTTGTATCTTCTGACGCTTACGTTATTCTGTATTTTTCCGTTTTAAAATGATGCGAGTTGCTTGAACTTGCATATGTCCGCTCGTTCCTGAGTTGATTTTCTACATTTCCATGATTGGCTCATAGACAGCTGTAATACTTTGTCACGTGCTGCGGCTGACTTCGTTATTCAGAGGCCGTTTCCCCCGCTCTTCACTCCTCTGTGCTAAAGATGCCCCCGGCTCACGCTGTGGCCTCTGCTCTTTCAGTGCTGCAGTTTGTGCCTCCGACCGTGGACACGGGCTTCTGCAACTTCACCCAGCGCATGGAGAAGGGCCTGTTGATCGCCCTGTCCGCAGTGAGGAAGCGCCAGCCGGGCACATATAACCTCACGGTGCAGGTGAGCAGCAGGAGAGCCCGCCAGATGCTTTAGCCTTTAAAGAGGGGATGCTTTTCATAATCTGCCTTCCCTGTGCACTCAGCTCTCACTAATCCCCTCTCCTGGGAGGGCTGGGTTCACGTGGAACAGGCCGCTCCTGTCTCGCAGTGTCCACAGTGATGGGGGGAGGGAGTGACGGGGCTCAGCGTCTTTGAAGACTGCAGGGGAGCAGGAGAATCCGGGAGCCCTGATCCAGTGAGCAGGGGCGACCCTGTGCAGGACAGTTGGTCGTGGCCAGCAAGGACACAAGGCCAGCTTGCAGGTCCCCTGGGGAGGGGGCCTAGAAACCTCATGTTTCGTGTTTTGAAAATCTGTGAGCTGCAGCGGGTCCCTGGAGGAGCTGCGGCTGGCTGCGAGGATGGGCGTTGGCGTGCCGTGTGGAAACTGCCGCTGTTTGGCTATTTCTTTGGTATTTTCTTCATAATCTTTGTTCTCTCCCCCTGGAATTCATTTTAAATTCATTTTGGTGTTCCTGGACTCACTTTCTGTCTTTCTGACTTTGTCTCCTCTTTTCCACCTATTTTTGATTCCTGCGATTAGAGATTTCCCAGGGCTTGTCCGCCACGTCCTGAGTTTAGTCTTCGGCTGTGTCCACGATGCTCTCTAATCCCGCTGTTGCATTTCTTGTGCTCCTCGTGGCCGGCCCTCTGCTCCCGTCTCGTGGTCGCCTTTCCGGCACTGACACAGGGTCACGTGGGATGATGGTGCACGGGCTCCTCGAGAGCCAGAGGACACGACGAGGGCGCTCCACAGCTACGTCTGTTTCCTCTGCAGCCACTGTTCTGTGTGTCCATCTAAGTCCTTTGTGCAAATGCTGTCAGTCTGCCAGATATGTCTGCAGTTGCTTGTTGTAGGCAGGTAGAGGCCAGTCCTTCCTCTCTGCAGCTCATTCGGCAGAGGCCGGGGGATCCCCTGATGGGAGAGCTCCCTGGAGCACTGGCCGGGGGGCTTCTCTCCCAGGGCAGCTGTGGTCAAAGGCAGGTACACTGGGCCCTGCGCCCTTGTGCAAGAAAAGGACACACACTTCTGAGCACAGAGCACGTCCGAGTAGTTTTCGCCGTGACTCTGCCCCGTCTTTCCTCCCTTGCCCTCTCGGCCTTGTGTGCGTGGGGGCTCTGGAGCTACCCGTCTCTACCCACCTTCCCGTGGGGGGCCAGACCCGCCGTCGGGCTCTCGGCCCTTCAGGCAGGTAGCTCACGCCCCCTGGGAGCAGTTCTGGGGCGAGGGCGTGGCCGTGCCATCTGGCCGCGGTGTGTCCGTCCACTCGTTGGCCCACCCTCAGTCCCCCGATCTCCACGGAGGAGGCTCCCACAGGGCCCTTGGGGACCCCGTCCTGTCTCCACCTCCCAGAAGTCCGACACAATGCCAGATTTCTTCCAGTCTCGGTGCTGCTGTGGATTTATCCCCCTTTGCTTGGCTTCTTGGTGTTTCAGTGGGATTTGGGGTCGGCAGGACTGCAAATCCACACGCTCATCTCATTACTTACTGTGGAGAAACATGTCGAAGTACTGCAGAAGGGAGCCAAGTCGTACACCAGTTACTCTTCCTTTTAGCGCGTTACCTCCTGGACACAAGACAGACAGAGAAGCTGTGGGAGACAAGTTCAGGCAAGCGTTTACCAGAGCCCGTAGATTGGCTTTGGAAGCTCATCCTGCCCTCTTCTTTCAGATCCTGAATGTCACCGTGGCTTCGCCCCGCGCGGCCCCTTGGCGCGGCCCGGTCAGCATCGTCTTCGCCGTTCGCGGCTCGCAGGGCCTTCTGAGTGGGTGGGAGGTGAGCGAGCAGCTCAGGAACCTGACCGTGGTGGAGTTCAGCTTCTACCTGGGCTACCCGGTGCTGCAGATTGCCGAACGTGAGTACTGTTTCTGCAGGTGCTGGGGTGACCGCCGGTGCTTCTGTAGGCGTTCTCAGGTGCCGCCCCTCTCTTTCCCGGCTAACAGGTGCTGTTAGAGAGGGTAGCAGTTCTGGAAAAGGTAAAACCCGAGTGGTGGAGAACAGACGTTGGTTGCCAGGGTGACGGATGGGAGGAAGCTAGATGACAGGACAGCAGACGGCAGTTTGGGGGGTGACCGGGGTTCTGTGTCTTTTCAGGTGGTTACGTGACTATACGTTTCTCAAAACCCACAAAGCCGTACACCCCAAAGAATAAACGTTA
>NW_004567106.1:66126833-66152857 GCF_000260355.1 Condylura cristata | reverse complement strand
CCCGGCAGTGCAGTGCGGGAAGCCCTGGGCCCGGGAACAGCCCCTGAAACCCATTGTTCTGGAACAATGGCATTTCAAGGGGAACTCTTGGGTGAGTTCTCGGAAACAGTGTCCCACAATGTACCGAAACAGGCCATTATCATACATTAATTCAGCAAAACATTTACAGACAAATAAAAGTGCAAGAGAGCAAAGTTTTAATCAGCACAATAGAGAAAGTACCATAAGGGACTAGGAAGGAGGTATTTAAAATACTCAGCTTCAAAGCTTCCTCCTTTTACCTTTTTTTTTTTTTAAAGATTTATTTATTTTATATACACAAGAGCTGGGGTATAGGCCGGAGATGAGGGGGTGAAAAGGTTCACCAGAGACAGAGTGTGGAGCAGAACAGACTGATCTGCTGAGGGGAGCAGCAGGCGAGACAGGGGAGACCTGTGCCACATGGGTCACCCCCCTGGCTGGGGATTGAACTCATGTTGCAGTGGCTGCAGACAGCTTCATAGTCCTGAGACTTAACTCCCTCCTTTTACCTTTTGTTTAATGATTTCTCTAGAATCATTCAGCTAAGAGGATGCAAGTTAAATCCCTCTACTTGTGAACAGTTTCAAGAACAAACCTCCCTGTAGGAAAATAGTAAGAACTTTTGTAGCCATAGGCAAGAAGCCTGCCTGACCTAGATCGTGGGCTGTCGGGCTTAGCCTTGCTCCCCGCCTTTTTCTCCTGGAGACTGCCCACCCTGCCTTCACACCCACATGGCCTTCATCCTTCCCTCTCTAGAGCTAAATTATGTAGGGAAGAGAAGGCAGAAACTGGCCCAGCCCCCCAGAACACCAACCGTCCTGACTGTTGGAAACATGTTTTTTACTGATTTTTCTCCTTCTCCCCCGCTTCTGTTTCCAGCCTTCCAGTACCCACAGCTCAACTTGTCTCAGTTGCTGAAGTCCTCTTGGGTAAGGACAGGTATGTTTGACTTACGTAATGTTCTGGGAGCCCCGAGGAGGAGCTGTCTGTGCGGGGTGCTCAAACGATGCCGCCCTTTCCTGTTTCTGAGTCCTAAATTCAGGACAGAATGTACTTTAAATTCTTGGCAAAGAATGAATGAGAACGGGATTCGGTTTTGGCTGAGGGCAAGTGTCCCCACTGAGTTACGGCACAAAGAGGCCTGGCTTTCTTTAAAACTCGTGCATCAAGTCTGAGACAGGGCCGAAGAGGCACTGGCAATGTTCTGACCCAGAACAGGGACGGGCTTGAAGCAAGAATCACTTTTCCCCCTCAGGTCTTGTTTGTTTGCTTTTAATAAGGACGGACAAGGTTGCTCCCTATGCAAATAAGAAGCTTTCTTTAAAGTCCTGCAGGCCGGGGTCAGATATATTTACAGCTCTCCGACTCAGGGCCTTGGGGAGGAAGCCGGCTGCCCTGGGCCATCACCCCACACCCTGCAGGCGCTCATGACTTCCCCAACAGCGCCCAGGAAACGGTCTTTGCGCTGTGACCGCATTGCCGATGATATTCAGGGGCCTGAGACTTGCCCTGTTCCGTCTCGGAGGGGCCGGCACCAGCCCTGCTTCTTCCTCCTCCGCCTTGGGGACAGCCAGCTGACAAGACATAATCCCACTGACAGCAGGCCCCTGAGGTCCAGCGCCATCTCTCCACTCAGCTTGTGAGTCCAAGTCTTGAGTCTGGATAGGGTGTGACTGTGAGCTCTTGCTAGACATTCTGAAATGATGGCAGACACAGTATTTGCAGGTGTGAGGTACTGTTGGGCCAAGGCCCCCACGCGGGGAGTTGCTGGTGCTTCCGGCAGCAGTCTGTGGGACAGTGGGAGCATGCACTTGACCCTGAGACCCACAGCCTCCACTTCCCGGACTCCCCTTACATCCGTTTCGCCCTTTGAATGTCTTCTGTCTGGGGGTTGGCATTTTAGAACAACCCTGTATGTAACATATTGTAATAATCCTTCCTCCTCTCCGCTGCCCTCCCCACCCCGCGCTCCTCCCCTCCCCCTCCCCTTCTCCCACCACCCCTGGTCTTGGCTCCTGCGTGCTGTGACCCCCGTAGTCCTCTTGGGTGTGGTGGAGAAGCAGTTCCAGAACGAAGTGTTCCAAGCGGAGATGGAGCGCAAGCTCGCGCAGCTGCTCGGCGAGGCGTCCACGCGGAGGCGAATGTGGCGCAGGGCAACCGTGGCCGCGGGGAACAGCGTGGTGCAGGTATGGGGTGCCGAGGAGGGGAGAAGGGGTACCAGCTAAGAAAGATGCCCTTTTCCCTCATAGAGCGCCAGCGCGCGAGGACTTTCCAACCCCGGCCGACTCTGTAGTAGGGAGCCGCCCTGAATGTGGCAGCTTTCGGTTTCCTGGCGTCTAGACAGACGTGGCCAGGGCCTGACTGAATGGCCGCTGAAGCAGTGGGCCCGTGGCCGGCCTGCGGAGAGTGGCTTCCCCGTTGCCATGGGGCGACCTTTCTCACTGGAGGTTCCCCATGATCAGTTTCAGGGAATGCTGATTGCATCTTGATAGTATCCTAGAGATCAGCTCATGCATCTTCGGATCAGAAAGAGGAAGGTTTTCTGCCTGCTGTTCCAGCACTTCATCCTCCCCACCTCTCCCCTTCCCCACCTGGGCGATGACTTGTTACCCCAGATTTCCTTCATTTTGTAAACGGGTAGCAGGGTTACAAATGGCAGGTACATTTGGATGGAAAATTGCCAGTTTTGAAGCACACGTACTCAGACTTGGAAGTTGGGGCTGTAATGTATTTCCATTTCAAGGTGAATTGTTATTTTAGAGTTATTTCTTTACCAACTGCTGACTTGTGGAGCTAGGGAAAAATGAATATTTAGAGGCCCTGCATTGTGGAGACAGGAAACCAGGGCAAAACCCTGCCTGAGGGGCGGGGAGTTGAGGGCTTAGTGGCATTAGCAAGACGGCGCAGAGCTGGCCCTGGGGGCAGAGAAGGTGGCAGTCTTGCTGAGGCTGGCATCCTCCTCCTCTGGCTCTTCCACCAGGCTTCCCCCTGAGCTTTGCTGTGTTTCCCTCAAGAAAGGTGGCTGTTGGGTTTCTACAGCAGTTTCTTTGCCGGGTGTAGTAGAATATAGAGAAACATAAAACGAATGAATAGAAAATTGAGAATAACATTAAATGAAGCTAAAACACAGGAAGAAGGCCCTCCCTGGTGGCGCAGCGGGTTAAAGCACTGCACTGAGAAGCTAAAGCCACTTCCGCATGAGTTCGATTCCCGCCTGCCCTGGAGGAGACCACATGGGGCGGCAGACCTCTCCTGGCCCGCCCGCTGCTCCCCTCAGCAGTGTACTTCGTTGATCTGCCTGTTCTGCTCCCCACTCTGTCTCTGGTGAAGCCTCTCACCACCCCTGAGCCTCTGGCCTGTACCCCAGTTCTGTATGTACAAATAAATAAATCTTTAAAAAAAAAAAAAAAAACACAGGAAGAAAATGATCCCCGAAACCTTCACCATGTTCAGCAGCCCTGGCTGCATAGAGCTTGAGGTCTGGGTGGAGTTGAGACATGTGTGCACAGAAAGCAGCCCAAGAACACCCACCCTCGCCCAGACACGCAGCAGGGTGCAAGTTCCCTGAGGCAGGAGTGTGGGGTTAGGAATGGGACAGAGCCACTCCAGGGCATCACCCACAGCCGGTGGCTGTGAAGCAGGCCCTGCTGTTCTCCACTGCTGGCCTCTCAGACACGGAGATGTGGGCAAGACGTCCACGCAGCCGAAATGTCCTGTGTGAAAGTGGAAAAATGTGGAAATAAGCCATTAGGATATGGTTAGGTAAATCAGTTCTGGTGAGTCTTTGCCTGCGGGAATATTATGCCGCTGTCCTCTTTTTTTGAATCAGCAAGTGATGAAAGTGTCAAAGGGAAGAGAGGCTACAAAGGCAGGCATGAAACCCACCCGAGGGTTCTAGAAAACTCAGGACAATGTAATGGAAGGAAAGACACCAACATGTATGTGATGGTTTTCCTTTTTTGGTTGCTTGACTGTCAAAGGACTTTTCATTTTATGCTTTAGGCGTTCATGTGTTTTTCAGGATTTTTTCAGTGAGCATGTACTTTCCAGAGTGAGCATGTGATTTTAATCAGAAAATAAGTTAAAAAATGAAACTGGAGATGGTGCCCAAAATGATGACTCCATCCTTTACACCAGGATGGTGTGGACTCCAGGTATGAGCCTGGTAAGAAGTCATCTGGAAGGGATGCGGCTATTAGAGTGTTGTGATGATTTCTTTCAGATTGGACAAGGGTGTAGAATCTTTAATTGAGAAGGGGATCACAAGATAGTTTGGGTTTATGGCTTCTGTAAGAAGTTTTTAAAACTCCTTTCACACTCTCTTAGATAAGAGTCCACTTTGAAGGCTGAGCAAAGACTAATTCCTCTAGCACATTTGGGGGAGAGGTGGGTAGTTGGGGAACAGAAGTGGTCTGGTCTGGCCTGGAATTGCAAGCAAAGGGCTGGACAGAGGTGAAGGGGTTTAGAGAACAGATTCTCCAGGGATGAGTGTGGATCTATGTTCACAGATTTTGTGCACGATCTGGAAGAAGGCGTTCAGGGTGAAATCATGAAGTTGTTGGTTTGCCAGAAGTTTCCTGCAGTGAGGTAGGAGGTCCAGCGGTCATGTCCCAAATGCACGGCGGTATTACACAGCTGTCCATGTGGTGGAAACGTAGCTGCTGCATTTGCCAGTAGTTAATGCCGAGACCAAAAATTCACAATGTGCGTGTAAAATTGAGGGTTCTGCGTCATCGATCATTTCCCCAGAGCATCAGTCAGGCGTTTTGCTGGATCCAAAATGGGCAGTAAAGTTGTATATATGTTGTTAAGAGACAGAGCAACAAAATAGAAAACAGTTTATGCAAAACTGTGATCTATCAAGGGTACTAAATTTTGAAGTCCTAGTATAAAAAGAATACCTTTAAAACCAGAGTGATACATTTTGGGACAAATCAAAGTGCTGACTGACCCAGCAGACTGAATTTATGACTTTTCTCTAGCCTGCCTGAGGCATAGAGACATAAAGCATTGTATAAATGTAAAGTGTACAATTTAATAATTTTACTTATATGTGGTAAGATAATTATTGCAATAAGGATAGTAATTAATCTTTCATATAGTTCAATTCCCTTTCTGTTGTGTGTGCTGGGAACTTTTAAGATCCACTCTCTTAGCATTTTCCTAGTATACAGTGTTATTGTTAACTGTAGTCACCACGTACTAATTTAGATTTCCCAGAATTTAAAACTGGAAGTTTGCTCCCTTTGACCCATTTTACCTATTTCTACTACTACTTCACCCTGGCAGCTGTCAGTCTACACTCAATTTCTATGAGTCTGACTTTTTAAAATTCTACATATAAGTGAATTTTACTTGTCTTTTCCCCTCTGGTTATTTCACTTAGTACAATGCTTTCAGAGTTCATCCATTTTGTTGCAAATGGCAGGATTTCCTTTTTTATGGCTGACTAATATTCTTCACACACGCACATGCGTGCATGTAGACAGTTTCTTCATCCATTCATGCACAAATGGACATCTAGGTTGGTCCATGTTTTGGTGGCTATAAGTAATGCTGCAGTTTCTTCAAGATAATGATATCCTTTCCTCTGCATCTATACCCAGATTGGGATTACTGGATCCTATGGTAGCCTCTGAGGACCCTCCATACTGATTTCCATAGTGACTGCATCAATTTACAGTCCCCCAGCAGTGCACAGGGGTTACCTTTTCTCTACATTCTCACCAATACTTACTACTTAATATCTCTTGTGGTTTTGATTTACATTTCCCTTATTATTATTGGTATTAGCATGTTTCCATATACTTGTTGGCCATTTGTGTATATACTTATTTTTTTGCCACTGAATCATACGAGTTTCTTATTTTTTGGATAGTAGCTATCTCATTAGAGATATGATTTGCATTTTTCTCCTATTATATAGGTTCTTTCAACTTTGTCAGTTATTTCTTTTGCTATGCAGAAGCTTTTTAGTTTGATGTAGTTTTTTGGTGGAGTCTTCAGTAGCATTTTCTGTGTATAAGATCATATCATCTGCAAATGGAGACAACTTCTTTTTCTGATTTTGATTCCATTTATCTGTCTATTTATTTATTCCCTAATTACCCTGGCTAGGATTTATTTGTACTCTGTTGCATAGAAGAGTTAAGAATGAGAACCCTTGTCTTTATCATACTCCTAGTGGAAAAGCTTACAGCTTTTCACCATTGAATATAATAGTAAATGTGGGTCATCATATGTAGCCTTTATTATATTGTGATATGTTTATTTCATACTCAGTTTTTTGAGAATAAATGTTGTATTTGATCATGTGCTTTTTCTGTATTTATTAAGATGATTGTATGATTTTTATCTTTAATTTATTATGATGTATCACACTTTTAAATTTGTACATGTTGAACCACATGCATTCCCAAGATGACTCTCATTTGAGAATCATAGTGTATGATTCTTTTAATGGGCTGTTAAATTTGGTTTGCTAGTATTTTGTTAAGAAATTTTGCATTTATGTTCATCAGCGATATTGGCCTATATAGCTTTATTTTCTGTTGCTCCACATCTGGCTTTGGTATCAGGTATTGTTAGTCTCACAAAAAGTTGGTGTGTATTTCTCCCTCTTCAACTTTTGGGAATATTTTGAGAATTATTTTTTAAATGTTTGGTGGAATTCATCAGTGAAACCATCTGCTCCTGGGCTTTCCTTATTGGGAAGTTTTAAAATTACTGATTCAATTGCTATTGATCTGCTCAAATTTTCTGTTACTTCATGATTCTTTCCTGGTAGGTTTTATGTTTTTAGGAATTTTCCACTTCTTGGTTTTCCAATTTATTGGTGTATAATTGTTCATAATAATTGCCTGTGGTACTTTTTTATAATATCTCTTGTTATGTCTCTATTGCTAATGATTTTTATTTGAGTTCTCCCTCTTTATCTTGATTAGTCTAGCTAAAAGTTTGTCATTTTTGTTTCTTTTTAAAGACTCAACTCTTAAGCTTTGTTAATCTCTTCTATTGTTTTCCTATTCATTATATAATTTATTTCTGCTATTGTTTTTATTATTTCATTCCTTCTGCTGACTTGGCTTAATTTGATCTTTTTTCTTTTAGGCGTAAAGATATGTTGCTTATTTGAGATTTCTTTTTTTCTTTTTGGATGTATGCATTTATAGCTATAAACTTTCCCTTTATAACTGCATTTGCTGCATTCCATAAGTTTTGGTATGTTGTTTAACCATTTTTATTTGTTTCAAGATTAAAGAAGTTCTTTTTTGATTTCTTCTTTGGTTCATTGTTTGTTCAGCAATGTGTTAATTTTCATGTATTTGTGAATTTTCCAGCTTTTTCCCTGTTACTGATTCTGTTTCACACCTTTGTGGTAAGAAAAAAAATGTTTGATGTAATTTAATTTGTTCAGCTTTTTTTTTGTTGTCCAACTTATGGATTATCCTAAAAATGTTTCATGTGTGCTTGAGAAGACTATTCTTTCCACTGTTGGGTGGAATGTTTGTAAATATCTGTTGTGTCCATATAACTTATACTGTTGTCCTAATCAGCTGTTTCTATGTTGATTCTCTGGATGATTTACCCATTGACGAGAGCTGGCTATTTAAGAATTTATGAGATTTATTATCCTGGGAGTCATGATTCTCAGTGGGGCTGATTTTGCCCTCCTCCCTCCCTTCAGGGTTCATTTGGTAATGTTAAGAGACATTTTTAGGTGTCACATCTGGTGATTAGAGGCTAGCATGGTTGTTGCACTAGCCTCTCTAATCAATAGAGGACAAGGTTGCTCCTTGGGACAGCCCCCTACGTCAAGTAATTATCTGGACCAAATGACAGTCGTGCCCAGGTTAAGAAATCCTGCCTTGAACAATGGGGTGAAAAATCTAATAGATTCCAGAATGACCTAGATAGAAGCAGCAATACTTTCAGAGCACCAGGGATGTACCTAAGACTGTATTTGGTGGTGGGAAGAAACAGTACAATCCCGTAGCATATGGGTGCTTGTTGGTAGCAACTCTAGACAGACCAGTTGTGGCTGTCCTCAGTTCTGTGTATACTACTTACCTGTTGGTCTTAGAAAAGACTGGAAGGTGTTATTTCACATAGAGGAACTTGCATTTTTATGTCTTCCTGTCCATCGAGAGCATCATGGGGATTCTGGAATCTGGAATGGTGGGTGAAGCTCTTTATGAGAACTGGAGTAACAGAGTCCTGGCGAACACAGTCAAGACTGAGTGCTTTGAAACATAAGCTTCTAAATGCTAATGGTTTCTGTTATCTTTCAGGTGGTAAATGTGTCCAGGCTGGAGGGAGATGATAATCCTGTGCAGCTTATCTACTTTGTGGAGGATCAAGATGGAGAAAGACTCAGTGCAGTCAAGTCTTCAGATCTGATTAACAGGATCGATATCCAGAGAGCAGCCATTATCTTGGGTTTCCGCATTCAGGGCGCTGTTGCCCAACGTAAGTGTGTGAGACGTGGCCTGACGTGGCGGGCTGTGCTGTACTGGGTCTGACAGAGAACTCAGAACTGAAAACATTACATTTTAAGCCCTTGTTATGCAGTGTCACTTACATGTCAGTGGTAAAGATTCATTTGCCAAGTGTTTCCAGGGTCTTGTAGGTTCAGTCTTTGCTGCTGGTTGCTACCTAGCATTTTGTATGGTTGGTGTGATAGGAAATGACGGTAGCTGAACTTTAATATTTCTCCCCCACTCTTGTCCTATTTCTTCTTTGAAACATTTCGTCCTGGGCAAAAACAACATGCTTTCTCTGTGTGTCTTCCAGAATCTTACGTGTCCTATTTTGAGTGTTGTGGGGACGGTGAGTCACGCAGGAAGCCGGGAGGTGCCCTCTGCGTTTGTTGGCTTCCTTCTGAGTCTTTGAACACAAAGACGTCCTTGATCCTCACCCTTCTCATTCCTGTATCCCTCCCATCCTACCCTTCTGCCGCTCCAGAATTTAGAAAGAGGTGTTTTGATATTTCTTTATTTTTACTGGAAGATGTGGCTCCTGACGGCCTGGCAGTGGGGGCCCTTCGTGCCTTCGTTTCCAAGCCACAGACTTGGGGGTATTTAACGGGAAGAAAAGGGAAAAACCCAGAAGAGTGTATTTCAGGAATGAGACTGTTTCTTTAATGAGACTGTTTTCTCTTATGATTCTGGGCGCCAACTTCAGTGGTAGAGGGGAAAGCGACTGTTGGGAAGAGCACATCAGAGGACACTGAAAAATGCTTTAGAGTGGACGTGGAAGGGACCAAGGCAGTTTCTAAGACTAAAGCAACCCAAGGGCCCACGGACCAAGAAGATGTGGTCTGTGCCACACACAACTACTCAGCTGCCAGGAACGAGCATTTACAACATTTATAGAAAAATGGTAGAAGTTCAAGGGAATGACAGGGCAAGAAGATACAGACAAATATTGGTTCTTTTTTCACGTATAGGGGTAAAACAGGCAATCACAGTGATGAGCTGATGTAGCAGAATAACTATAAACAAGTGGACATTCATCAACCAAGTGAAGTTTCCGAGGTTAAAGTGCAGATGGGGAGGTGAGGGAGAAAGGGCCCGAGGGGGTATCAGGGATGGTGGTGGGGAGAAAACAGACAAACAAGCAGAATACCAGAATGACAGTTTTGAAATTATCCTTGGGCGTGGAAATCTGCACATCCCTGGAAGCTCACCAGAGTGAGAGCTGATGCTTCCCCCGACCTCCCCACGGATGGGCGAAGGTGGCAGACGTAAGCAAAGCCCGCGGGTGGCTTGTTTGGATATGGCTGCGTGAGTGTTCCTTCTCAGAGGGTGAGGAAAAGTGGAAGCACGTGTGCTTAAAGCGCTTCCTTGACGACATTTTGGGAGGCGGGGAGGGGACGGGGCTGGGGTGTGGGTGTGGGGCGCAGGGCTGTGCCCCTCCAGCTGGGTGTGTCTCTTTTGCAGGAAGATGAACTGCAGGAGGGAGGGTCTGGCCACCCCTCCAGTCCGGTCCCACCGTCTCTTTTTGCCTCTCGCTCCTCAGTTTTATGGTAAATGCCACAGTGGCGACAGTCCTGGGATTTCAGGATTAGGGGTAGGAAGAAGTGGGGTCCAACACCAGGACCATCCCAGGCACTGTGCATCCCAGTGTCGGACCCCGTGTGGACCCTCTGTGCCTCATACAGGGGTTCCTGGGTTAGGACCGCGAGGCGTGTGGTCCAGCCCCCCACTTTGACTCTGTCACCCTTCTCGGTAGCTCTCATGCAGTGTGAGCTCTAGCCAGCTAAAAAAAATACAGATTTTTAGCGCTTGGTCTCGTTCCACACCCCATGCAGCCTCTGTAATTTGTTGCCACCCGATGTTGAGTGCTCCCTGACTGCTCTGGAATCGTGCTCTTCACACAGAGCTTTTGCTTCGGAGAGCTTGCTGGAGTCGACCCCCCACTTAAGCCGGCACCCGAGTCTCCTCTGTTGTTCCATCTTTGAGAAGCATTTCCATGTGTGTATGTAGCACGTGTTAGCCATTATAAGATGTGAAAAGACCTTGACACTCAGGCCCCTGAAGCCCGGACAGACGTGTCTGCATCAGGGACGGATGAGCCAGCAGTGTGGGGGTTCAAGGTGGTGGACGTGTGTGATGAAATGAGCTGGAGGATAGTGGGGACTGTCGGGGGGTCCGGTGTTGGCTGCAGCAGTGGTGATGCACAGGCCCCGGGGCGGGCAAGGCTGTGGGGTGGCGGGGCTTGCAGCCTGACCTGGGGCCCGAGCGCCCCGAGGACCGGCAAGAGCAGAGCTTTGGGAGAGGCGAGGCCTGTGAGTGGGTGTGGGGTGAAGCCATGCGGGGTGGGACTAGGGGAAGAAGCTTGTAAAGAAAATGAAGGAGGACAGCGTCATGGAAGCATAATCATCCCAGGCCCCAAAGCTGGGGCTGAGAGGGGGCCTTGGCAGGAAAGTGGGGAGTTGCAGATTCAGAAGGCGTCAGGGGTGTGCAGTATCCCTTAAAAATGCCCCGTACCTTTGCTAAAGCAGTTTCCGTGAAAAACGCTGTTGGAAGGATTGGGGGATGCAGGAGAGCAGATTAAGGCCGTGCTCACAGACCGCTTATTAGGGTTTCTGATTGGGGGTGGGGGCGGGCAGAGCTTTCCTGCGTGGAATTCACCTGGCTTCGCTGTCTAATTGGCTCCGTTCTCCTGGCCCCATCGTTTGTGTCCTTTGTGCCTCCCGGGGGTGACTTTCTGAGAGGTGCTGGGCTCCCTCTCCTGCCCCCAGGAGATCTCAGCCCCTCACCTGTTGTCTTGAGCTGAAGCGACGGGGACTTCGCAGGTTTCACGCTCACAAAGGCAGACTCGCCTCTCAGAAGGGCTGTCTGGAGAGCGGAGAAGAATGACCAGGCTCCTTTTTCCTGTCCACAGCTGTGGATAGGGTGAAGCGGCCGTCCCCCGAGTCCCAGAGCAGCAACCTGTGGGTCATCGTTGGCGTGGTCATCCCGGTGCTGGTGGTGATGGTCATCGTGGTCATCCTCTACTGGAAGCTATGCCGCACAGACAAGCTGGACTTCCAGCCCGACACCGTGGCCAACATCCAGCAGCGCCAGAAGGTGAGGACGTGCCGGGCCCCACGCACAGGGCCGTCTCGGGCGGGTGAGTGTGCAGGCTGGTGCTGAAAGACGGGGAGCTGGGCGGGACGCCGAGCGTCCTCTGTGGCACGTGCTTTCGCCTGTGAATTCTGGTCTATTCAAACCCTGGGTATTTGCAGAGAATCGGAGCCACGGGAGGCTTTCTCAGGTCAGCAACCCTTCCTCCGACACACACCGCCTCTCCGAGGCTCCGTGGCATTCCACATGCCGCTTGCGAGCCTGGCTGCTCCCCTGATGAGCACCTGGGTCCCGAACACAGTAGCACGTGCCTTACATGTTCTTTTTCTTTAGGGTTGTTTTATTTATGCATATAAGAACTGGGGTGCAGGCCAGAGGTGGGGAGGCGGTGAGAGAATTCACAAGAGGCAGAGAGGGGAGCAGGACAGGCAGGTTGATTGAAATCCACTGCTGAGGGGAGCAGCGGGGAGACAGGAGAGGTCTGCTGTGCCCTGTGGGTCAGCTCCCTGGCCGGGGATTGAACTCGTGCTGCAGTGGCCGCAGAGAGCTTCATGGTGCTGCGCTCCAACCCGTTGCACCACCTGCTTTACCTGTTCTAACTTAAAATGTATAACTAGGTTATTTATTTGCTAATCTTTCACAGTGCTGTGTATGTGAGTGTGTGTGTGAGTGTGTGTGATTGTGTGTGTGATTGTGTGTGTGAGTGTATGTGAGTGAGTGTGAGTGAGTGAGTGTGTGAGTGAGTGTGTGTGAGTGAGTGTGTGTGTGTTTTGGAGCAGTTCTGTTCTAGTAGCGAAGGTCTTTGCAGGAATAAGCATCGCCCATAAGGCACTGGCTGCAGTTTCCAGTTTGGGTTTCCGTAGTTTTGCAGCCTCAGTGCAAAACTCTAGGTTATTTTTTTTAACCCTCCCCAGGTATCGGGTGTGGTTGACGTTAGAGCTCTGTTGACAGCAGTTTTTCTTTCTCTTTTTCTTTAAGCAACTCCTTTGACATGCCTTTCCAAAGCATGCATCTGGTTTTCATGCGGACAGCCATTCTCTTCTCGTACTTAGGGGCCAGCAGTTTCTGTAGGAGTTAATTGTCATATACAAGTTTTAGAGCAAGAAACTGGCCCTCGGTCATCCTAGCTTACCAGGAAAGGACACGTCCTGAGGCCCGGAGCCTTGGGAACGGGCAGGATAACCACCTGTGGGGTTCTCAACACATGCCCTCGTGGGCCTCACAGAGCTTGAGGACCCAGCCCACTTTGAAAGTGAGGTCAGGAGAAGCAAACAAGAGGCACATGAATAAGAAAGAAAAAGCCTGTGCATTGTACACCTATACCTGTTGAATGAAGAAATACACTTTTTAAAAAAGATTTATTTATGCACACAGAGCTGGGATACAGGCCAGAGGTCCAGGGGTAGTGAGAGGATTCACCAGAGACAGTGGGGAGCAGAACAGGCTGACTGACAAACTATACTGCTGACGGGAGCAGTAGGTGAGTCAGGAGAGGTCTGCCAGGCCATGTGGGTCACCTCCGGGGCAGGAATCGAACTCATGCTGAAGTGGCTTTAGCTTCTTAGTGCTGTGCCTTAACCCGCTGCGCCACCAGGGAGGGCCCAGAAATACACATTTTAAAATTAGTTTCCTTCAGTGAAATTCAGTAAAGAGTATTTTCCTCATTCTTGACGACAGAATGCAGACCTCTGCTTACATTGTCAGCTTGTGGTTAGGAAGCGCGTTAGAAGCCTTTTACCCCAGTATTGTATTTATCACCTGTCTGCATTTATTATTTACACAGTCGGCTAAGCCTGTTTTGTCATTAGACAAGCGAATGACACGGGAAAATCCTGGAAAAAAGGACTCGACACGCTGAATGATTCATAGCGTGCATTTAGAGGAATTAAGAGCAACAGCAGGTTTGGAAACCTTTTGTCCCGGGGAAGGCGTGTTGTCGTGGGGAGATGAACCTGCAGGGAGGGTTAGTCTGCCGGTCTTTTGTGCCTCAGAGTTGCTGACAGAAACACTCGGGCTGGAGGCTTGTCCATTATGTAGTGCCAGTGAACTATCAGAGGACAGCGGCTCTTCAGTCCAGAGCGGGATGCTCCCGGCCTCCTCCTCCTCCCACTTACACCCCCAAAGTATTTCCACATCCCAGATGTGGCTATAAATCAAGAGCTGGACCGGCCGGCTCTTGGCGCTCGCTGTCCTGCGGGGCCCGGGGTTGGGGTGCAGCCGGACTGCCCGTTCTGGGAAGGGGCTTCTGCGTGGAAGCTTCGGGGAGCAGCGTGTGGACACGCTGGACAGGACACACCGGTGCCGTTGCCACAGGCAGGGCTTGCTTTGGGGGGCACCGGAGCGCATCACGGGACCCGGGACCCACACAATTGGGAGCAAGGAAGCGAGGAGCCCCGTTTACTTTGACAGCAAGCACCTCACTTGCCTTGGTGGTGGAGAGGAGCCGGCGGCTGAGGCCCCTCCGGAAGTCCCAGCCGCCTCCCGCAGGAGTCCTCGTCTGCCCGTGGCTCGGCTTCTCGAGCCGCTCTGCTCACCGGCCCGCAGCCGCTTCTCTCCAGAGTCCTCTAGCAACCCCCAGAGCTGGGACATCTGGAAGCAATAAATCTGCTGACCGAAAATCCACACCCCCTTCTTCTTGTAATGAGCAGGCAACCTCTCCAGGTTGCCCGGGAGGACATGAATGTTGGAACAGGATGAGAGGGAGAGGCGGTGCGTCCCGTTTCGAGGCTGGGGCCTCTCGGGCAGCCGCCTCGCCATGTGTCCTCCGCGTGTCTGTGTTCCCTTTACTCTGGAGCCCAGAGGCACCTGTTCTGCTGGTCCAGCACCCCCGGTGGGGCCTGCCTCACCCTGTGCGGGTTCTGTTGAAGGAGCTGGGCGGCCCTGCCGACGCTGCCAGCCCCGCAGACAAGTGCCCTTGTGACGGAGACACTGGCTGCCTCTCCCTGGCGCCGGGCCCTGGCTCCTGCCGGCCGGCTCCGGGGCACCGGCCAGCTGTCCCTGCACTGTGTGTGCATCCAGCAGACAGTGGCGTGGGCCCTGGGCCGGGCCCGCTCACACTCTCAGACCACGGCCTCCGCCGCCCGGCCGGGCCCGCGGCAGGGACAGGGTCAAGCAGTGCCAGAGCTGAGCCGGCAGTGCAGGCGCCCGGAGGAGTGTCTGCCACCCCTCTGTAGGAGCGGGGCTGCTTCTGCCTCCCTGGAGGAGGTGACCCGGGGCTCTGAGGGGGAGCAGGGGCAGCCAGACGCAACGGGGCTCGGGCGGAAGCAACGGCCCGTAACTCAGGAAGAATGGCCCAAACGTAGGGAGGACACCCCCAGGGGCGGGCACGGTGGTGGGCACAGCCAGTGCTGGGGGTTATGGGGCCCTTCAGGGGCTGGGAGAGGGGTGTGGGCCCCGGGGACGCTCAGCAGGGCAGCAGCCAGGAATGTCCTTTGGGAGGCCACGTGGACAGTGGATTGAGAAAAGCTGCCAAACTCAGCCCATGGGCTGCACTGGCTCTTTGGCTCTCTGCAGGGTGTTCAGCCTGCCTGCAGCGCCGGGACTCGGGGTGGCCTGGGCGCTGGAGCTCAGCGTGCCGCGCTCCCCGACATCACGAGGTCCCGGGGAGACACGCGGCACGGGGCTTGCTGGCTTGCACGAGGCTTTGAGGGGGGTTGATGGGGGGGTGGTGCTGTCTCATGGCCCAGCCCCCAGACAGCCAGTGTCCCCCGGGGCTCCCGCTCGAAGGGAAGAGGAACAAAAGGACGCTCTTCCCTCAGGAATAACGGGGTCCCAGGGCGGGCCTTGGGGCACTCTGAGCTACTGGTTCCGACTTTCACTGCACTTTCACTGCACGGGGAGCTGATCTTGTTTTCCCCTTGAAGAAACAGGGAAGCTAGAAAAAGTGGAGACTTTCCAGAAAGTGGAGACAAACGAAAGGAGCTGATTCCCTGAGCGGGAAGACTGTTTCCTCTTAATTTTTTCCTTGTGTGCGGAGGGCTTTTGTCGGGGGCTCAAGCACAAGGAGGATGACAGATTTCTATTGTGATGGAAGCTGGTGACTCACCAGCCCGGAGAAGCACCAGGATTTGGCGGCTCTGTTCAGAGACCAGTGGAGTCGCAGTCAGCCAGCGGGACGCCGTGGCCACGGCCGATTCACCCGCGACAGGCACCCTTTCTCAGTTCCTTGCAAAATGTGGCGAGTGTGGTGTTTCCGTTGGCTCTGCGATAGTCTGTGCGGGCCCACCGTGTGCCACGCCCTTTGCTGAATTACACAGCCCGGTGGCCGCATTCCCGCCTCTGGCTGGCCGCTGCATCCGCGGGGTCAGAAGGCTTCACTGCCGCTGCTCTCCGTCCACCCACGGCAGACACGACGCCATCAGGCGTGTTAGTGTGAAGCATGTCGGCCTTGCACGTGCCTCTCTCGTGAGCCCTGAGAGTTGGACAGCACAGAATTTGCTTCCTACCCTTGGGGGTCCAAGGTTGTGCGTGAGGTCATTCTGTTAGCAGTGCTCCCTCCTGCACTCTGGAGACCTTGGCTAAGCACAGGGCCCCTCCTTCCATTTGGGAAAAGAAAACCTCACCTGTAGAAGCCATCATTCCCCTGTCACTGGCACATCTGCTTTCTTCCTGCGAAACAGCCCCAGAGGGCTTCTCTCAAGGCTGACCTGGCGGTGTTGGTGGTCAGGGGTCCGGGACGGTGGTCACATCTGTTGCTCTTTCACCTAGAGGCACCTGTGTCTGCTCGAGTGAGGTGCTGTTGGGGCGGAAGCAGCCCCGCATAACTGGAAATCGCTCACTTGCGGGTGTTTATCTTCAGCTGTGCACGATCGATCGTATCAATTCTGATTTCTGTGGTCATCTGACCGAGGCTTGCTCACAGGGCGCTGCAGGCTTGTCCTGTGGCTGGATTCATAAATTTCATCCCATGGGGATAACAGTATTTGCAGTTATGCGCTTCCTGCGTTAGGGCAGCACTTCAGCCTCAGTGCGCAGGTTCTTCCTGGTCACGTGGAAAAGGGTCATTCAAGTCCCGGCATCCTTCAGTCTTGTCTGAACCCCGCTCCCCATTCACACCTAGATGCTTTGCTCCAAAGAGGGTGGTGGAATCTTGGTGGCAATTTACAAGAAAACAGGTGTCAGACTAGCAAGTGTGTGGCTTACAAAAGGCCTGTGGATGACTGTGGTGGAGTATGTTGCTTACAGTAGAAGCCAAACTGGTTCTTGCGTAAACGAAATCTAGTAAGGACTGAGGGAGGAATAATGAATAAGCCAGCAGAGACGGGAGTGAGGGACGCAAATTCAGAGAAACAGCGTAAAGTTCGTGGTTCCACATCATCTTCGGAAAGAAGTTGGCGAAACCAGGCTATGAGTCTGAGTACTGTTCCAGGACCTGTAAAGCACTAACTTAGCGCTGAGGGTTGTTTCTGGGGAGGGGGGAGTCAGCCTTCCAGCAGTAAACATGGGACCTGTCACTCTGTGGTCCTTGACCTTCCAATCCCACCTGAGACAGGGGAGCAGGGTGCTGCTGGCCAGCCGCGTCATCTCTGAGGTGGGGACCACACACTAAGCATGCACTTGCTGGAGACCATGGGTACCCCGATTCTCGGATGGCTCAGGCATAGGGCCTTGTCCTGAGCTAGTTGCTGGATGAAATGAGGCTGTGTTCCTGATGTCTTGTTCTCACAGTTCTTCTATGGGAAGGATGCTTGCGTTGGTGTTTGAGAGACCATGGAGGCGAAGTGGTTAACCAGAAACATCCCTTGCCTGCTGCCCTCTCTGCAGGGCACACGAATTCAGGTCCTCACATGGAACAAACTTCCGATTCTTGGTTCCCTTTCTCCCTTAAAGAAACAATAAAGAGGGCCCTCCCTGGTGGTGCAACGGGTTAGGAAACAGCACAGCAAGCTGGCTGCAGCTACTTCATGTAAGTTCAGTTCCCGGGGCCGGAGGTGATCCACATGGCACAGCAGACCTCTTCTGACCCGCCTGCTCCTCCCCTCAGCAGTGTACTTCGTTGATCTGCCTGTTCTGCTCCCCGCTCTGTCTCTGGTGAAGCCTCTCACCATCCCTGCACCTCTGGCTTGTACCCCAGTTCTGTATGCATAAATATATAAGTCTTTAAAAAAAATTATAAAGAAATAAGAAAGAAAGCCTTATCACAGGTAGTTAGATCTTCATGAAAGAGGACCCCACCTTTTGTCTTTTTATTGCTGACCTGGATAGCTCTCCCCTCAGGACAGAGCACCATGGGAAGGTGCTACATGGCAGGTAGGTGGGCCCCTCTGTAGAATAGAGAAACGTGTGCTTGCAAGGTGAGGGAGGAAGGAGAGAGTGCATGATGTCCCACCACAGGCCATTCTCAGGAAGCCCTCTTTATGTGAAGGCATCCACAGAAGTTGTCCAGGTACCAGTTGGGAGAGAGTGTCTGTGGAGGTGGTCCAGGTATCATTTAGGTGAGGGCATCCACAGAGGTTGTCCCCCTGGAGTCCATTTCCCTTAAAAGGACTGCATACCACCAGGAAAGTGTACACCTCCAGGGGTTCTGGGAGCCAGTTTAAGATCACTGTGTTATGCCACAGACCAATGTGTGAGAGAGAATAAATCTTCCCTGGGTAGTGGGTGACTGGGGCTTGGGGGAAGGGATGGAGCATAGAGGCAGGTTTGGGTTCATTGTCTGCTAAACAGTGTTCCTGAGCAAAGGGTGTGGAAACTCACAAACTGCCCTCTGGTGAGCTGCCTGCTTTTGTAACATGATATCAATCATTTAGAAAATATGGGCCTGCCAGCCTTTGCCTTTTGTTTCTAGGCAACACCTTTGTAAACTGCTTACAGTGAGTTTTGTCCCCCTCTGCCGGGGTAAATGATTATTACAGGTGGTTTCCCATTTACCCATCGATCCTAGATTTTCAGGGCTAAATAATATATATGTGTGTGTGTGTGTGTGTGTGTGTATGTATATATATAAATATATATATATGTACAAATATATATATGTATGTATGTATATATATCTGAGCTGTTGGTGTTGTCACTCATCTGTACATAAAACCCGCTCAGGTATGACCGAAATTCTCCATAGTTAAGACAGTAGCTCTAATGACTCCCCGGGTTGCTTGGTTCTGGCCCAGAGGACTTTGCTCAACCGGAAGGACCACTGAGGCAGCCGCGTGTCTGCAGTGGTCTGCCCATCCTCTGCCAGCTGGGCCCGGCGCTCTGTGTCCTCAGAAATGGCGCTCACCCTTGTCCACGTCCCCTGAGGTGAAAGCGCCTTTCCTGTCTTAGCACAGGCTTAGAAGCTGGGCCCTGTGGGTGCCCTGTGGCTCACCGGGACCTGGTGCAGGTCCCAGGTAGGTTCCCCGCATCCCAGGTGAGAGGTGGCCCTTCTCACGGACCCCCTCCTCCTCCAGCACTGTGCCCTTGCGTCTGTGGCCACTTCTTTCTAGAACCTTTCTCCCCTGAGTTCCATCGTGCTGACCTGTGCAGTTCCTTCTCTTTCTTTAAATCTGTCTTCTGCCTTGTGTCCTGTCCCTCCTGCTAGCTCCAGGTAGAGATTCCCCCACGTTTTATCCCTAAAGTCCATTTTCATTGTAAAAGTCTCAACTCCTCCCCACGTCACCTGCCACACAGAGGCTTCCAAAGTCGCACCTGCGGCCTGCAAGCTCCCCAGAGCAGAATGTTGGCTTCGGACTTGAGCGGCTTTCCTTTGGGGCTTTTCCTGGCCTCGCAGATGAGCCTGTCGTTGGGCCACCTGGCTGTCCGGTGAACGTACTGTCAGGGCGTCCGGCAGCCGCGCCCAGCCCGAATGAGCAGCAGCACGTGCTTGTGTCCTGTGGACTTGCTGCCGATGTTGCCGACAGAGATTACGTTCAGCTTTGCTGGAGGGGGTGTGAGAAAGGGGGCAGGCGGGGACATTTGTGCAGACACCTCTACCACTGTCCAGTTCCACGGAAATTACTGTGTGTTTTCCACGCTGGTCTCGGCCGCCTCCGCTGAAGGAGCTGGGGTCTCGGGCCACGAGGAGTGAGTCCTGCTTCATCACTCATTCCACAGGGCCTAACACTGACGAAAGCCCAGGCGTGTGGGCAAGAAGGCAGGAGCCGACCCGGGGGGTATTACTTGGACTTGAGTGAGCCTAGGTTCTTGTTAGGGAAAAGGACTTGAAATGATATTAGAAGAGCAGAAAATCAGTTCAAAACCAGAATCTTTCCCTTAGGCCATGCCTTCTGGAATTGCACAGCAATTGCTGTGGTCATGTTACCATGACAGCGGGCTGGGTGTCACCTTGTGATGTCTTGGGTGCCACGGTCCTTTGCACTCTTCTTGAGTCTGGATTCTAAAGTACCTATGTTTGTTTTTTTTTAAAGATTTATTTATATGTACACACAGAACTGGGGTACAGACCAGAGGCTCAGGGGCGGTGAGAGGATTCACCAGAGACAGTTGGGGAGCAGAACAGGATGATTGATGAAGTACACTGCTGAGGGGAGCAGCGGGCGGGTCAGGAGAGGTCTGCCGCGCCATGTGGTCACCTCCGGGGCAGGCAGGGATCGAACTCATGCGGAAGTGGCTTGAGCTTCTCAATGCTGTGCTGTAACCCGCCACCAGGGAGGCCCTCAGGTACCCATGTTTTTTTGCACACCGGGGTATAAACAGCATCTTGCCCCCAGTCGCCTCTTTGGAGCAGCCTGCTGGGTCGGGGGATTGCAGGCGCAGTGCTGTGAGAAGCCCCCGCTCCCAGCCCCGCCCCTGCTGTCCACAGCCCTCGGGCTCCGGTCGGCCGTGCCACCTGCGTGTGTCTCTGTTCCAGTTGCAGATCCCCAGCGTGAAGGGCTTCGACTTTGCTAAGCAGCACCTGGGGCAGCACAGTAAAGACGACATCCTGATCATCCACGAGCCTGCGCCGCTGCCGGGGCCCGGGAAGGACCACACCACGCCCTCGGAGAACGGGGACGTGCCGAGCCCCAAGGCGAAGGTCGCGTCGAAGACCGTGCGTCACCGCGGAAGGTTCTTACCCTGCTCTCGTGCATCGTCCTCGACCCCAGAGCATGCTGTGGTGTTCAGGGAGTCAGCGTCCAGGGCCGGAACGGGGGTGGGTGGGTGCTGTCTGGGCCTGCGGCCTGGGACACTGACAGCGGCTTCCCCGGAGTCGGGGGGCTGCTGGCCACTCAGTGGACCAAAGCAGGCCTGATGCTTGCTCTCCCATCGCATCTGGGTGATAGGGGGTATCTGCTGGGACTTGCTTTGGGGTTGACCCGCTCAATGTATATTTTCTGAGGTCAGCATGCCAGGCCCCCTGGAGACAGCCGTCCGATGTGAGGGTGCACGGTCTGTGACGTGCACTGGGCCAGCAGGCTCTGCTGTCACTGTCGTGTGTTTGGGATGGTGTCACGTGCTGTGTTCTCTGCTTGGGTTTCCTCCCACAGTCTTCCTGGATGCACGTCGGGGTGACCTCCTCACGGCCTCCGCCCTGCCCAGCAGCCCATGCCCAGTTTATTGGCCCTCAGCCTGTCAAAATGAGCACGCGGAGACCTTGTCACCAGGCTCCGTGGGAGGCCCGAGTGGCCTCGGGTGTCCAGAGCAGGGCCATGACCGCTACCGAAGGCCGAGTACAGAAGCAGCTTTCGCTGTGTGGACTCTGAGGCGTGACGTCCCATCACAGCGTGGCTCTTGACCCCTCAAATGAGCGGCCTTGCCTTTGAGCTTTGGAGTTTCAAATCCAGGTTTTTCTGCTCAGAGGGAAAAAGCGTGTGATTGCCTTTGAAACGCTGTCATAATTTCTGACTTATCAGAAAGCCTACCCCATGGGGTTCTGGCCTAGTTTTGAGAATCTGATGCTATTAGAACATGATCTTTACAAAAGAAAATGTGTGATGGCGCGAGAGGCAGGCTAAGATGAAACAGGATCATTAAATTTAGTTCCTAGGCTTAGTTCACTGTTCAGAGTCTTACAAAGTGCTTTTTCTTCCTGTGGTCTCATCCTAAGCATTTAGTCACGACATCTCGGTGGTTTGCAAGGCTAGCGGGTATTTGAGCATCTCGGAGGCTCCAGAATGTCTTGGCATCTCACATCGTGGTTTAAGCCAGGAAACGCCAAGAGAAGTGCTCCCTGGCTGCGGGTTGTCACTGACCTAGTGCAGCCTAGAATCAGACCTTAGGGTAGGGGAAGGGGCTTCGTGTTGTAAGCGTAGGCATAGCACTGGACTCATGGGGGCTGATTGCAGAGCTTCCCTGGCTTCCTGGACATGCTGCTGGCCCATTAACCCTGCACCTGGGGTCCTTGCCCACCCCCACACCCGTCCCAAACTCAAGTCCTCCCCTTGCGGAGATCCCTGCTGCTGGCTGGGAAGCTCAGGTACTGTCCACCGGTTCAGCCCTTCCTTTCTTCCTGCTTGGAGAGGCCTGCAAGGCCATTCCTAAGCAGGCTGTGAGGTCTCCCTGGTGGCTCCCCCCTGCCCTTGTTCCCCCTGCAGGATGCTGGGCCTGGAGATACGTTTGGGCTGTCCATTTCTACCAGGCTTGCTGAGGCCTGGCTTTTCCGACTAAATAACATGACCCTTTTCTCCTCCTTTCTTCCAACTTCCTAAGGGCTGTGTTTGTTCTGTGTCTGCAGAGTTTCTCCCTCAGATGCTGACTCAACAGTGAGCGAAGAGTCCAGCGAGCGGGAAGCTGGAGACAAGACGCTGGGAGTGGTGCCTGACGGCAAGGCCCACCGAGCCCCGCAGAGTGGTCTGTGATGCTTCTCGTTCTCCAGCTTATCCGGGACCACTGAGCGTTCCCCATGGGAGGGTTCTTGGGGCACAAATGCCGGGCATTGAACACCGCCCAGCAAGGAGGTGTCCGTCCCGGTGGGGAGGTCCCCAGTGCGCTGCTTGGCTGCCCGGCACTGGTGTCTGCCTGCAGGTGGGGGTTCGGGAGCCACTGGTGCCTGTCTTGAGGTTAACAGCCACGCACATTCTTGCTTACAGAGCAAACAGTTTCCTCCTTCAGTGGCAGGGAGGAATCGAACGAAAACCACAGTCCCAAAACTGATTCCAGGGCTCAGTGACCTTCTTAGGAACCATTCAGTTTCCCGGCTGCCATGGTCAGGCAGTTTTTTTGTTGTTGTTGTTAAGATTTATTTATTTACGTACACAAGAACTGGGGTACAGGCCAGAGGCACAGGGCGGTGAGAGTGGGGAGCAGAACAGGCAGATTGATTGAAATCTACTGCTGAGGAGAGCAGGGGGGAGACAGGAGAAGTCTACTGCGCACTGTGGGTCACATCCCTGGCCGGGGATCGAACTGGTGCTGCAGTGGCTGCCAGTAGCTTCATAGTGCTGAGACTTAACCCCTTGTGCCACCAGGGAGGGCCCCCGGCAGCTGTTTGTGGGAGGTTTAGCCTATCCGCCCTTGTGACGTCCAACATGGTGGCCTCACAGCCCCTGGACCTCCAGCCAGGACCCCAGCCTGCAGGCAGAGACCCCAGTGCAGGGCCGACCGAGCCGTGTGTGGGCCTGTGAAACGCACCTCGCTCCCACTGGAAAGCGCGTGGCTGGGAAGTGCGAGCCCAGGGAAGGAGGAGGCTCGGGCCTCACTACACCGGGGAGCAGTTTCTGGCGCCATGGGTTACGTGGCTCTGGTTTCGCAGATTCTGTGCCGTGGGTGTGCTGTACAGCTGTTGTATTTGTGGGGGTTTTGTTTATAGTTCAGGATTGTGTTTCCACAGTGCAAAGAAAACTGGGAGGCCTCAGGGTGTTTTTAATACTAGCTGTTCTTTCTCTGTAGAAAGTGCAGGCCAGTGTAGTTGCAGAACAGATTCCGGGCAGAAGCTGGGGGCCTGCTTTCTGCAGCCTGGTGTGGGTTTGCCTTGCCTAGAGTACTGGGCTCCAGTGGGCCAAGCTAGCAGGGCTCTGAGATGCCTTCCAGTTGTTGTTATGATGGTGAAGAAACAACCCTTAGATAAGGGAAGGGGATTTTCTTTGGGTGAAATTTTAGAGACTCCTTCACCCCCCTCCCCCACTCCGCAACTTGATAAATCCTACAAGTCACTTATCACCGCGCTCCCGATGTGCTGTTTCTGATAGCGAGGATTCAGTGTCAGTTTCCATCCCAGGGAAGAAATAGTTGAGACAAACAAAAACAAGTCAGCTCTGGATTTTCTATTAATCGCTTCTCTGAGGCAATCTGGCCTTTAGTTTTGGCATTTAACTCCGTATTAAGATGACAGACAGTATTGCGGCCAGTGTGTGCCAAGTGGCTCACACAAGTCAGATATCGCTGTCAGCATAAATCCCAATCAAAGGGGCTGGCGCTTCAGTGTGCGGACCAAGAGGGCTGGTGACGAGACCAGCTGTTCCTGGGGTCCAGGCCAGAGGTGCAGGGGCGGTGGAGGCTTCACCAGAGACAGAGTGGGGAGCAGGCCGACGAAGCACACTGCTGAGGGGAGCAGCGGGCGGGTCAGGAGAGGTCTGCAGCGCCCTGTGGGCCCTCCGGGGCAGGCGGGAATCGAACTCATACAGAAGTGGCTTTCGCTCCTCAGTGCTGCGCTTTAACCCGCCGCGCCACAGGGAGGGCCTCTGTGGATTCTTAAGGGATAATGCACGGTATGGTGCTGCCCTACCCTGGCGTCACGTTGCTTGTCCTGCTGTCCCTCTGTTCCAGGGCCACCCGCCCCCAGTTCAGGCACAGAGCAGCACTCGTCCGCCTCCATCTTTGAGCACGTGGACCGAATCTCCCGTTCCTCCGAGGCCAGCCGGCGGGTGCCCAGCAAGATCCAGCTCATTGCCATGCAGCCCATCGCTGCCCCTCCCCTCCAGCACCCCGTGCTGGCCGACCGAGTGGCAGAAACCAACAAAATCAACAAAGAGGTATGTTTTTGAATTACAGTTTTCATTTTAAAACCCTCATGTTCTGCTTTGGTCAGTGCTTAAAGGTGCGCGAAAGTGACAGCGTCTGCAAGGCAGCCAAGGGCTGAGCACTGGCGAGCGGCCTTCGTTTCCCCTCCGGCAGTCGGGTTTCTTGGGTCAGATACTGTTCAAAGCCCGTCAGGGGCTTTGGGGAGGTGCAGGAAAGAGCCCCGAGCTTGCCGTCGTCTGCGCGTTCTACACCCTTGGCTGGTGTCTGGGAACTTGGATTTTGGAAGGATTCCCAGCATTCCCCAACAGAGTGGTTCGTGGGGCCCCAACCGTTTGATGACATAATTTATGCAGCAAACTGCTCTCCTCCTGGGAGTCTGGAGTTTTGGCACAGGCTGTGTGACCGGCCCCCCACCACAGCCCTGGCTGCGCCTCCAGAGGGCCTCCCCCGAGGAGCCCCCAAGTTGTCACAACTCGTTGCTGGAAGAGTGATCAGGTCCTGGGACTCTTGGGAGAGGCTGTGCTCAGGGTTGGTTTGAAGCTTGGCCTAGGGTTTCTGCAGAATCCATGTGCTTTGTCTTCCTTCACTTTGTGTCCTTTTCTATAACAAGTGAGACTAAATACTGTGTCTCGTGAGCTCTCTCAGTGAACCTGGGATGGTCCGGGGAGTGCAGTGGACCTCGGGATATGCACTCGATCTGTTCTGGCCTAGAAGATGTGGGTAATTCCTAGTAAACCCTTTTCTGGGCCAGCCGGAAGAGTGAGCTAGCTCTGCTTCCCTCCTAAGGAGCCCGTGTCCGCTCTCCCCAGAGCCCTGCCCATACTCACACCCTCTTCTGCCACCCTCCTGTCTCCAGAGCCCACCTGCTCTTCTAGGCCTGGTTCACACACAGCTGTCGCATGTCTCTATACCTGTGGGTGTTCCTCTTTGGGGAGGAAGGCGCTCCTCTCTGGGAACTTGTTTTGACCAAATGAGATGTTTATCAGAAAATGGGCATTTTATCAGTACAAAGCAATGTCTTCATTGGATCTATCTTAATTTAAAATTCTCTGAAATAGTGGTATTATTGAGTATGGAAAATATGTGTTCCTTCCCCAGGGAGATTTAAAAAAATTTTACTTGGGGTTGATATTTTTGCTCTTCCATATGTGAACATACTGCACTCACCCTCACTAAGCCACCCATGTCCATGCCCACTCTGCTTCCCTCCCTCAGCCCCAACCATTAAATCCTTTCACTGAGTTCAAGATTTAGTTCTGCTATATGCTGCCTGCATATATTTTTGTTGCTTATACTCCAGAGATGAGTGGAACCATCTGTTAACCTGTTTCCGTTTCTGGCTTTTTCATTAATATAATCTCAAGTTCCAGCTGTTTTCTTCCAAAATCCATTTCTTCGCCTTTTCGTGGGTGTATAATATTCCACTGCGTATATATTCCCAGTTTCCTCACCATTCCTCTTTTAAAGGCACTTAGGTCGATCTGAGGGCCATATGACAGCCAGTTGTCAGTGTCCCTAAATATCCTCCAAGTTCTAGGTTCCTCAAACTGCTAAACATGGAGCTTCCCTACGACCCAGCAATCCCACTCCTAGGTATCTACCCAAAAGACACAAAAA
>NW_004567106.1:66071603-66126445 GCF_000260355.1 Condylura cristata | reverse complement strand
GGGGGAGGGAGGGAAATGCACGGGACTATGGTGGTGGCACAGGGGTGATTTGGTGATGGGAAACCCGCGGGGATTACAATCGAGATGGGGAAAAAAATGTGCAAAATGATGTAAAAATAAACCTTGTAATTAAAAAAAAAAATATATCCTCCAAGTTCTCCATGGGCAGTTTCCCAGGTTGGAGTGGTTTTGCCCTGTCGTGGGGTGCCCCACACTCGCACCTCTCATTGGGAAGCAGAGTCTGCAGGTGGGTGTGCTTGCCTCTGTGCCTGGTGGGAGCCCAGGGCAGCCATCCAGGGGCAGGAGCTGCAGAGTGAAGTCCATCCCTAAATAACTTCGTACCCAGGTGTCCGAAACTTTCCCGCTCAGTCCTTGGCCTCATTTCTCGCTCCCGTACCCGACAGATTCAGACAGCTCTGCGGCACAAGTCGGAGATCGAGCACCACCGCAACAAGATCCGGCTCCGCGCCAAGCGCCGGGGACACTACGAGTTCCCAGTGGTGGACGACCTGTCCTCGGGCGACACGCGCGAACATCACCGCGTCTACCGCAGGGCGCAGCTGCAGATCGACAAGGTCCTGGACCCCACGGCCAGCGTGCCCTCCGTCTTCATAGAGCCCAGGAAGAGGTGGAGACCCGGCCCCTCATCTGGGGGCTGGTGGGGGCAGTGGGGATGGGGGTTTACGGCCAAGTCCCTGACCGGGTCCAGAGGTGCAGTGCTGCCGGGGTGGCTTTGGGCCCGCGGAGTCGCTCACCTGCGTGTGCAAGGCTGCGTCATTCACTCTGCTCGCCATCCCGGGACCCCAGAACAGGGTCCCTGGGTTTATCTAACCTGCCCCCTGGAATTCGGCCTTTCTGCCCAGGCCCTCGTCTCCTGGCTTCCTCGACCCTGCTGCCGCCGTCCGCTCCCCTCCCCATGAAT
Source organism: Condylura cristata (assembly GCF_000260355.1). Classification (NCBI taxonomy): domain Eukaryota; kingdom Metazoa; phylum Chordata; class Mammalia; order Eulipotyphla; family Talpidae; genus Condylura; species Condylura cristata. The sequence goes on along the minus strand of NW_004567106.1, from coordinate 66,125,523 downwards.
TCTCCGGGGCTTGCTCCCCATGAATTCACCCAGGGGGTGCCCTCGCCCCTGACATTCCTGAACGTCAGATTAGCTCACTAAGGTCAGGATTATTTCCTGCCTCCGGTGAGCTCCGTAATGCCGCTGGGTCGTTAGCGCCAGTGCACACTGCGCTCGGTTGTCCGTGAAGTCCGCACACGTGGCTGGACTCCTGTTCCGCCCGTGGGTGGTCACCGCGGCCTGGGCGCGCAGGACGTGCGTGGTGTTGGGCGGCAAAGCCAGGGCCAGGAAGCCTCATTTCCTTTGGAGATAATGTCGTCTTTTCCTGGCAGCTCACGGATAAAACGTTCTCCGAAGCCGCGCCGGAAGCACCAGGTCAACGGCTGCCCTGGCGATGCCGAGAAGGACAGACTCATCACCACCGACAGCGACGGCACCTACAAGAGACCCCCCGGCGTCCACAACTCCGCCTACATCGGATGTCCGGTGCGTGCTGACCACGCCCGCCTCCGGGGTCGTCTTGGGTGGTTGCTAGAGAATGAGGGAGCAGCTGGATGGCCGGGCCATGAGGGGAGGGGCCGGGCCTGCCCCCCTGGAGGGGAGACCCAGTGTGGAACCAGGGTGGGCTGGGCACAGTCTGTGTGTCTGCTTTCTACATGCAAGCCCGGCCCTTCAGGCCTTCCCGTGGGCACTTCTTGAATTATCTGGAACACAGAGGAATGTCCCTAAGTTTTTTTTTCTGTCAGAGTCCGGGTTTCTGGCAATAGGAGGGATATTTGGGGCTTTGTCCCTCCCTCCTGCTCCTGAGCGCGAAGAAGACTCTACATTTGCTGATATATTTGTTTTCTGCTTCCATGGGAAAAAGAGCTTAGTGGAAATCAAGAAACGGGGAACAAAACATTTTTTTTCCAACTGAAAGAGGCACAGAGACGCTGAAATGTTGAAGGCGGGCATTGATAGACACACACAGACCCATTGAAAGGGGAAGAAAGGGCCAGTCTCCCAGAGGGGCTGTGAAATGCCATCACAGACACCCCGAGACAGGGAGCCCCTCCACAGGACAGGCCGCGGGCGCCAGGGGCCCAGCGCTGGACGCTGTCTGTCTCGCTGCCCGGGACCCTCCTCCTCCTGGACATGTACCCACAGAGCAGTCCTTGTTCAGGAGAGGTGGCTGAGGCCCTCCTGTGGACAAGGGTGTGATGACCGTCACCTCAGCCTGGACATGCATGGCCGACCGACTCGTGTCAACGCAGCATTTGCCCTCTAAGTTCCGGTGTCTGACGCTGGACGTGGTCAAGCACACACTGTCCTGCTGGGGGCTGAATAGACTTGAAAGGGGGGATGAGTAGGAACCGGCCTTTTCCTTGGGCATTTACTGTTTCTGGTGTGGTACAGACCGATGGCACCTCATCACCTGCTGGTGAGAGCTGGGGTGATTCTGCAGTGCTGGGGGGCTGCAGAGAGATGCTCCCCGCTTCTGGAGGGACCCAGATGCTGGCGGTGAATTTGAGTGGAGGCGCCGCGCTGCAGTTCCCACAGCAGAGGGCGCTCTTGTGCTGCTCGGCGCCGGCCTCAGGCATTCGGCTTGGAGATGCCCAGGCAGTGACAGCCGGTCAGTGCCCAGGGCAGTCTTCCTGATCTCCTCCTCCGGGGGCCAAGCGAGGGAGAGGGGCCTGTGTGTGTGTACCTAAAAGTCCACTCCTGAGGAGAGGAGCTCGGGGTCCTTCCAGTGCTGGCGTGTGAGTCAGAGACGCTGTGGGGCCCAAGCCCTCACTGAGAAGTCCTCCAGGATGCGTGTCACAGCTGTGGCTGCGGGGCGCACCTTTGGAAGCAGAGGGGCCCAGCCTGAGGCTGTGGAGCGGGAGCTGGGGTCCGGGGAGACTGCCTCCCGCCACCCCACATCCCCCCCCGCCCCATCTTGGGGCAGCCGCTGCCCAGCTGGCTCTTTGTGTGGGACCATGCGGGCCTGTGGGGCCAGCGCTTTGGGGTCTGCCAAGGGAATCCGGAACCCTGAATTTCGATATGACATTTTCAGATTTAAAAAATATTAATTTTTTAAAGACTGTGAGGACCCAGCGAAACCGGCTGATGGACAGGTAGTGGCCTGTATACCACGCAGTACTGTGTGCGGTGTGAGCAGTCTGTGTGCACAGCATGGTGCAGCAAGCGTGGTGTGTTGTGGCGCGTGCACACGTAACAGCGTGGGCTGTGCGTCACGCGTGGTAACACACGTGGCACCCGGTGGCATGCATGGCTGCCACAGCACCGCGGCACGCAGTAGCATGTAGCCACACATAAGCGGCACGGATGGCAGCCTGGCGTGGCGTGCCCCGGCGTGGGTGGCCTGGGGCATTGCACGTGCCGCTTCCTGGCACCGTAGCCCGTAGCAGAGCGCAGGTTGCTGTGGCCACGTGGTGTGGCACAGGAGTGCAGCGTGTCGTGGGCTGCCACTGGGCTGGCCTGAGCCACGGCCGCTCTCCCGTTGGAGGGGCCGGGATTGCAGCACGGGCTCCCGCAGTTTGCACGGTTGAGCTAAGATGTGTCCCTGGAGCGGGCGCTTCCTCTGTGAGACGCTGATCTGGCCCGGACAGTGCTCTCCTGCCACCCAGAGTGGGGTGACCCCGCAGGGGGGGCCAGGACTCCCAGCAAGGCCTCCCTCTACGTGAACCGACTCAGCTTCCTCCCGGGGGACAGCTCCCCAGACCTGTGGCTGAGTCTCTTTTTTGGGGTGTAAGCTGCTGTGACTGTGATGTTTGGGGGCCTCTGAGTCCGGAGGCCTCTGCTCCCAGGGGCTCCCCCTGCCTCAATCCTGCGGCGGCGTGCACCTGGCGGGGTTTGCTTCCGACAGGTGCGAGGTGGCATAGTACTGTAGCAGGTGTGTCTGGGAGCAGGTGTGTCTGCAGCAGGAAGTGACTGAAAAGCCTTGTTGCTCTGCCCTTGACTCTCAAGCAGTGGGCATAGGACGGGTGTACATCTTTCTTGAGGGTCCGTGCCAGCCACAGAGAGCCCCCCTTTAAAGACAGGTGGCTCCAGAGAAAATGGCGGTTACTATCTGCTGCCGCATCACTTGTAATTGTTACTGTAACTGCTCCCCACGCCACAGTTGTAGTATGATGTTGCATCCTGGCGTGGGGCCTTCTCTGCCGCTGTTTAGAGTTCACAGGCTGCTTCAGTTTTGGGTCTCATGTCTGGAAAGTGGATGTGGCATTTTGCTATATAAACTTTGAGGGTTGTTTTTGTTGCTGCTTAGAGCTTTCAATAAAAAAATGCACATTTCCCGGTAGTGAAATGCCATTTAGGCAGTTGACGACGGAGTTTTGCTGCACAAACAATTATGCGGCACTCCCACTCCTAGGTGTCTACCCAAAGGTCACAAAAGCACTGATTTTCTCAGAAAGACGCCTACACTCCCTTGTTTTTTGCTGCTCTGTTTACAATCGGAAAGACGTGGAAACAGCCCAAATGCCCAAAAGTGGATGACTGGATTAAACAGATGTGGTACACTATGGAAAACTGTCTGGAGGTTCCTCAAACTGCTAAACATGGAGCTTCCCTACGACCCAGCAATCCCACTCCTAGGTATCGACCCAAAAGACACAAAAACACTAATTCAAAAAGATACCTGCACCCCATGTTTATTGCTGTTTTATTCACAATTGGAAAGACATGGAAGCAGCCCAAATGCCCAAGAATGGATGACTGGATTAAAAAGCTGTGGTACATATACACAATGGAATATTACTCAGCAGCCAAAAAAAGGAAACACATGCCTTTGGCAGCAACATGGATGGAGCTGGAAAAAATCATGTTTAGTGAGATAAGCCAGAAAGAAAAGGAAAAATACCGGATGGTTTCACTCATCTGGTATAATGGGGTATAATGGACCAGGCAAGAAAATAACAATAATAATGAAAAGCTATATACCAGAGACATTTTATGGGGTGCAGTGGGGAATGGGGTCAAAATGGAGAAGTGCACAGGACTATGGTGATGGCACACGAGTGATTTAGTGATGGGAAGCCCACGGGAGTACAACTGAGATGGAAAAAGACACAAAATGATGGAAAAATAAACTATTATGTTATCTAAAAAAAAAGTATGTATACACAATGGAATATTACTCAGCAATCAAAAAGATAAACTTTTGCAACAACATGGATGGAGCTGGAAGGGATCATGCTTAGTGAGATAAGCCAGAAAGAAAAGGAAAAATACCGATGGCTTCACTCATAGCAGGAGTAAGGGATCAGGGTGGGGGAAAAGAGAGAGAAACAAATGTAACAGAGTAAAAAACGAAAACAATGAATAACTATAAACCAGAGACATCTTATGGCCCAGAAGGGGGAATGGGATCAGAACTGGGGTGGGAAGAGTGCATGGGTCTGTGGTGATGGCACACGGTGAACTGGTGGCGGGAAGCCCAGGGGATGACAACTGAGATGGAAAAAGGCACAAAATGAAGAATGATGTAAAAAAATGAAAAATAAAAAAAAACACATAAAACAATAATGCGATATATTTTCCTTCCTCCTCTGTCTGGACTGAAGCATTTCCTCCTAGAAACACCACGCTGCGTCTCACCATAAACCTGTCTTCAGTGTCTGAGAAAATCGTTCAATGCCTTTTATGCTCTAGCGTTTGGTTTCTGGTCACTGCAGAAACTCGTGTCTGACTCTCCTCTCCCCCTCGGTCCCCCGCAGTCCGACCCTGACCTCCCGGCTGATGCACAGACGCCGTCCTCGGCCGAGCTGGGGCGGTACCCCGGCCTGCCCTTCCCGGCCCCCCAGTACATCCCGCCCCAGCCGTCCATCGAGGAGGCGCGCCAGACCATGCACTCGCTCCTGGACGACGCGTTCGCCCTCGTGGCCCCCAGCAGCCAGCCCTCTAGTGCCTCGGCCGCAGGCCCCGGGGGCCCGGCCGGCCTGCCCGTGAACAGCACCCCGTCCCGGGAGGAGAGGCGAGCCACCCAGTGGGGGTCTTTCTACAGCCCGGTGCAGACGGCCAGCAATGCCGGCGGCGTAAGTACAGGCCCTCGGGATTCTCTCGTGGGGGCGGTGTGGCGTGCTGGCGCTGGGCGGCCTCCCTTTCAGAAGGGCCATGACACTCGGCTTGGGTCTGACGAGCACTCACGTCCGGTGGAGGGTGGTTTTCATTCTGTGCTCCTGAGCTCGTTCTCGGGGCTGAGAGAATCCTTTCCTGCAGCTCTGCTACTCTGTTGGTGAGGGCACGTTGGCAAGTGTCTCGGGTTCCTCATGATGTGGTGACATGGAGGTAACAGCATTTTCTCATCATGTCTCCGTTAAACGGACAGCTCGGAATATGCCTCGCTCTCCAGCCTCTCCCTGCTCTCCTGGGACAGGAGGGGCCCCCTGGGGCTGGGGCAGCCCCAAGCAGGCAAAGACTGCTGCTGTCATGCCTTAGGTCTCCATCTGGACATCTCCACATCTCATCTGATTTCATTATCCTTAATTTTTCATGTTTAGTTATTTCAAATGTGTCTTTTCAAGGTAAGGAGAAGTAAAACTCACGGAAATCCCATTGAATATCATGCCAGTTTTAGATGAAATGACTGAACTTGAAAGACTTGGCTTGGAGGACGTGAATAGGTCACAATTTAAATTTCTTTTTCAAGGAGGATTTGTATTGAGTTCCTCTGTTTTTGTTTTTTGTTTTACCCATCTTAAGGGTGGTAAATCCAGGGAATTTTAACAAATGACTTTTCTCTCTGAAGACTTGAATTTTCAAAATAAGAGCTTAGTAATAGGTTGTTTATCCACACAGTGGTGCTTAGTAATAGGTTGTTTATCCACACAGTGGAATGGTAGTGATAAAAAAAAGGAACGAACAGTTTATACACTCAGCAACATGGCTCAGTCTCAAAATAATTATGTTGAAATAAAGCTGAGCCCCCATGGCCCCCAAAAGAATGTGAGGTGTATGATTCCATGTACACACAGTGTCTGATTCTCTTATATACCATTACACGTATACATGTACATACAGTGACTCCATTTTATACAATTCTGGAAAACACAGACACATCTGTGGTGCTGGAAAAGTCGGTGGTTGCCTAGGGTGAGCTTAGGAAGGGGTCCGGGAGGAGGGGTTACAGAGGCGCAAAGGAAACTGAGGGGTGCTGGTTCTGTTCATCACTGTGACTGGCAATGATATCTGTGGTTATAAACACAGGCCCAGACTTATCAAAGTATAAGCTGCGTGTGCAGCTCATTGTATGTCAATTTTAATTCAACAAACTGCCAAATTCCCTCCTTCCCTAACGTGCATTCTTAACTGAATTCATTTTGGCTGACTGATGCCTGGTGGGAAGTGAAGGCATAAGAAGCAGGCGAGGGAAGGCAGGGAGCTGACAGGTGTGGCGCCTTGACCTCCTGCAGGGCAAGAGCCAGACACTGGAAGACGCTGAGCAGACTAGAGACGTCGCAGCTTGTTGGGGTGGAGAATGCGCTGTCTCGGTGATAGACTGGAGGCGGGGAGACAGAGAGGGGGCTATTGGAATGAACTTGGGGAGAGAGATTGGTGAGTCCCACTCCTGAGTGCAGCGACTGAAGGTGAGAGAAGGAATCAGCATGGCGTTGTGGTGTTAGTTGTTGATGGATTGAGCGTTTGATAACACAGAAGAGTAGTCCAGAGTACAGGGAAGCAGTAGTTCTTAGAAATAAGAGGATATAGGGCCCTACCTGGTGGCACAACGGGTTGGAGCACAGCACTATGAAGCTGTGGCAGCCACTGCAGCATGAGTTTGATCCCCGCCAGGGAGCTGACCCACAGGGCGCAGCAGACCTCTCCTGACCCGCCCGCTGCTCCCCTCAACCGTGTACTTCATTGATCTGCCTGTTCTGCTCCCCACTCTGTCTCTGGTGAACCTTCTCACCTCCCACACCTCTGGCCTGTACCTTGCTTCTTGTTTGCATAAATAAATAAATCCCTTCCCCCCCCAAAAGAAATAAAGGGATATATTTCTCCCAATATAGTAGGAAGGAAGAGATTGGTACCGATACAAACAGGTTTGTTATTGAGAAAACCACTCAGGGACTGTGTTTACTGAGCGAGGAAGAAGTGCAGCCAGGCAGGAGGGTTGAGGGAGAGTGAGTGTTTGAAGTGCTCATGCAGAAGGAGAGAAAGCAGATGAGAACATGGGAATACTTACCTAGCAGCATTGAGACCCTTGTTGAGATTGACTGCCATAAAATTGAAGTGGAATGAAGTACTCCAGTAAATCAGAGTTTGGGTACTCAGGTATAGTCAGGGAGAAAACAGGCCATTGGAATCATCCAGGACTGGGATTTTTCTAGGCAAATGTGCTAAAGCGCCCACTGGTGGGGGACGTGCAGATTAGGGGGTGCAGTGAAATGGCCGTGAACAGAGGACGTCTAGGAGGTTGGGGTGAGTTAAGTGTGCTTTCTCGATTCTTCTCGCTACCTACTGCATTGCTCTATATAGGGCCACTGTCCCCACGCACCTAGACTATTCTAATTACCTCCCTGCCTCTGTTGGATGTCGGGTGTCAGGGCCTGATGTAGAACAGGCCAAGGAGCTGGGAGGCCACACAGGGACGCACCCTGTGTGGAATAGGGTTTTGGAAGAAGAGGATGACCCATCGGGAGACTCAGCTTAGCCTGAAGTTTTCCAGATGGAGGCCGCCTTCCTCCCTCTCTGACCTGACCTTGCTCACTCTTCATCCGACGTTTGCTGCTTCTCTCTGCTCCTTGAATTGCTCTGTGGCCATCTTATCTCTGCTTCCTGACAGGGGGTGCGATCTGCTAGCAGCATAAATAACTCCTGGGACCCAACCCGTCTTTCATCTTCCCTTCCTGAGTCATCAGTGTCCATGTTCAATTTCAGATTCAGCTCTTTGATTTCTTTTCAGGAAACTTTCATGTTAGCTCTGAAATAGTTTTCTTACTCCATGTTCTTTCTTGGAGTTGAAGATTCCAATTATTTTTATGTGGGCTTAACTTGGTTTTCCGCGTCTATCTGCTCTATCGCTAATGGCTTTCGCTACTCTCCTTTTTGTCTACCTTGATTCATTATAATTCTTGTTCATTATCATGCTTGTGGGTTTTCTCTCTGTGACGTTGATTTAATTTTCAATCATATCTGTTCCTTTCCCTGCTAGTTGATTTTTTAGAGTCATAAGGCCTTGTTTTGGTCCTCAAATTAATTTCACAGTTCTGTGATCTCCCATTTAAATTCATTCAGAGATTGTTTTGCTATCTTATCTTTGAACTTAGAAAAAATTGCTTTTCTTACTAAGTAGAAGCCACATCATGCTGCCAGAATCTTCTGTTCCCTCTGGGCCACCAATTTTCTTAGCATATAGTGAATCTATATCTCTCTGTTTTATGTTAAAAGATTTTAGTAGTAATATTTGACAGATTTTAATTATTTGTACAATGGTAATAGAAATAAACAATTTCTGTATTTTTTAAAGATTTATTTATTTATGCATACAAGAACTGGGATATAGGCCAGAGGTGCAGGGGGGTGAGAGAATTCACTAGAGACAGAGTGGGGAGCAGAACAGGCAGATTGACTGAAATACACTGCTGAGGGGAGTAGCGGGGAGACAGGAGAGGTCTGCTGCGCCACGTGGGTCAGCTCCCTGGCCAGGGATGGAATTGGTGCCGCAGTGGCTGTGGATAGTGTCATAGTGCCATGATTTAATCTGTTGCATCACCCAGAAGGGCCCAGTCAACAACTTCTTAATGATGATTTTAATCTACCATGTTAATCAAGAACTCAACCCATAAAGAGATTTTTATAAATACTGTTTCCAGTGACCTTCCCATTGTGGACCTTTGATGTATATAGATGAGAACAGTAGCAGTAGGAATAGTTTAACCTAGTGGAAAATCAGCACCACTGGCTACCCATACATAGTCAGTATGCTTCTCAGCATGTTTATAAATTGGTTCTAAAGTTATTGTTTGTTGCCAGGAGAAGCCTGAGCACCCTTTCTTTGCTTCTTCTGGCTGTAGTAAAAACCACAGGAATGTGGACTCCAACGTGCCTGCAGTGACTCATGAACCTTTATTTACCCACGGATGGCATTGTGCTCTCTAGACCCACTTTTTTAGCCTGTATAAGGCTGTCAGTTAGGCGCTGATGGTCCCGGCCACTTGCTGGGTGGTGTTTCTGCTTCCCTGCATGAAGGCAGCCTCTCTGGAGCAGTCCCCCGAGTGGCAGGTGGGGACAACTGAGGAGACGTTTTACAGGCGGGCCCAGGTGTGGCCGCTTTACCGTAGGACCACCGCAGACTCCACCAACTATGTGACTTCCGTCTCTTGTCCTGGTGGCCTGTTTTTACCAATAGAAAGAAGGGTGCGTTCGGGTGAGGTTTTTATTGACACAGCTGACTGAAAGGGTAAAGTTCGATTTTATTACTCAAGCTTTATTATAGGTATGGCCCATTGAAAGTTAATGCCAGCCACCTCTCTGCACTTTTTTTTTTTTTAGATTTATTTATTTGTGCATACAGAACTGGGGTACATGCCAGAGGCTCAGGGGGTGTGAGAGGCTTCACCAGAGACAGAGCCGGGAACAGAACAGGCAGATGGACGAAGTACACTGCTGAGGGGAGCAGCGGGCAGGTCAGGAGAGGTCTGCCGCGCCATGTGGTCACCTCCGGGGCAGGCGGGAATCAAACTCATGCGGAAGTGGCTTCAGATTCTCAGTGCTGTTCTTTAACCCGCTGCGCCACCAGGGAGGCCCTGTGCAATTTTTTAAAAAACCTTTACACTGCAGCATGAGATCTTTAGAAAATAATGTCCTTTCTCTGATTGCAATAGGATAGAAATGTCGAGCCTACAATAGTAAAGTCGATTGCGTGGCAAGTATTTTTACTGTTTTCCTTTAAATTGATCACTTATTGACCTCCCGAAATCCTGATAGGTCAACTGAAGCCTTGACCTCTTTTCACTTGCACCATGCAAATATCCAAAGCTCCGCACTTGCTCTGAGCACACACGGATCGCTGTGAACAGTCTCTGTCCACCTCATATTTCCTTTTAATTACTTGGGGGCAAGAATGGAAGCTGCCTGGACTTCTCTTCCTCCCTTCTTCCCTAAGCCCCTTTGGCTTACTTTACCTTCATTGGGGAACTCTGCAAGGTTCTCACCTTTCTGCCACTGCCAAAGTGATGGAAGCATAGAGGGTCAGGAGGTGAAGTAATCTGAACTCAGTAATGCCTGATCCCTTCTGAACTCTGTGGGAAAGGAGAGGCCTAGATCCTTCTTGAGTAAGGAAACAGACCCGGGGATGCCGAGGGCCTCGGACTGACTGCCCGACTCTGGAGTCCCCCCGCCGCCTGCAAAGCAGAGGTGTATTTGAGGGGAGAGTCTAGTTTGGGGAACTTGGGCAGTGCAGCACTGTGGTCGAAAGCGTGGTCTTTCAAATTAGGAGGAAATTAAATTCTTTCCGAGGTACTTTCTTCTCCCAAACAGGAAGAAAAACCATGGGCATTCTCCTGCTAACATAGCTGCTTCCGGCATCGGGTCGCTCAGCTGTGGGAAAGAAATGGGGGCCTAGCAGGTCATCACCTTAGGGTTAAGGATATGTCGGTTTCATGAGGCGGGCAGCACAGATAAGGTTTCCTCAAGTCTGGTGCCAGCCTGTTTTAGTCAGCGGGCCCCTGGCTGGCTCAGAGTCACCCGAGCTGAAGAGTTGTCTGAGAGGTGTAGGTATATTTGGTGGCACTTCAGGGCAGACGGGCTGGGTGTCCTTGGGACCAGAACATGGTCAGGGCTGGAGGCACTCACTTCATCGCCACGTCTCCCTCTCCTGTCTGGTTCTCTTTGTATTCTTTCTACAGCATTCTGTAACAATGCTCAGCACCGGCCAGGATAGCCTGAATGCATTGAGTGGCTGTTCTGGTGGCCCTGGGGCCTTCTCGATGCTTCACTGGCTCTGAGGCTGCCATTTTGGCAGAAGACACAGGTTTGTAGAAGAGAAGCTGGGGCCCTCCCTGTGGTACAGGGGGTAAATGTCAGTACCATGAAGCTGTCCGCAGCCACTGCTGCACAAATTCGATCCCCAGCCAGGGAGCTGACCCACAGGTCACAGCAGACCTCTCCTATCTCCCTGCTGCTCCCCTCAGCAGTTGATCTGTCTGTCTGCTCCCTATTCTGTCTGTGGTGAGTCCTCTCACTCCTGCTCCTCTGGGCTACCCACCAGCTCTTGTATGCACAAACAAATAAAATAAATCTCTTAAGAAAAAAGAAAAGGAGCCAGTAGGGAGGAGCATGTCTAGAAAACTTGCCTGTCATTCATATTTTTACAAAAGAAAGGTCTGGACAGTAACTATGTATTGTTAAAAGTCTGGTAGACCAGTTCTCTGAACTAACCTTCTGGCCTAACTTGATGGCAGGATGCCTCAATGGCATGCTGACTCTTCTTTTCTTGGTTTTTTTTTTTTTTTTTTTTTTTAAAGATTTATTTATTTATTTGTACAGAACTGGGGTACAGGCCAGAGATGCGGAGGGTGAGAGAATTCACCAGAGACAGAGCGGGGAGCAGAACAGGCAGATCGACAAAGTACACTGCTGAGGGGAGCAGCGGGCGGGTCAGGAGAGGTCTGCCACGCCATGTGGTCGCCTCCGGGGCAGGCGGGAATTGAACTCATGAGGAAGTGGCTTTAGATTCTCAGTGCTGTGCTTTAACCCGCTGCGCCACCAGGGAGGGCCTTCTTTTCTTGTTTTTAAGATTGATTGATTTATGCATATAAGTACTGGGGTACAGACCAGAGGTGTGTGGGGTGGTGAGAGAATTCACCAGAGACAGAGTGGAGAGCAGAACAGGCAGATCTGTTAAAATAACACTGCTGAGGGGAGCAGAGGGTGAGACAGGAGAGGTCTGCTGTGCCCTGTGGGTCAGCTCCCTCGCTGGGGATCGAGCTCTTGCTGCAGTGCTGGGACAACTTCATCATGCTGTGCTTTAACTGGTTCCACCACCAGGGAGGGCCCAGCATGCTAACTTTTCATGAGGAAACAGTTCTTCTGAAAATGGATCTTACACGCCAAATTTATAAATTTGTTGTTGTCGTTTTATAATAAGCATTAAACGTTAATCTTCATCTTCTTTTGAATTCCTTCCAGAGATATGAAGACTTTGGGATGACTCCCCCTTCAGGTCCATTGCCAAGGTGAGGCACACAACTCCTGCAGATCACCATAAAACTCTTCCCACAAAGAAAACTCCAGACCCAGGTGACTTCAACAGTCACTCTCAGCAAACACTGAGGGAAGCAAAGGTTCTGATGTCACATGGATTCTTACAAACAGTGTGTGGATTCCTCCACACACACTAAGTGTTTACAGTCTCAGGAGACAGCATAGCTTTGATACCAAGACAAGAAAAGAAGGAAAAATTGACAAATATTAGCACATATGCCAAAAGGGACCACACACAGCCAAATTGGATTTATTCCACTTTTGTTTACATTTAAACATGTAAAAATCAGTCACTGCTGTGGCTCTGGGGAGAATGTAATATAGAGCATTTAATAAAATTCAGCATTCGTTCATGGTAAAAAGCCGAGCAAAGAATACAGGCAAACTTAACTGATGTGACATAAAAGGTCTTTTAGCAAATATTACTTGGTGGTGAAACGGTAAAAGCTTTGCTTCGGAGACTAGGAGCAAATCAGAGCTGCTCGCACTGCTTCCATTCAGCGACGCCCCGGAGCTCTTAGCTGATGCAGTAGGCAAGAGAAAGAAACAGGAAGGCTGAGGAAACCAGTGTAGGAAATAATGCTGTAATTATTTGCAAGTGATATAATTCTGTAGTAGCAAAACTAAAACTAAACTGAAACAAGCCCTGGAAACGTGACTGTAGAAGGGGGTGTGGGAGGTAGGGAGACACGTGGGGAAAGGCCTGCGGGTACGTGGGTGGGGTGGGGTGGGGTGGTGCCACACATCTGAGGATTGTGACCCTGTTTCCCTAAATCCAAACCAAAATCCAGCTATGTGCAAAAAAAAAAAAAAAAAAAAAAAACTTCTACACATGTTTAATGTCTATAATTGGTGAGCTTGGGCATATACCTGTGATACTACAACCATATTTAAGTATTTCACTAATCTGTCAGCGCTGAAACCAAAAAGAAAAAAGGAAAATCCTAATATGTCAACACATAACTTGTGAGAATGAAAGAAAGGAACTTAGCAAGATAGCTAAACTATGAGGTGTTTTGTTTCTGTTGATGGTCAATAGACAGGAGATTTAAGAGTCAAAGATGTCACTTAACATAGCAATAAAAACGTTATTATCAGCATGAACCCAACTAAAGATATTCAAAGGGGCTTTGAAAAATGTCAACATGGGGTCCCGCTCTAGAGGTTGTTTTCATTGGAGGGGTGCAGTGCGGATATTGGGGTTTTGAGAAACTCCAATGCTACTAATGTGCAGCCGAGGTTGGGAACCGTCACTGCAGTCAGAGACAGAGACTAGAGGTGAAACTACCTGTCCGTCTGCGACCGGAAGCTCTCCTCAGTCACCCCACAGACCTGCCGAGCGTCGGCTACTTCGCAGACACCATCCTTAGGGCTCAAACGCGAGCAGCCCCAGCTCCGGGGAGCCCGCGCTCCAGGAGCGGAGATGGACAGGGGCGCAGGAGACCTACAGCCGTGCATTGTGCATTCTGCAGGGCCGGGGGGGGGGGGGGGGTCACCCTGACGACTGACTGTGCTTTGCCTTCAGACCAGGTTTTGGCCCCGGCTTGCTGCAGTCTTCGGAGCTGGTGCCCAGCGAGCAGCCACAGGCACCCGCCGAAGCCCCGTACGCTGCCCGGGGGATCTACTCTGAGGAGATGCCGCCTGTGGCCCGGCCTCGGCCCGTCGGGGGCACCACAGGTACAGTGGCAGCTCAGCTTGCCCGGAGGCTAAATCCTGGCAGGGCTTGTTGTCGGCGTCCCAGGGTGTCAGCATCTGGGTGTCCGCCAGCCTCTTTCGCATTAAGAGCTGTGTGTCCGGGGCTCCTGGTGGAGCTGGCAGTGAGGGCAGGTGGGAAGATAGACAGCTGCTGGGATCCCAAGACCGTCGTCTGGCCGCTTGCGCCTGGATCAGTGTCCGAAAAGCAAAGCCTGTGTATGGAATTCACAGGACACCACTCCGGGGAAACGTTTCTGGATTCTTACTGTAAACTGAAATGATCTGCTTCTGAGTTCTCAGTAGGTCTTCCTTGTAAAGAAAAAGAAAATTTTAAAGCTACATCTTTTTTAAAAAAAAGATTTATTTATTTATGCAAACAGAACTAGGGTACAGGACAGAGGTACAAGGGCGGTGAGAGGATTCAAGAGACAGAGTGGGGAGCAGAACAGGCAGATCGACGAAGTCCACTGCTGAGGGGAGCAGCGGGCGGGCCAGGAGAGGTCTGCCGCGCCATGTGGTCACCTCCGGGGCAGGCGGGAATCGAACTCATGCGGAAGCGGCTTTAGCTTCTCAGTGCTGTGCTTTAACCCGCTGTGCCACCACAGAGGGCTGAAAGAAAAAATATTTTTTAAAGGCACTTTTCCACTTTGTAATAAGCAACTCTGAAAATTGCTAGATGGTGCCTAGAAGAAGATTTTTCTTACGGGCCTTTCTTGAAAGGATACAATCACTATTTTGTTCAGTGCTTCACCTCCTTTTTTTTTTTTTTTTGCCTCTACCTTTCATAATATCATTTTTTTTCATTATGAAATTTTTATTTTTTTATAACAGTTTATTTTTACATCATTTTGTATATATATATTTTTTTCATCTCAATTGTAGTAACTCTGCCTGGGTTCACCTGTGTCCTCACGTGGGCAGAGTCACCAATGGGGGAGTCTGTGGCCACGTGGACTTGTTCTGGCTCCTTTCTACCCTTCTTGGGATGGCCATCCCAGGCCCTTGTTAAACAAATCTTACCGTCCTTCATAGGTGACTATTGCCACTCTTTACCTTGAGAATTCAGCAAGGAAAGGTAACAATTCCGAAGTGGGCTTCTCTTTAACTCTTTAAAGTCTTTGGCATGATTTTTCTCCACTTAACATTTAGGTATTCCCTTAATTATCTGTTGGAATTCAAATAAAATCAGCCTCCAGTTAACCTCATCTGTAAGTGGGGATATTAGCACTTAGCTCCTGTGGTTGTTTTGATGATTAAAGAGGATACAAATGCAAAGTGCCCTCCAGGATGCCCGCCTAAGTGCCCGCTAATCCCAGGCGCCATTGTCCAATGACTTCCAGTGGAGATGGAAAGCAGTTTGGAATTAAGCCCTAATGGCTTCGCTAATTTTAAAAATTGTAACAGTCACTATTTAATAAAGCCTTTGTGAGTTCACAATTTCACTTCTGGGCTTCTGGGCTCCCCCTCTCAGAAAATTTAAAATACTGGGGAGGAGCGACAGGTTTAGTGGCGCAGCGTTCACCATAGACAGGGGTGCGCCCCCTAGCGGAAGGCATCGGTAACTGCGTCGTGCAGCTATTGAAGACAAAGCTGGAAAGAAAGGAATCTCCCTTCCCTTTTCGCCTCCTGTGTCTTTGGGATTTGTCCCATTTTTCTCTCTGAAGTCTTGGAACTGACATCGCGATGTGGGTTTTGAAACAACCCCCCCCCCCCAAACCCCCTCATGAGCAGCTTGCCACGAGGATCCGGGGGCACGAGGCCACGCCCAGCCCCTGCGGGCCAGTGTCAGTGCCTCCCAGTGTTCCCGCTTTTCTTGGCTGCAGGTCCTGTGTGTCTATAGGTGATGGAGGTCCCTGGGCTTTGGCCCTGGCAGCACTGCCCGAGGACAGTGCCTCGGCCTGCAGCTTCGCCCTAACAGCTTCACGCCCTTGCGGCTCTTGGTGAACAGCCCGACTGAAGTCTGGATGGTCTTTTCTGACTTAGTGCTTAATTGTCACTGTGTGCATAAAGCCTTGAGCAGTTTCTTTTCTTTTTTACATCATTCTTCATTTTGTGCATTTTCCATCTCAGTTGTAATCCCTGTGGGCTGCCCACCACCACTTCACCATGTGCCATCACCACAGGCCCATCCCTCTTCCCACCCCAGTTCTGATCCCATTTCCCTTTCCACCCCCATTAAATGTCTCTGTTTATAGCTGTTCATTGTTTCATTTTTACTCAGTTACATTTGTTTCTCTTTATTCCTACCCCCCTTACTTGGAGCAGTTTCTTTTTACAAAAATGTGTTTGGTTCAGGAAGTTGGTAATCAGAGCTGGAGTAGGCGTGGACCCAAGGGGGAGGGTGGCCTCCCACCCCTCTGTGAGATCTCTGCACCCGGTGGGACCCGGCTGAGCTTCACAGGCAAATCTGATGACCCTGGGAGCCAGGGATCTAATGTCGTGGTGCGTGAAGATCACATTCTCTTTCCTCTTCATTTGCAACCCAATAGGGCTAGAGCTGCCTGCCAGAAGTTGACAGGGGAGAAAAACATGTTGTTAAAAGTCTGGTATATAACCATAGGAGGCTGCTGCATGTGTAAGTGTGGGAGCAAGTCTGAGTGCCAGGGGAATACCTCCCTGAGGAGGCTAGGTCAGTGGCGGCAGTAACTTCATCTGTGATATGACTAATTTATAGAAACTATGAGTATAATGAAAATGCACTTTAACATTCTGATTTCAAACTTGCGTGCTGTTAAGAAAGCAGATGGTGAATCTCAAAGCCAGGAGCAAGAAGGAGCCAGCTTCCTATGTATCGTGTCCAAAGCCACCTTCCTCTTGTCTTCTGAATAATAAGAACATGATTGGTCGTAATCGCTAGAGAAATGACTGGAAGGACCCTGTTTGTATGTACTGTTTCCTTCTTGTCCTCTGATGTCTGGCCAGGAAAATATGGTCATCCAAATCAGCCCCTGTATTAAAGGAGGTAAAAGACCCTGGCCGAGAAGCCCCCGCCTGTTTTTGTAGGGAAGGTCTTTCTGTGTGGAAGGATCCCTGGGGGGTGCAGGGGATTAAGACAAAGCAATAGGAAGCTTTGCAAAGCCACTGGAGCACAGGTTTGATCCCCAGCCAGGGAGCTGACCCACATGGCACAGCAGACCTCTCCTGCTGCTCCCCTCAGCAGTGTGTTTGAGTCATTCTGCCTCTTCTGCTCCCCACTCTGTCTCTGGTGAATCATTTCACAGCCCCTTCACCTCTAATCTATACCCCAGTTCTCTATGCATAAAAAAATAAATCTTTAAAAAAAAAAAGTAAAGAAAAGAAAGAACTGGTGTCCTGTTTGAAAAATGCCTGTCTGTAAATGTGGTGGTCAGCCCTGCCGTCCTCTAAGGGCTGACTGGCCGCCCACTGTGCCCCCAGGGACCCAGATCCAGCACCTGACGCAGGTGGGCATCGCCAGCCGAGTTGGAGCTCAGCCTGTGGAGATCCCAGCAGGCAGAGGCGGCCAGTACGGTGGGCCAGGCTGGCCCCCCTATGGGGAGGAGGAGGCAGGCCGGAGAGACACGGTGAGTATCCTGTGTGTGGCCATCCCAGGGCACTCAGGGGTGATGGCTGCCTTCAGCTGCTTCTGGAGGGGGGGCAGCTTTTAACACCCACATCCATCACAGTTGTGACTGTGGCTGTTGCCCCCTGGAGTGTGTCAGCGTGCTCGCTCTCCTGCGTGGGGAGAGTCTGGAAAGTGCCCACTCCAGAGGTAGATCTCAGGCTGGAAGGAGTGAGTTCACAAGAATAACCTTTTCAAAAATTAATCAAAGCAGCGTTCAGTACAGGAAATTGGGACAGACACCTGAATAAAAGTTCCTTTTGACATTGGTTGTTTTGTTTTTGTTTTAATTGTAAAAGGCTCCGAAAATTCACCACCGTCACGTCGTTTAGGGTACAGATGGTGTTGGCTGCGCGGTGCCCTGACACCCTCGCAAATTTGAGAATGAAGCTCAGGATGCTGTCGCTGGCCTGCTTGTCCTGCCCCTGCTCCAGCCCCATCCCGGCGAGGGCAGCACGATCTCTCTGCTGCTCTTCCAGCTCTCCCCTGTCCCCTTTCTGCACCCTTCCAGCTCTCCATTCCCTTCCCTGCCCCCCCACCCCCCTTTGTCAAGGGGCTCGGCTGCTCGCTCATTCTGGCTCAGGGCTCTTTATTGCACTCTCGTCCCTTAAACAGTCTCTCCACACACTTCTCTCCAGTGTGCGTCTAGAAGGCCCCGTGGGGCTGGCTTGTTGGCGGGGGTCACCCCGGCGCTCATCCACTGCCCCCCTCAATTTCCTTTCCCCGCCTGCGCTCCCAGGAAGCACCCTAACTCGTCTGCTGTATTTTCCAGACACACGTGCTCGGACAGCAGGAATTTTCCTCGTCGCCGCTGTTCCAGGTACCAAGGACTTCCGGCAGGGAGCCCTCCGCACCCCCGGGGAACGCCCCACGCAGGGGGCTGCAGGGCTCGGGGCTGGCCTACCCCACCAGCTCCACGGAAGACCTCCAGCCCGGCCACTCCTCGGCTTCGCTCATCAAAGCGATCCGCGAGGAGCTGCTCCGGCTCTCGCAGAAACAGACCCCAGTGCAGAACTTCCACAGCTGATGGGCCGCGGGGGCGCGCAGTCGCCAAGTATCTGCTTCCCGTGGAAGCAAGACGCGCAGGGAGTGAGCGGCGCGGTCGGGCCGAGCGAGGAGCCCCCAGGCGGCCGTAGGAGGGAGCACGGTGCTGCTGTGCAGGAGGCCGGGTTGCCAGAGGCTCCCGAGAGCTTTGGATAAGTTGGCAGTTTTGCTGGGTTGAGTCAAAATTGCCGTCCTTCCGACCAAAGCCAGCGAGCAGCACATCACGCAAGGCGAACTGCGCACCTGCCGCCCGAACTGGCTAAGGAGTTTCCCTTTTAGTGGAAAGGTGAACCTGTGTAGGTGGTCGAGGGCGGCCGAGCCAGCATTTCCGCCGCCGCTCTGATTCAGACTGGTTTGTACCATGACCCCGCTGCTTGGTTTTCTGAGAAAAGAGGTTTGAAGACATTTTATTAATAGCTTGATTTCCTTTTCCTCCCTAGGAACTTATTTTAATAGTGATATTAACAAGAGTACTAAGATGGTTTGGGGGTTTCAGAGCTACTGGGGAGACACCAAAAGGTAGATTGTGGAGCCTGGCCGTCGCAAGCGAAGCCATCCTCTGCGATTCCTTTCTACTTCTGGTGCTACAGCTCCCGGGGCCTTCACCTTTGTGTCTGTGAGGTACAGCGCTGGCTTTTTCAGTGGAAGAATGTGTTGAAGGTTTCACTTTGTTTTAGAAAGAAAGAAAGAAAGAAAAAAATCACCTCCCAAAATGGAGGTGGTCACAGCTTATAACCTCTCTGTCACTCAAAGTACACATTGAGGTTTAGGGTTACTTTCTTCATTGCATCTGCTGTTTCCTAATGGAGCTCCACAGCTCCCTGTTCCAGCACGTGGTCCTCCAGGCCAGTCCCGCCGAATGAGGCCTTCAAGAGGCCCTACCTCGCCCTGGCACTTTGCTGGTGACTTGCTCATAGTTGAGGTTGAATGAGAAGTCTTACGTCAGCAAAAGCTCCCAAGATGCCTGGGACCACCAAATTGTCGCTCACACCTTCCCCATCATTCCAGTCTCAAGGGGTCCGTGCTGCGTTCGAGATCTGGACACGGGGCTGTGTTCAGCCTTTCAGTAACAAATCAAGAAATGAGAAGAACTGTAAGGCCCTGAGGCGACAAAGGGTTGCTCTGCGTTTTGGTTTTTCTTGTACACGACTCTGCTGAAGGACCGTTCAATCCGCCTCAGTCCTTTGGGTCTCACGGAGGGTGTCATCTGGCCCGCGGTTTTCTCCTGGGGTCAGCACTAACCCAGCTTTCCAGTTAGCGAGAGGAAGTTGGTAACAAGGGCTGCTTGCTTCTGGTACCCAGGTGGAGCGCAGATCAGAGTGAGCGAACAGATCTCCACTCTGAATCCTTTCTCACTAGGTCAGCTCACTCATGCTTTTAAATAAACCACAGATAAATGGACAGGATGTGGGGCTCTGGCCACTCAAAGTCTGAGTTATGTTTGACAGCCCCCGAAACAGCTAAGCTAGGCTTCCTTACATGACCCTCAGGTTCCAGAACTGTGGTTCATTGCCTCCACAGACGAGTCTTTGTACAGACGTCCAGTCTGACGACACAGGGAAGATAAAGTGTAGCTGTCTTTACCTGTCCACCCCTCGGCTCCTGTTCACACAGTCTGCACAGACTGGCGAGAACATGGGAG
Source organism: Condylura cristata (assembly GCF_000260355.1). Taxonomy (NCBI): domain Eukaryota; kingdom Metazoa; phylum Chordata; class Mammalia; order Eulipotyphla; family Talpidae; genus Condylura; species Condylura cristata. The sequence continues at coordinate 66,105,394 of NW_004567106.1, read as the reverse complement.
GCCCCTTCTGGCTTTCATTTCTTACCTCTGTCTTGGTTGGAAACCAGACTTGCCCCAGAGTGGAAGAGTTCTTGGCATCTCTCTCAGAAACACCAGGTATCCTGAACACACTAGTAAGAATTTCAGATAGTCAAGCTGAATTGTATCACGGGGACCCAACAGTGAATTGAGGTCTGCCAGCAGATGGAATAAATTCAGACCCGTCTTCTGCTCAGCTCAGCGACATGTTTGCATAACTAGTGCTAATAATGGTGACTTCTTTGTGCTTTGCAGAAAGGAGTGTCTGTTTTAAAGGGGGGTCAGCGCAGTAGGGACGGTGATGCTAATGTCACATTAGTATGTGGGGATTCTACCCATTTTGTTAACCTTAGAACCAACATACCTTTCATACTGGTGTCAAGACCAGAGGATGTAGAATATATAACCAGTGGGGTTAGGGTGGGCCGAGCAGCCCAGGGACTGCTGGCACGACTTTTAAGGCACACTCTGCTCTTGTCTCCTCTGCACACGTCCCAGCTGTCATCACTGTCCAGACTCCATACAGGCTCACTGAGGGGCGCTGGGGCACCACACCCAGGCGGGTCATCAGATAACGCAACCAAAGTGATTTACTTTAAAATCACTCCTGTGTGGCTCTGGAGTTCATTGATGGAAGTGTTCTTAAATTTTATGTCTCTTCTTTTTGAAAAGTTCTACTGGTTAATAACACGCTGTTCATTCAAGTCAGAGCTTTGGAGCTGACTGTGTGGAAAAGGGATTGAATTCAGAGTTTGTCTTTCTCTCACCGTGTCTTTGAGCCCGGGTCAGCCAAGGGACAGGCCTCCCCTGCCCACGCCAGCGTTTCTCACCCTGAGAATCCCACGGGGCCGTGTGTGCAATCGTTCCTGGAGACGGGAGCACAGGACCTGTGGGATGAACTCTGCCTGGAAGATTGACTGGACTGGCCCCTGAGTGACTGTGATTTACGTGGATGAGCTCATGGAGGTAGCCAGAGCAGAATCAGAGGTCCTTCTGCTTTCATTTGGCCATTCTCTTGCCAACGGCACTTACGAAGCATCTTCCTGCTCATGCTGTCTGCTGTGTGGGCACCATGTAAGTCAGTAGCCTGAGCCCTGCCTGCCTGCTGAGCTGAGGATCTAGTCAGGTGCACAGAGGGCCGCAGCAGACCAAGACGGCCGCAGCCTGGGTAAAAAGTCACCAGGGCATGCAGTTGCTCAGGAGGATGGAAGTTGCACGTTCGGAAACTGTCAACTTTGAACAACTTTTAGTCAAGACAGAGGGGACCTGACTGGCAGGTGATGAGCTAATGTGGCAGATGGACCTGGGGAAGGATGTAGAATGACAGTGAGTGAAAGCGGCCCTGGAAATGGACCTGACCTTGATTCTGCTGTATAGGGGACAAAACCCCGAAGTCCACTTTATCGGGAGTTTTAGAGGAGAACATGGTGTAGTGACGTTGCTTTTGCAGTAAATACAGTGAGAAAATACTAGGTCTGTGAAGGTCTGTGAAGAGAGGCAGCCAGGAGAGGTGGGGGTGGGGGTGGGGGGAGAACAAGAACTGCTGAAGACCCTGAAAAACAGGAAAACGATGCAAGTTCCATCTGGGTTTGTGGCTTAGCGCAGATTTCAACAATCAGTCATTACGTCGTTTGTGGGGCATAGTGGGTTATAAATAAAGACATTCAACTTCTCCATGGCTATCTACCCCTGTTTCGCCACATTTCACTTAATGTAAGAATGTGTTTTCATTTGGGTGGCGCGTGGCTTTTGAGACCAGGTTTTCCAGGGCACGGTGCGGTGACACAGAGCCGGATGCACCCTGCCTGGGCTTGGGAGGACACGAGTGAGTGCGTGCGCTGTGGCCCTGCACAGGGGCGGCGTTCACCGCTCTGGCAGCTTCTACGAGTCCCGTGGGCGGATCCACCACTCGGACCACCGCATTCGCAGTAACTCACAAGCTCACCATGAAACAAGCCTCTCCTTTTCATACTATATTCTCAGACACGATGAATTTGTCAGTTATGGTTCTGGGCAGGAGCGAAGCACAAGCTCTGGCCTTAACTCCCACACTTGAGCTCCCCATGGGCTTCAGCCTCCACAGTAAGTCTCCAAAGCCAGCCTCCAGCGCCTGCCTAGCCACATCTGTCCCTGGCAAGAGCGTGAAGGAGTCCACCCCCCTACCTGCAGGTTGAGCATTTGAACACAACATGCTTTTTATGGGATGGCAACCTGAGCTTTGTTTTTATGTTTAATCCAGTATGCGAGCAGGTGATCTCCAAACAGGTGAGAGGGGTTTCTATAAGCAACGGCTGTAATAGCCTCATAAAATGGACAAGGCGTGTGCACATTGCAAGTTAAAAAAAAACTCGTGGAGGTGAATTTTCATTGTTTAAACAGGGACTCTTTTCTCCAAGTCTCCACGGAGACTTGAAAACTGAAACTTACGGTACGATCCTAACTCCATGCTTGTGTGTGTAGAGTACACTTGATGTTTTCTCTTTAAAACATGCAGGAGCATTGAAATTCAGGAAAAGAACGCGAAATGCCTACTAAACATGAAACAGAGTTAGGACCAGCGAGCAAGTGGCATGAGGACAGTGTGTCTGTCCGTGCCAGTTTCCCACAGAGTGGGTGATTCTGCGGACCCCTTGCTTTTCTCCAGGTTTTTCTGCTCTGGGGCCATTTCACATTTAAAGAGTGCAAAGGTAGGTGGGGCAGAGATGAGAATTGTAAATGATCTGGAACTCGGTCGCTTTGAGGCTTTCCAGGCGCCTTGGAGATTTGGTTTGTCTCCTCACACCCACCAGCTTTCGAGGCCCCGTTACTGACCTCCCCAAGTGTAAGTTAGGAATAGGACCCAGTCAGGGTCAAGCCAGACACCCTGTAGTGTTCCTCCTGCAGCTGTGGGGAAACAGAGGCTCCACCCATCAACCCAGTTGCTCCAAGCACCCGAGGGCTCTTTTCAGAAAAGAGGAAATTCTAGAGATTTCCTCTTCTCAACTTGGCCCTACTCCGGCCAGAGATGGAGACCAGGGTAGCATTGCCCTTGCAGGAAAGGGGCTGCTCTGGGAGGCGCCCACTTTGTCAAGATCCATATTCTTGCATCTCACGCCTAGGTGATGAGTGTTAGTGTACGAAAATATGCAGAGTATATTGAGGCTGCTCGATACTGGCCTCAGTGCTGCAACTTGAACTTGACAATCAATGGTTTGCTGGTCTCAAACAGGCACTTGAAGTTCAGTATGGGTATATGATTTCGGAAGTGAATCTTCCCTTCTCTTTGTCGGTTATGTTTCTACCCTCCAGTTAGCTGCCCTGTTTTCTAATGTGCTGTAGAGTTTTTGAAATAATTTATGCAAGTGTTTGGTTTCCATGTTTACAATTTATACAGCTTTCCTAGCATTTTAAATGGAAATGTCAATAAATGCTATGAATTGGTGTCAAGTGATACTTTTCTGTTTTTTTTCCTTTGCAAGATGACTATGGGATCACTTGTCAAATGTGAAAGTGGAGCAGAGAGATGATCTCTAGCCTCCAATTTTGGGACAGTACCTAATGCCGCCATTTCCAGGGAGTTGAGTTTGGTCTATTCAGGTGTGTGCATTTTGCGGAACTGTTTTTGCTCATATTGGCCAGTGCCACGCCTTCCACTCAGGTGTCCTGCTTTAATGCTACCTATTCAAGCTGACATTCCCACTAAGAGCAGACTCATTTTCAGATGAAAAGACTAGGACGCTAAAGTCCAGGAAGATGAATGAGAAGATCAGAGGCTATACAATCTTGGAATAGGATCATCCTGGAATTGTTTACAAAACCCAAGAAAATAAGAACCCAGTGAAACTGAGAGAAGCAAAAGGAACTACAAAGCCCAGTGGAATCTGACAACAGAATGAAGTGTGGAACTTGGATAGCATCTTGGAGCAAAAGAGTCAGGAAGACAGGCTTTTGGTGGGAAAACTGGTGAAATCCCTGTAAAGTCTCCAGCATGGTTAACAGTGACGTGCAAAGTTTATTGATTTTGCTAACTTCACTGTGGCTATTAAGACCTTAAATTGAAGGGAAACTGTATTACTTTAGCATCTTTTTTTTCTCCCTGCTGCTATGTCCCTGCCCTGGCATCCACAGCCCATAACTACCATGCTTTTCTGGTCAGCCAGTTTCTGCTGATAGGCTGAAACCACAGTTGACAAGTACAAGTGTTGACACAAAATAAGGCTTCGAAGTACAAGTGTTGACACAAAATAAGGCTTCACGAAAGAGAATAGGCTCTACCAAAAAGAGGATTTGACAAGGTAGGCTACTACAAAGGCGACAGTGCATTTTCAAATGTTTGGAGTGATTGAAAAAGCTAGTGAACAACAGATCAGGATATTACGAAGGTTGAAGCATATTTGACAAACAAAAACCGTTCTTGAAAGAAAAAGAATCTTAAACCATACTTATGCATACACTGGCTGGATGCTCCTATCTTTTAGACATAGCTGAAGAAACTTTATGAAGTTTATGTCTTAATAAATACGGTTTTGTATTTTAAAAAGTGGACCTTACAGCTCATTTCTTTCAGAGCTCAATGTGCTATGCTAGCTAGAAGAACAGGAAGTTACTATGAGCAGCGGAGGCTTAGAAAAATCCCACACTGAACTCTGGCCCAGTCCCTCAACACAGTTGGCATGAACATGAACTTAAACCGCATCTCTGGTCCATTTCTCTGCTTCCAGGTTACACCCACCAAGCACACCTCAAGATACTAAAAAGGAAGCAAATGATAAAAAGAGAAACCCTTTGGTCCGGTGCCCATAGTAGATACTACATGGTGAAATGTTTTTGTTGTCAGACCACACACCATTTATCTAGTAACTTTCTTCCTATAAAGATCCTGCACTTTGCTCACCACCCTGCGGGGCAGTGAGAAGTGTGGTGTGCGTTCGGTTTCTCTGGTGTTGACTTGAAAAACTGCAGCCACAGCCTTGGTAACCACATCTGTGTTGCCCATCTCTGGGACTTCTGCCCAACTGTGGGGCTTCGGCCACGTGTAGCATGACAGAAGCTAAGTGTCTGGACACCCGCAGGGGAGTCTTAGACCTCCGCGGGGGCTGTGAAACTGTTGCACCTGTGTCTTGCAAACACATACAAGGGGAGAACTTGGGTGTGGGATCATGACTTCTTTGAGCGTTTTCCAGTTCCGAGAGTGTTCTGAAAAAGGCAATACAGTTATTTTAAACAAGACCTGGTTTAGAAGCTAGAACAGGGTTGCTACATTTCAGTACAAACGCTTCTCCTCCCTCTGCCCTCAGCAGTAGTTCAAAAACAGGGCGAGCAGCAGGGATGTATTTATTATATAACTTATTGTTATATATTTTACATCACTGTTCATTTCTTTTTCAATGCCTGCTTTCTCCAGCCAGGTGTAGTTCCCATAGAATCCCACCACCAGCTCACCTCTGCACCATGGCCACAGTTCCCTGTGCTCTTCCCTCCTTTGCTTTGATCTCTTTCTCTCCCCATCCCAGGCAGAAATTCTGATTTATAGTTGTGGATTTTTTCATTATTTTTCCCCCTAATGCCTTATTTGGTTCTCCTATATTCCTCCTATAAGTGAAACCACCAGATATTTTTCTTTTTTCCTTGTGGTTTATTTCACCGAGCATCCATGTGGCAGTCAGTGGGATGCTCCCTTTTTAGCAGACGCGGGAAGTAGCTGTTTCCCCCAAGGCCCTCCTCTGGCTGGGCAGTTCTGCCCGGATCTGATACACAAAGGCCAGGATGTGTTCAGGTCCTGGTTTATGTTTCCTGGATACCCATAAATTTCATCTGCAAGTTTGGAGGAAGGTTTTTTCAGAAGACAGCATCATGCAGTCAGCAGCCCTTTAGCCATAACCTTTCTTGTTCTTTCCTAGTCAAGATGCAGATTAGTAAATGAGAAGATACATGAACCACTGTAACTCCACCATCAGATACTGAATCACAATTTTAGGAGATTTTCATCTTTTCAAAGAATAAACCTCAGCCAGCTGCATCTGGTGTGGTGATCGGGAGGCCCAGAGCCCCCAGCACACCAGGGCAGAGGAGGGAGGTCTGAGGTGCGACCTGGGAGAAGGTTCTGGAATGTGCCTGGGAATCTTGAGCAGCAGTTCGCGAGCCTCCCTGAAGAAGATGGCACCATCACCCCGAGAGCGCCCTCCCAACTTGGTGCTTGACACTGTACCCCAGTGGGGACCCTACCCAGTTGTCCTGCCATTTCATGGATTTTGCAGGGCTGCCCACCCCCTGTAGCTGAGGTAGAGGACTCTGGGGCCAGGCAGGCCTGGTTCAGCTTCCTGCAGCTTCCGGCCCGTTGTCTTTCATAGCTGGGTGACTACCTCTCCAGCATACAAGCTACTATCGCCAGGCCTGGTGACAGGGCCTGTCTCCTTGGCTTTCCCTTCACTGGGTAACGGGGCACAGGTACCAATTCTCTGGGGTGTATTTCCTGCCCAGAAGTGGCCCCCTCCCTGCCCTCCACCCTTTGGGCATACAGTAGCATCTCAGTTAACATTGCTCTGTGACTTTCCTGTGATGCTTTTGTCTGGTTTGGATAAAGGTCCTGTCACCATAAAGTGTAAGGGTAGCATCCCTCCTTGGATTTTTTTTTTAAATATTCATATAGAACTGGGGTACAGGCCAGAGATGCAGAGGGTGAGAGGACCCACCAGAGACAGGGGAGCAGAACAGGTAGATCCAGGAAGTCCATTGCTGAGGGGAGGGGCGGGTCAGGAGAGGTCTGCTGCGCCATATGGTCACCCCCGGGGCAGGCGGGGATGGAACTCATGCGGAAGCGACTTTAGCTTCTCAGTGCTGTTCTTTAACCGCTGCAGGGAGGGCCCCTCCTTGGATTTTTAAAAGCAATTTGATCTAAGTGGGGATTAGTTCTTGAGGGTTTGATAGAATTCATTTGTAAAACCACTGGGTTCTGGGCTTTTGTTTTTAGGGAGATTTTTTATTACTGTTTCAGTTTTCATGTTTGGGACCAGTTTGTTCAGTTCTTTTGTTTCTTCCTAGTTTAGTCTTGGTAACAATATTGATCTAGAAAGTATCCATTTTTCAGGGTTAATTGACTTTAGATGCTTCTGATCCTTTATATTTCTGTCGTATCTTTGGGAATTTTTCTGCTTCCACTTAGAATTCTTTATTAACATTTTCTCTCTCCTTTTGTTAGTCTAACGAAAGGCTTGTGGGTTTTGTTTATTTTCTTGAAGAACCAATTCTTGGTTCCATTGATCTTTTCCATTTCAGTCAATTCTCTTATTTTTATGTTCTTTCCTTCTGTTAACTTTGGGTCTTAATTTTTCCTGTATTCCAAATCGTTTTAGGTATAACATTGCTTACTTCTTAATATGTAAAGCTGTATTGCAGTATCTTCCCTCTTAATATTGTTCTTGCTGCATTCCATAAATTCTGATCACTTGTATCCTCTTTTTCATTAGTCTTGAGATTTTTTAAAATTTCTATTTTAATTTCCTCTGTAATCCAATAACTGTTACACAGACTTTTGCTTCATCTCCATGTTTTTAGATTTATCTAGTTTTTTTTTAGTAGTTGATGTCTATCTTTATGGACCTTTATTTTACCTAGCTGAGGGACATGCTATATAGATAATTTGCTTTCCTGTTTTGTTTTTCCTTAACATTGTCTTACACACATTTTCTCATGTTTTTTAAAGATCCTTATCTATCATTTTTACATCTATAAAGGCTTATATCTCCAAATTATTGTGTTTTTTTAAAAAATTTATTTTAGCTTCCATGTAGCTGATTTATTTCTTTACTAAAAATTTTTTTTCCTTTAGCAGCTTGTTTACACATACATATTTATATTCAATTCAACCAATAAAGTTTCCATAATAATTATTTTTTATCACAGAAGATGCCATAGTAATATTAACATTATCTTGTTTTTTGATATTTAGGGTTCTTTTCCCAGTATGTTACATTATCTAGAATAGCAACTTATTAGAAATAATATTTATTTTCTATTTTCTCATAGGACTATGACCGATGGCAGATTATCAGCAGAAGTTTATAAGATTGGGATGTTTTCAGTATATCTGGCTTGAAGGCCCATTTTCTCAGAGTATGATGAGCAACATTAAGGCCCATTTTCTCAGAGTATGATGAGCATCATTTATCAGAAGTCACCAAGCAAAGACAGGTCATCCTTGTTAAGGTGTGGTTAAGTGTATGTGTGTAAATATATGTGTGAGAGAAAAGGAGCAGGAAGCCATTACCTCAAAGGTCCCCTCCAGCTGGGCTCTGTGCCTGTTGTTGCACTATCCAAGCCCTTTAGCTGATGAGGGCTTAAAAAATTCCAAGCATTGAGCTTTTTATTCCTAATCCAAACTGAGCTATTTAAATGATTGAATTTGGTCAACTCCCATCATCTCCTTGAGTTCCTTGAAACCCACATGTACATAAAAATTGTTTATGTACATAAGTTAAACATCTCTGGTAAATACAGTATTATCTCCTTGGAGCAGTAAGATTTGATCAGATCAGGACTTATTGCAAATTCCTCTCATCCCACAGATTTTATCACTTGGCTCCTTGCCACTCCCAACTCTATCTCAGGGTCTTCAAAGGAAATTGCCCTTGGGGAGCTGGGAGGCCAGAGTCCTGTCTGCTCTGCTTGAGCTTGTTGCCTTCCAGGTGGCTTTCTCTATTGATGGCTTGGAAAGCTGCCATCTTGGATACAAATAGAAGGCGCTGGGAAACTGGCTCCATGTGTCTCCTGGAAAAAAATTTAGCTCTTGCAGTAGTAGACCAAGTTTGTGACAGTCATTTAAAGCATTAAAACTAATTTAAGAACCTCTATTAACTCCCCTTCCCCTGCTTCCTGGCGAGTAACAATGGTTAGAAATATTTTAAGTGCAGGCCTCACAGGTCATCATGTCTGAGGTTTTCTCACTGTCTTAACATCCTATCCAGCCTTCCTGTTCTCACTATTAAGGTGGACTTCCAGAACTGAGAATCTGCATTTTGGGGCATTCTTGGGGAACACATTTGTAACACAGAGCTCCAAAGAAGCCAGTCACAATACCAAACCTTGGCATCCCCCAAAACCTGGCATGATCCTGGCATATGTCTTGGAGTCGAGGATATAATAACAGGGCAATCAATTTTATTTTTTAATTCAGCCAAAATGTATGCTTGCCTGGACATTTATTTCTAACCAATCTTTTTAAAGAAAAAAAAAATCACATGAACACTTCCAATGTTGACACAAATCAATAGCCATGCTGTCTTCAGATTCAAACTAAAATGGAATTCAGTACATCAAATTCAGTATCTGCGAGTGAGAACATTGTGCGTATTACTTTCAGGCGAGGCATGGACATGATTGATGTCCATCCAGGAGCAGGGAGACAGAAGCAAACGATGACAAGTCAGTCTTAGTTTGGTGGACAACTGAATGAGTATCCATGTGCCAATTTTGAAAGCAAGTTATTCCCACAACACTCAGTTTGATTAGGAACGTATCTCTCCTGAGACTCCGCATTACTGCGTCAGGCAGCATTTCCCCAGGGAAAGACATGCATGGACCGATGAAGCAAGCATGTAAGGAATTCGGTGGCTGTGTGACAGGGAAGTGGGCCAGGAGCCCATCTACAAGTCATCTCGTGGCAGGAGACCGGGAGTGGCGCTCCTGGTGGGCGGGCGCCGGCAGGTAAGTGGAACTTCAGAACTTTCCTACTGAGTGACCAAAGCAAAGGGCAGGAGAAGAGCCAGCTTAAGTAAACTGGAAGCGTCTGAGTTGACATGTCACATTTCACAGAGCACAGGCACAGTAAACGGAGAGTAAGCGGGGTACAAGCAAATCAGGGGTGAGGTGAGAGGGACAGAGGCAGGAGAGCTCTGGAAAAATGTGCCCTGTGCACAGATGTCCAGAAAAGTGGGGGGATCTCAGGCTCTGAAAGAACAAACCTTCCCGAGAAGAAGGCATTGCATCGCATTCACTAGCTGTCATTCATGTTTCCTGAATAAGTGAGCACCCCCCTTTTAAGAATGAACGAGTGTGTACAATTCGAACCCGTCAACCCTAAGACTGGACTTGATAAAGGTGAAGGCAGGCACTCAAATTCGGCCCTAGGACTTAGGAACCATCCTTCTGTGCAAGAGTTAGCACCTGTGAACTAAGATTTTTCTCGGTGCCTGAAGACCCACCAGGGCCCTCCCTGGTGGCAAAGTGGGTTAAAGCACAACACTAAGAAACTTAAGCCACTTCCGCGTGAGTTCGATCCCCGCCTGCTCCAGGGGTGACCACAGGGCGCGGTAGATCTCTCCTGACCTGCCAACTGCTCCCCTCAGCAGTGTCCTTCATCCATCTGCCTGTTCTGCTCCCTACTCTGTCTCTGGTGAATTCTCTCACCCTCCGCATCTCTGGCCTGTACCCCGGTTCTGTATAAATAAATAAATAAGTAAATCTTTAAAAAAAAAAAAAGGCTTAATTTCGCAGGTTTAGGTTCGTAACGAAAACGAGCAGAAGAAGCGGAGGTTTCCCATCACGCATAGTCTCCCTGACTCACGCCCCACCAGAGCGGGACACCGGCTGCCAGTGACGAATCTCTGTCCGCACATCTTTACCCTGAACGCCCGAGTTTAGTTTTCTCCCTCCTCGTACATTCTGCATTTTTTGCCACGTGTAGTGACTTGCACCCAGCATCACTGTGTCATTCCGAATAGCTTTACTGCCTGGTAAGCTCCACTTTACTGTGCTCCGTCTCCCACTCACCCCTCCTTCCCCAAGCCATCGACCCTTCCTCTGGCCTCCCTCAGCTGTGCCTTTTCCACAATGTTGTCTAGTTTGTGTCACGGTCTGTGGCCCTGCAGACCGCCGCTTCCCCTGCTAAATGTGCACACTTTCCCTATCTCTCCTCATGGCTTGAGAGCTGCAAAGGAGTTTTTCAACAGGATCTCTGATGCGAGTATCTCTCAAGTAGAATTTGCCTATTCCTGTCCTTCCTACATTGCTTCTAACGTAGACTCTGGGGAAGAAGCCACTTACTCGGTCAACCAACATAGATACAGGCTTATCGCTATAGGTCCATGCTGGCTCTTAGTCCTTGATAGAAATGAACACGTCACAAAACAAACTGGATCATTGCATTTTTGATTCTTCATGCTTCTGTGGAGCAGAGGTGGAGTCTCTCCTACTGAGATCACACACCCTCGTCTTCTGAGGGAGGCTGTCGCCATGTGCTGCAGCTCCTTTCACCAAGGAAGCTTTACCCGTCTGACCACCGTCAGTCCCTGCTTTTAATTATTGCTTATCGGGTTTTTTTTAAAGCGTGTTTTCTCAGTACATTTGCAAGCATGCGGTGCAGCAGGTGGATTTACCCAACCAGCTTTTCCAGGAGGCCAAGGTCTACAGCTTACGTGTCTAAAATCTAGAATTTCTTTTCCTTTAGGCTTTAGCAGGTTCGCACGCACATTTTAAAAGGTGCCCAGCCCTCTAGGAAAACAGTCAAAATGTTAGGAACAAGTTGAGGTCCCAGATCCCAGGGGGCACCCACCTGGCCGTACGCTCCCACTCGTGTGATCCCGGGGCCCCAGGGGACCCTTGTTGACTTATCAAGCCAGTGTGTGAAGGCAGCAAGCCCCAGGGCCCCCCTGCACCAAGCCCCTGGACATTCAGGGTGCGTGTGCCCTCACCCAGTGTGCTTGGCTATGTGCGCAGCAGTGTGCTTTGATTACAGCGTCTTGAAGGGTAGGTGCTGCTCCCCCAAACTGGTGACAAGCCTGACTTGCTGCAGCCCCCTTATTTTCTAACCCCCAATTCTCATGTAGATAAATTTGGGTGGGAACAGTGCCTGGGGTGCACAGGATACCATCATCATGCTGCTGGGTCCTTCGCCTCTGCCTGCATTCCCCACGGCTGCTCTGCGGCCCCCTCCTGTACCCAGGAGGGTAGAGAGAGGTGTGGGCACGGAGGAGAGGGTGGGGTGTGGTCAGGGGGAACTGCTTTTCCCAGACTCATACCCCCATTGTTGGCTAGGGCTCTGTGAGGAGAGAGGAGTGCCTCACTGGCTGGCGGAGGAGACCAGGGCAGTGGGACCTCTCTCGCCTGCAGGCGAATCTGGGCCAGAGCCCTGGTCCCTCCAGGGCGGCAGGGGGCAGGGGGCATCTACCTGCCTCTCCCCTGCCTGCTCTGGGTTTGCCGGTGATCTCTGGCGCTGTGTGGCCTGTAGCTGCATCACCCCAAACCTGCCTTCCTCACTTGCCCTTATGCATGGCTGTGTCTGTGTGTCCCTTCTACGCAGGCACGGACTGGACCAGGGGCTCCTCTACCCCAGGGTGACCTCACTGGGATGAATTACACCCACCAACCATGCTGGTTCCCCCGAGGGCACATTCTAAACTACTGGGGGTCAGAACTTCCTATGAATGTTGGGGTGACACTCCCCCAGCAGTTTTCCTCATTTTTTAAAAGATTTATTTATTCATACAGAACTGGGGTACAGGCCAGAGGTGTGGGTGAGAGGATTCACCAGAGACAGAGTGGGGAGCAGAACAGGCAGATGGAGTGAAATACACTGCTGAGGGGCGCAGCGGGCGGGTCAGGAGAGGTCTGCTGCAACGTGTGGGTCAGCTCCCTGGCCGGGGATCGAACTGGTGCTGCAGTAGCTGCAATAGCTTCCTAGCGCTGTGCTTTAACCCGTTGTGCCACCAGGGAGGGCCCAGTTTCCCTCATTTTAATCTAACAGGAATCTCCCAGGTAAAAAGATCTTCAAGCTACAAAAACAAGGGACACAGGTTCCCACAAGGACCCCAACAAGTAGTCACAGTGGGGATAACTGAAGAGCATTCAAAGGGGGAGGAGCAAGACCTTCTGGGGCAAGCTGGCTATCCTTTGGGGGTCACACCATTTACTTGTAGGGACTCAGAGGCAGGGAAAGCAGTGGACTGAAAAATGGGGGTGTCCTACTTGGAAGTGGGGGGCAGGTGGAGGTGTGCTAACTAGGAGCGGGGCATCTGTGTTGAGGGGTATAGAGATGGCTTTCTCTGGTTGGTCCTCCATTAGAAGTGGCAGCAAAATTTAATTAAGAAAACTACCTGACGCTGCTCGTTATTACCCAAACCCTGGCTGTTTGGGTCAGTGCTGTGGAGGCCCTTGGGTTTCCGGGCCTGATGACTGCAGAGCCAGGCCGGAGTGGGAGTTGGGGACCGTGGGGTGTGGCCTCCAGATTGTGTCCACATTCTGTTTTCACGCATGGCCTGGCCTTCGTCCAGCTCCCACCACAGAACTGACTTGCTGGATCGACTGGTCAGTTATTTCTACAGATGGCTTATATATGTGCGTTTATGACTGACGCGTGTGTAGTTCTGAGCTCATGGAACGATAATCGCTATTTTTCCAGCCTCACACGTTTGCCGCACAAGCTGCCTCCTCTGTCTTCCCAACTCTGGTGCTTCCCCTGGTGGTCTGCACACACCGTGCTCCTGGGCCTCGGCTCATTAACACTGTCTGAGGTTTTGCTGCACACCCCGGAATCAGAGGTTAAAGACACGGCCCCTGGCCGCAGACAGACCAGTGAGAAAGCAGCAGGCGGCTGTCACAGCCCGAAGTGCTCAGGTGTCCAAGGTAAACACAGCCAGGCCCTCCCAGGGGGCCAGCGGGTGGGGCCGGGTTTTAACCAGGTTGTGCTGTCCGCAGGGAAGGGGGGCCAGTGTGACCTGCCCTTGGCCTCAGTTTATACAGAGGAGAGGGGCTGTGTACAGAGAGAGTGAGGGAGGTGGGACGGGGCGAGTCGGGGCTTGGCACAGCCACAGAAGTGAGAAAGTGGGGGGCTGCAACCACGGACTGGCCGGCGTGTCTGCAGCCAGCCAGCAACCCGGTCTGATGCCCCCGAGAGGTCCCCAATACCCTGGACTTGCCTGCTTGGGGCTGTGTCGCTTGGTTATAATAGTTTAGCTATAATCACCTTATAATGTTCTCTGAGGTTCTTTCCAGATCAGGTGCCCAACCAGCCCCAGCCAGTGAGTGGGGGTTGCAGCCACATCTCAGTGTGTGCGTGAGACTGTTCACCCAGAACAGTCTGTCCCTCACCCCCGTGTCTCAGCTCTGAGGAAGGGGGGCAGGGGCCCACGGTCAGTACAACAGTAAATTTGGGAACAGACAGGCACTTCAAGGGGCGCTTGGTCCTCGAGGGATGAGGACTTGAGCGGTTGGAAACGGAAACCTCACTTTCCCCCAGGGGAAGAGAGTGGGAGCCCAGAGTTGAGGCCTCGTTGAGAAGGGGGTTGATCGAGGATGAGTCTTTGTCACGGTGCTGCCCTCAGTGAGCACAGGCCATGGGTTGTGTGTGTGTGATTGTGTGTGTGTGTGTGTCTACAGCTCGACTCCGCAGATGAACCCCAGTCAACCAACTCACTCCGTGAGGAGAGGGGTCCTGGGAGAGGAAGAGGAAGCACTCAGTGCAGGGCCAGCCTGGCGTGCTTTCCACTGGGTATAAGTAACAGCAGCAGCACAGTTAGGGGAGAGCACGTGGAATGTCCCAGGCAAGAAAGGGGACCCTACAGTGAGCAGTGCAAACCTGCCTCTTGGGGAGGGTGTGGGCAGGCCGCGTGAACAGCGGAAAGGAAAACATGGCAGGTAGCCTGGTCTTGGTATCGGCAGGGAGCTGAGGTCCTTCAGACCAGAGCTTGTTCTGTGTGATGATACCAAAAGGCAGCGCCCTCCCCTCATGTCTGGGGGCCAGTTACAATAGATCACAGGTCATCCTGAGGGCTTGGATGACGCTGGTGGCCGTGGGGAGTCCCAGGAGGACTTAGGGACTGCCCTGAACACTTCATTGTGGAGGTCACACCAGAAGGAAGCGTAGTAGGTGGGCTGGAGCCAGGTGAGGCTGGAGATAGTTTGTGCACAAGGCATTCCTGCTCCCCGCCAGGGAGGGCCCGTGCAGCTGCCCTGTATGCAGGTACCTGCCTTCAGAACAGAAGCCAGGGCTCAGAGGGAGCTTTATTTCCCCTCAGAATCATTTTGGGGTTGCTATTTCTCTAAGCAAGAGACATACTCATATATTTTGTGGGGGGAAAAAGGCCCAAGTTATCCTCAGACTTGTTCTGAGCTTACATGATATTGTTGTTGTTTTTTTTTTTAAGATTTTATTTATTTATTCATACAGAACTGGGGTACAGGCCAGAGGTACATGGGCAGTGAGAGGATTCACCAGAAGAAAAGCAGGGAGCAGAACAGGTTGACTGATGAAGAACACTGCTGAGGGGAGCATCGGGTGGGTCAGGAGAGATCTGCTGCACCCTGTGGGTCACCTCCGTAGCAGGGATAGAACTCATGCTGGGTGACTTTAGCTTCTTAATGCTGTGCTTTAACCCGCTGTGCCACTAGGGAGGGCCCTTACATGATATTGTTAGCACGTGCCCGAGGGGGTACCCAGGCACCCCAGGCCTAAGGGTGTCTGCTTCATAATGAGGACCTGCCATCCACTGCATAGAGACAAAGCAAGATGACTTCATGTGAAAGAGCTTTGATAGAAACAGTGTACACAGAGAAGGAAGAGAGAAAGGGTATTTCTTTTTGTAAGAAATTATTTCCTAATTATGCATATAAGAACTGGGTATAGGCCAGAGGTATGGGGTCATGGAGGGAACAGTGAGAGGATTCACCAGAGACAGAGTGGGGAGCAGAACAGGCATCTACTGAAATACACTGCTGAGGGGAGCAGAGGGTGGGACAGGAGAGGTCTGCTGTGCCATGTGGGTCAGCACCCCGGCGGGGGACCGGGTTGGGGATCGATTCATGCCACAGTGGCTGGTGATAGCTTGATAGTACTGAGACTTAACCTCTGCGTCATCAGGGAGGCCCATACACAGTTTTTAATTTTTTGTCAAATCTAGAATACAGCAATTCCACTCTGAGAACAGATTGAGATAGAGCTTCCGGGACCAAGACCCATTAATCACATCATCTTGCCTTCAGGTTTCAAGGCAAAGACCCACGTTTAGATTTGGTCTGCCCTTCCTCTAGCACAGAGCAAGGAAATTCACCAAGTCTGTGACCGTGAAGGAGTCACCTCCCTGTCACTTCATGTGTCTTGGGACCTGCCCTGCCCTGGGAGGTCTGATACCAACTGGGCTGTCACTCCGATTTTCAAGTGAAAAGTGCAACCTTGCACAGAGGCGGGGCGGAGAGAAGAGCAGGAACCCCCTGCTCTGGAGTTCGGGCCTCCTGCACCCCCTTCTGCCTCCACATCATGAGCTTCTGCTACCCAGTTTGTGACCATTAATCTGGTCCATTTCCCACCTCTTCCACTGAGGGAGATGATGCCCAGCAGGTGAAGATTTAATTATGCACACAAAACTGGGGTACAGGCCAGAGGTGCAGGGGCAGTGAGAGGATTCACCAGAGACAGAGTGGGGAGCAGAACAGGCGGATTGATGAAGTACACTGTTGAGGGGAGCAGGGAGGAGACAGGAGAGGTCTGCCTCACCATTGTGGGTCACCCCCATGGCTTGAAACTAGCTTCCTGGTGCTGCTCTTCAACTCGCTGCACCACCAGGGAGGACCTGAAACTTTACATTTCTAAGGAAACTTTACATTTCTTAGAAAGCAGGGACATCCCCTGTGTACCCACAACACCCCCTGGGCATGATGCAGACACAGAGGGATTAGTTAACCCCTAGGGGCCCTTAGAACAGTCTGTCCTGTCTTACTGATTAAGCAACCAAGATTCCCAAGTACTCTGGGTCTTCGGGACACAGGAGAAGGGCTTGAGGCCCCAGCAACCCCTGCTGTCGTGGAGGGTTACTGAGTGTTTCTGACAGCAGACGGTTCTTCTAGACAATGCGGCTTCCTAGCTCGGGGACCTGCAGCTTTTAAAAAACATCATACTTATTAAAGGAGCTCTGTTAGGTGTTCTTAGAGATAGATTTTTCTTCTGTGGTGCTCTCATGTGCTTTAGTAAGGAAGGGATAATGAGCACAACCCACAAAACTAGAATAAGCAAGTAAATAGACAGGTGGGACTAAAGTCTACAGCTTCTGCATGGCAAGAAATCAGTCCACAGAACGAAAGGGTAGACTGCGGGATGGGAAAAAAGTTTATAAACAGCTACTGGGTCAGGGGTTAATAGCCAAGATATATAAAGCACCTATATACAATTTACTAACAAAAATACAAATACCCCAATTAAAAGTGGCAGGAGAACCCAGGAGACATTTTCTAAATTGGACATCAAAGTGGCCACTGGGCTGTGGAAGATGCTCAACGTCAGTGATCAGGGGAACGCAAATCAGAACCACAGTGGGATTCATTATTATTATCATTATTTTGGTACTAGGATGGGTTTTATGCAATCTAAATGCCTGTGTCCACCCAACGGGCAGCACGGAATCATTTGTCCTTTCTTCCCTCTGATGAAGCCAACTGGTCTCCTCACCCCCTGGAAGAGCAGCCAGTGATCGTCACATCTACCAAGTTGGTTTCCTTGGAGCGTGGTAGCTTCAGCCCTCTAGAGAGACATGGCGATACCGCAGGCCAACTGATGGCCACAGGTTCATCTGGCCAATGATTCATTCATTCATTCATTCAGCAGATAGTCACTCACCAGCAGCTATCCTGAGGAACAGGTGTTCTCTGTGCCCAGAGCCCGAGGTGGGATGAGCTGACCATGAGGACGCCCTTGTCATGGATGTGCCTAGGGCAGGGCAGAAGTGTCCTACGGACATCAGCTCCAGGACCCTCTTGAGTGTCCAGGGAAGATTCCAGGAAGGACAAGCACCTGCAGAGTTGGAAGGCAGCTGCTGCAGGGGGGCGTCTTGGAGTGGAAGACCTTGGGAGCAGGAGGAGTCCGCAGAGCCCTGCCCTGTGCCAGCAAGGTGTGGGTGCTCCTGAAGACCAGAAATTCACTGTGAGGAGTCAGCAGTGGGAGACAGCACCGACTCCAACCGCTACTCACGGGGACAGATGGCCAAAGGCAGCGAGAAGGCCCCAAATATTCCTGAGATAATGGGAAGAGCAGGCAGTGAAGGCCAGAGAGGGGCCAGCAGGGAGGCGCTGCAGGATGGCCATGGACAGAGATGTTGGGGCGGGATGGGATGTGGGGGTCGGGCAGGTGGGACTCGCACTGGAGATGGCAGGAAGGCCCTTGGGTGAAGTGCGGGACAGAAGACAGCAGCCTGGCTTGGTGAGGAGGTGGGGTCTGTCTCAAGGGCACTGAAAGACTAAGGGTGGCCTCTCGTGTGCTCCTCCCCACCCCTGGAGCTCCGAAGAGGCGGTGGTTAAGATGGGCCTTCCACTAGGGCCCTTCTTGAAAAGGAGATTATTCGGGCTCAGAAGGCCCGTATGAAACCGTGGCTAGACAGTGTTTTGCAGAATCTAAGCCTTTAGTTCACAGGAAGAGCTTAAGAGCACCATTGTTCTCTTCCCTCTGTCTCCCCCTCCTCCAACTCTTGCTGGCTGAATTTTGCAAGGCCAGCGGGTTCTGACCAGCAGAAGCTGGTGGGGGCAGGTTCCAACAGGCTAGCTAGACACTGTGTTCTAAAAACAACCAGGAGTAACCTTATGCATGCTAAGGCCCCCGAAATGAGTGTGCGGACCATGAAGAGGCATAAACAGCTCCTGCACGCGGGAACTCCCCTCAGCCTTCCTCCCTGACCAACCCAGACAGCTCTGCACCCTTAAAGCCCTGAACCCTGCAGCAGCCTTGACCGGTCCCATAACAAAGGTGCCCCCATCCCTGCCAGTTCAGCTGTCTGCACCCACTAGGCAAAGCACCTAGTGGTTCAGCTACAAGCAGGTCTCTAGAAACCAGTGTGAAGGCAGCCGTGGTCTGGCCTTGTCTGGATTCCACTTTCCTTCTTCCTTGTCTTTAAAAAGTAACTGAAACTGAAAGGTGAAGATGCTTTTAAAATGATAGATGCCACAGTGGCACAGCGCCCCTTCTCCGTGGCCTGAGGAATTGGCGGGCCTGGGATACAAGTGCCACGGGTCATGCTTGTGAGTCCTTGGGCTCCTCCGGCGTCATCTTCCTCAGTTTATCCACACAGAGCAGGATGAGGGTGAGAAACCAGAGACTCCAGCCAACAGCGGCCGCGATCCAGCCGTACTCATCCACGCCCGCGTGGCAGCACTGGGCGGCTTGGGGGCAGAAGTCAACATCTGGTGGAACAGGGCAGACACTCAGGGGGCATCACACCAGCCCCGCCCAGCCTCCCCGTGATGCCACAATTGCAAGACCAGCAGCCGCGGGACAGCTGGCATTTGCCAAGTGCGTGGTGGGTGCTGAGCTAAGCTTTCCATGAGTTACCTTCTTCATGCCTCACAAAGTGACGGATACAGTTATTCCCATGGGGAGAAACTGAGGCTGAAACTTACCCAAGGTCTAACCCAGGGTCACAGGATCTAAAGTCCCGTTCTTAACCCGTAGAGAGTCCCCATTGCCCTCTGCGAAATAGAAATAGCACCCCCTCCACTGCCCCGTGGAGTAACTTATGCTAAGCTCACCAGGGCTTAACACCTAACTGCAGTCAGCCTCTTCCAGGAGTGGAATCTTAAACCAACCTGTGGGGAGCTGGCTGTTCTAATAAGGGTGGCTGCCCAGAAGACCCTTCCAATGGCCCCTCAGAGAATGGCTCCTTGTCTGCTCATTTCTGCTTATAAAAATCTTCCGTTTGTGACATGGGGGAGGGGGCTGCCTGATTCCCGCATCGCCACATGAGTCAATGTTAAAATTAACTTCAACACATTTTGTTTTTTAAGCCCACCTTTGTAAGTGCCTAGAAGGCAAACATTTGGTATTCAATTCCGGCAGGTTAGAGGGAGCTGGACTCGGAATCCAGTGAAACTGTCTACTACCCAGACACGAGTACCATGGTAGCTCGTGAAGGAGCTGGTGAAGTACTGGGCTCCTTGCCTCTGACACTGTTCAAGCGGAGGAGGAATCTGCAAAAGGTCCTTAACCAAAGCCCCGGGATCAGCAGGAGGAAGTGAACAGGCTCATCTGTGTGGCCTTTCTGCTCCCAAATGTCCACACACATCTGAAACCAGGGCATCCTTGGCTGCGCTCCAGAGGACACGTGACCACAATCCTCTGTTCCAAAGACCGAGCCTACATTGGCCCCAGGCCATGGTAACCTTTTGGATGTGGCCTGAACAAACCAGCCCAGTTCTCGGGTGCCTGGCTCCTGCCACCAACCAGCAGAAAGTAATCAGGCTTAAGGTCCCCCCAAGATCCAGGCCCACCTCTGGGGCTAGGGGGTGTTGGCGGAAGCTTACTAGGGCACTGCTCCAGGGTCTCGGGGTCTGGATGGTGTGTGGTCAAGCTTGAGTTGTGGCCGCTGCTTGCTTCTGGAAGAAAAGACAGAAGATCGTCTCGGCAGTAGAACAGCCACCCTAAGTGGAGAGTTTGAAATCTCTGTTGCGTTGCAAGCAGGCAGAAGAGATGTTCCAGTCTAGGTCCATTGAGAGTTCACACTGTGCACTGAACTAGGCCCCCACCCCACTCATCTATTGAATCCCAACCTTGCTAGTGACTGTATGAGGAGTCAGGGCCTTTCCTGGGTAAAACGGAGACCAGTGGGTGGGTCCTAGCAAGTCCTTGTGAGAAAAGGAAAAGATACCAGGGCTAACGTGTGCAGAGAAAAAAAACACATGAAGGGCCCTCCCTGGTGGCACAGTGGGTTAAAGCGCAGCACTGTGAAGCTGTCCGCAGCCACTGCAGTGTGAGTTCGATCCCCAGCCAGGGAGTGACCCACAGGGCGCAGCAGACCTATCCTGTCTCCCCCCTGCTCCCCTCAGCAGTGTATTTCAGTCAATCCGCCTGTTCTGCTCCCCACTCTGTCTCTGGTGAATCCTCTCACTCTCCACACCTCTGGCCTGTACCCCAGTTCTTATTTGCATAAATAAATAAATCTTTAAAAACCAAACACCAAAACCATGGGAGGTGGCGCAGGCAGGAGCAGCCATAGCGCTCTATTCTCCATCTCCACCCTCCCTCAGAGACACGCGGCAGCGGCCAGGCCCTGCCCGGGGAGCTTCCTCTCAGCTGCTTCTATAGCACATGGCTTTCTAGTCTATAGGAAAACAGCCAAAAAATCCAAAATGCTGTTTTGTAACCATCTTCAATTCCCTTCAAAACCTTGAACATATCAACTTTGAAATTAGATCTGGATTCTTTATTTCTGTTGATGATGATGGTATTACTTAGGCAGATGATTAAAAAAAACAACAACAAAACTGAGGCAAATACCATACAAGCAAATCCAGAAATTGCTAAAATAAGCAGCCTGGAGAACTGTCTCTTGGTTAATGAGCGAGGCCACAAAGACAACAAAGAACTACAGCAGGAATTCTGCAGGTTGCCAGGGTCGTGGGAGGGTGAGGCGCGGTTGTGGAGATGAACATAAGGACCCCCCGGGAGGAAAAACCATTGGCCACATGCCTCTGGCAATGAGAATATGAAGATAAATGACCGAGGCCTTCGTGTCTAATTCAGCAGCCATCTGCCTATTTACTGTTATTAAATTAACATTGGATAAAATTAGATGGAAAAAAATCGCAGTTTCCTGGTTTCACTAGCCACGTTCCAAGTGGTGGCGTGGCCGTGGCACACGTGGCCGTGGCACACGTGGCTGTGGCGCCATGTTGGACGCACAGCAGAGTCATGAACGCTTCCGTTATCACACAAATTTTACTAGACAGTGTTCATCTCAACAGGCAAAACCAATCTTAAAGAATCTTCCTGGAATTCTATTGCTGTTCAATCTGCTGCTTTGGGAATGTCCACAAAACTAAACAATAAACCTATACATGTGGCGTGAGAACTCTCCAGCGCCCACTGACTCAGGGTCAGCCTGTCCTTCTCTGGGACAAGGAGCTTGTTGTCATGTAACTGGGCCAATTAGATACCAGGAAATTACTGCTCAGACTAATTTTATGCCACCCACCCCCAAACCACTCCGGCGTCCTGCTTAATGCTCAACAATTACCTTGATGCGATCTGTTACTGTAAATTATTTACAGCAAAATGGCTCTGTGCTTGTTCTTTATTTGTTTTGGAGAAATTGATCCCTCAACAGTTTAAATTTCCAAACCCAAATAGCCCACATGACCTCCTTGGCCCTGACTTCCATCTCCCCTCCACCTCTGGAAAGGAAGTGCTTCCTGTCTGGATCAAGGCAGTGAAAAAGAAGCTCGTTAACTGGATGGTACTGTCAGGTAAAATCTTGCGGATGTTGTTGTTAGGTAAAACCATTTATTTCTGTCGGTCAGAAATGGTACAATATTAACAACGTCATTGCTCCCAATAGTAGAGCCTAGTCATAAATTCCCAAGAATTTGGGCATGACTATCTTCCATCAGAAGCAGAACCAGCAGGGACAGGTCTTTCAGGGGGTCACTTTCAAAGGGACTAAAGGCAACAGGGACTCCAGAATGACACCCGCAGGTGGACAAGGGGGTCAATTCAAGACCCAGCAGATCACACATCTAGTTTTTCCTCAGGAAGGATAAAATGTCCACTCAAGGAAGGACTATATCCAACCCCCTTCCCACTCCAGCCACCACCGTCTGGCTTCCCTCCTCAGAGGGAGAACTCAGCAATTCTGAGTTAAGTGGGGGGGAGGGGGTTGAGCCCCTCCCTATCATAAGGAAGACCCTGGTCCCTTTTATCTAGGGATCAGGAGATTTTCCAATGAAAATCACACAAACATGCTAGCGTTTATTGTTTACCATGCATGGTTTTATTTAAAGTTCTTCACATGCAGGGAGTATTATTTCACCTTTAAAACAGCCTTCCACAGAACACTATGCTTATCCCCATGTTATAAATGTGGAACCTGGGACACAGAGAGGTTAAGTCAGTTGCTCAAGGTCACACAGCTATTAAGTTGTAGACAGTGGAGTTGGGGTCAGTCCCAGGAGGCTTGAGAGCCCAGCTTGGAACCTCCCTGTTAGAGACAGTTCCGACAGTGCTGCCGATGAGGGGCGACACCAGCTGAGGAGAGTGAAGAGGGTTGGTTTTGAGAGAGAGACTATGGGGAGTCTATGAGGAGCAGGGCTGAGGAGCCAGCAGTGTGAGTGAGGGTAAATGGCGCTGACCCCAGTCAGGGAAAGCAAGTCAAGGGGCAGTTTGAGCCCCCTCCAGCCTCCCCAGAAAGAGGGATCCCTCAACAGCCATGCTCGGTGGGCGAGAACGCCCCAGCGCTAAGCGCAGCTTTCCGGGCTTCACGCTTTGTGAGTCGCAAAGAAGGCAGACGCGGGAGGGACAGGGGACCTTCAGTGCGAGTGCGGTGGGCGGGAGAGTGGGGCGCAAGGAGGAGGGTGCCAGCCACCAAGTTGCCCTGGGGCCACGAGAAGGGGCCCCCAAAGATGTCACTTGAGGCCACGATGGTCTCTGCGTGGGAGAGGGTCTCCTGCAATGGCTTTTTCCTCTCTGTGGCAAAGACCGACAGGGGCGTCCCAGGGAGGGGTTGAGTACTTGACCTGCACCTGCGGTAAACTAAGACGCCCCTTCCACCCACCCCACCCCCTCCAGCCTAATCCTGCAGATGAGAAGGGGCTGACCCTTCTGCAGGATCAGCCCTGGCCAAGCCTCCGTCCTCCTTCCCTCCAGCCCTGCCTCCCGCTCCCGCTCCCAGCGCAGCCAAGAATCAAGCTCACAGTTCTACCTGCCAAGCAAGCTGAGTGGAAGGAGGCAAAGACCAGGCTGAGTAGAAGGGTGGCCGGCGTGGCAGCGGTGAGGTGCCCCCTGCTGCGGAGGGGCGCCCGGGTGTGCACCATGCCCGCGAGCCCGAGGCCGCGGAGCCGCGCCACCGCCCGCGGCTGCTGGGTCCTGCAGGAGCTGGGCAGCCACCTGGCAGAGGTGAACTTCTGCTCCGTGTTTGGGGGAAGAGAGGAGGTGGAGCAAAGGAAACTTGGGCTGCCACACCCTGCTTTCACCTCTAAGGAGGAGAGTCGGCCTGCTGGCGGCCGGTGGGGGAGGGGGAAGGTAGCCGTTCCTGAGGCTGGCATTTACCCTTCCCCAGGCAAATAGGGCTTCCTGCCCTGGTTCTCGGAGTTGCCCCTCGTCTACTTGCAGGTCACCCCTGTTGCCCCAGGCAGTACTCACTGAGCACCTGCTGTGTGCACTGTGCTGTGCTCCCATCTGGGAGTGCCGGGCCCCAAGGGGTCTATTAAAAACACTAGGGCCTCCCTGGTGGCACAAGGGGTACATCCCTTCCCTAGGAAGCTGGGAAGCTGTTCTGCAGCCACTGCAGCGCGAGTTCGATCCCTGGCCAGGGAGTGACCCACAGGGCCCAGCAGACCTCTCCTGTTCCCTCAGCAGTGGATTTCAGTCAGTCCACCTGTTCTGCTCCCCTTCTGTCTCTGGTGAATTCTCTCATCCTCCCCCAGCACTTCTGTACCCCAGTTTTTATAGGCATATATAAATAAATTTTTTTTTTTAACCACATCATTAAAACACAGAATGTGTTTGGGGGTTGACTTGGGAAGGGCAAAGCACTTGGAACATTTATAAAGACCTGGCCCTGGGGGAGGATGGGTAGGGTTAGACAGGTAAAGACAAGAGAGCAGAGCAGGCAGGCGGGCAGGGGAGCAAAGACCCAGGCATCAGAAGTGCTTAGAAGGCCACAGTGCCTGCTCTCCGCGTTCTCACCGAGCATGGCTGTTGGGGGACCCCTCTTTCTGGGAGGCTGGAGGGGGTTCATCCTGCCCTGTGACTTGCTCTCCCAGGCTGGGGTCCGCACCGGTTACCCTCACTCACACTGCTGGCTTCGGCCTCTGGCTCCTCAGCAACCCTCATAAGTCTGGCCCCTGCCCCCACAGAGTCTCTCTTCTCTCTCAGCTGGTGTCACCCCTCATCCGCACTGTCTCTAACGTGTCTCCACCTCAGGTTTACTTTGGAGGGCGTACCAGGAAGCCACAGGCTAGACATTCTGTGGGAACCGGCTCACGAGTCTCTGTTCTTCAGTGGTTGAGATAGGTGTTTGGTTACAGGCACTTAAAAGAAGACCAGGCTAAAGTATCTGTGGTCAGGCGCCCTGGGGAGAACCGGGTGGGGTTGATCTCTAGGGTGAGATTCCTGTCTCCAATTTTCTCAGATAAGATTTAATTTGGAGAAGAAAGAAAGGGGCAGGGTGTTCCTTGGGTTGAAACTTTGCAAACCAGCCTTCAGAAGCCTGGAATGGCCATGTGTTGCGTATTTTATGTTGAGGATACTTCCCTGCTGGTTCTGATAGGATCTGGGGAGAGACTGCTGCCCTTGACCTTGGGACTTTCATTTCCCGTTAGTCCATTCCAAGGAGAATCGTGGCCCTGACCACGGCTGTATCCACTGTTCCTCAACTTCTGGGCAGAGATGGAGTTCATGACTCTTCCTGCGGGTGTCTTTGTCAGAATCTTGTTTGCACAAAACGATGTCAGTCTCTGGTTGCTTGGGGGATGGAGCCATCCAGACCTCCCCTTGAGCAGTGCTTGCTTGGTGAAGAACATAACCGCTGCTGAGTCTCTGATTTGGGAAGGACGTGGTGCGGTAGGGATTGCCACACAGAGGCCAGGCTTGCGTGAATAAAAAGTGACAACATGGGCCTGTGGCCACCACGTGGAACCATTTTTTGAACTGTTCCCAGGTGACTCAGGCAACTTGCACTTCACCCACAAGTGCAGGACAACGGTCCAGGCTGAGGCGAAGTGGACAACAGGGTAGGACATTGCTCCTGGTCTCTGGGTCCCACTCCCTCCCATCTGCTCAGGAGTGTATTTCTTCACTTGCAAACATATGGCAGCTTCTGGTTATCTTCTGGTTATTGATTGCTCGCTTAATTGCACCGTGATCTGAAAACTCTTGAGGAATTCCATTTTTAGTTATTCACTCAGAACTGTCACACGTCCAGTTTTCGTAAGTGTTTGGCGATGACTGAAAAGAATGTGCCCTGCAGTCGTGGGGTTCAGTGTTCTACTCACATCATTTGTATCAAGAGCGCTAATTGTGTGGCTGAGATCGTCTAGGGCCCCTTGTTTCAATGCTGTGCGCTCATCCTGCTGAATCCTGCAATGGATGGGTACATTTTTCTTTTCCCTTTTGTTAATTCTTTGCAGAAATGGTTAAAGCTGTAATTACAGATCTTGCAGCCACGGAACTGCGCCAGCTTTCTGGTGCATGGAACCTTTTGGAGAGCTCACGTCGTACTATTCTTCACTCCTAGTAGTGCTTTTTGTCATTAAGTTTACTTTGTCAGATATTACTATAGATCTGTCTATAATATTTTTGTGGGTTTTTTTCTCATTGCTTTTGGATTGAGTACTTTTTCATTTTTTGACTGAAGTAAATTTGCATTGCAACTTACATAAGTTTTGGGTGTCCATCCTTGAGAATCCACATGTGTCTGCTACATGAAGTCACTGCTGAAAGTCTAATTCTGTTTTTCAGTGTCCCGTTGTTCCCGTTAACTCAGTTTACCTACTCCCTTGAGTTTGATTATTCCCTCCTTTTTTTTTAGAGCTCACAGCAGGCATTCTTGTCTTTACTGGAGTCTACTACTAATTGAAACTTTTGCTATCTTCACAGGTAAAGTGAGGACTTTATTCATTCATTCATTTATCTATCTGTCTACCTGTCTCTCTGTCTATGCATGTTTAGAAGAACTGGGGTACAGGCTAAAGGTTCAGGGGGTGAGAGGATTCACTAGAGACAGAATGGGGAGCAGAACAGGTGTAGCTACTGAAACCCACTGCTTGAGGGGAGCAGCGGGGGACAGGTGAGGTCTGCTGAGCCATGTGGTTCATTCAGCTCCCTGGCTGGGGATCGAACTCAGGTCACAGTGGTGATAGTGCTGAGACTTAACCCCTAGGCACTAGGGGCTCCAGTCATATTTAACTATTCATATCCCCACTCAGCATGTCCTCATTATTATTTCACACACTGAGTGTTTTGACATGTCTACACAGCACCAGTGACTGGGGCTTGATTCCTTCTGCATGTTCTTGCCTCTGCAGCCTTTTTCTTTCTCCTTGTTTGTGGCTTCTAAAATTTGTGACCTTCTGGTATTCCCTCCGTGGGATGATTCACACTCTCAGCTTTTGTTTGGATGTGACTTTATTGCTCATTCTGGAAAGATATTTTCACTGGGTGTAGAATTCTAGATGATCAGGTATTTATTTCCCTTCAGGGCATTAAAGTTACCACTCAGGCCCTCCCTGGTGGCACAGTGGGTTAGTACGCAGTGCTGCATGTGAACAGTAGCTGCTTCAGTGCAAGTTTGATACCCGCCCTGGAGGTGACCCAGATGGCGCCAGACCTCTCCTGACCTGCCCGCTGCTCCCCTCAGCAGTGTACTTCATCTATCTGCCTATTCTGCTCCCCACTATGTCTCTGGTGAATCCTCTCACTGCCTCTGTCCTGTTTCCCAGTTTGTATGAATAAATAAATTAATTAAAAAAGCTATCACCTTACTTCTCTGACATTGCTGTTGAGATCTGTCCCTCTCACTGATGTTCCCCTGGAGATGATGTGTCTCCTTTTGCTTTGGTTGTTTATCGGGTGTTTGCTTTGTCATCTCATGTCAGCGGTTTTACTCTGATGCACTCAAGTATGGATTTCATTGTATTTGTCTTGCTTGGGGTTTGTAAGCAATTGAATATGTGCCATGTGGGTCAGCTCCCTGGCCAGGAATGGAGCTTACTTTGCAGTGGCTGGTGATAGCTTCATAGTGCTGAGACTTAATCCTGGGCACCACCAGGGAGGCCCAGGGATTTTTCTTTTTTAAATATCTTTTAATTTATGCACACAGAACTGGGGTACAGGCCACAGGTGCAGGGCGGTAAGAGGCTTCACCAGAGACAAAGTGGGGAGTAGAACAGGCAGATCCATGAAGTACACTGCTGAGGGAAGTGGTGGGGAGATAGGAGAGGTCTGCCGCACCATGTCGTCAGCTCCCAGACTGGGATCAAACTTATGCTGAAGTGGCTGCAGCTGGCTTTGCAGTGCTGTGCTTTTTTTTTTTTTTTTTAAGATTTTTTTATTTGTGCATACAGAACTGGGGTACCGGCCAGAGACTCAGGGGTGGCAAAAGACTTCACCAGAGACAGAGTGGGGAGCAGAACAGGCAGGTCGATGAAGTACACTGCTGAGGGGAGCAGCGGGCGGGTCAGGAGAGGTCTGCTGTGCAGTGTGGTCACCTCCAGGGCAGGTGGGAATCGAACTCATGCGGAAGTGGTTTCAGCTTTTTAGTGCAGTGCTTTAACCCACTGCGCCACCACGGAGGGCCTGCAGTGCTGTGCTTTTACCCATTGCACCGCCAGGGAGGGCCAGGAAATTTTTTTTGTTAAAAATACCGTAAGCTTCAAGCTGCATGTGATACAGGTTTATTGACAGCCTCTGCTCGTAGGTATTCAAGATGTTCTACATAATCACCCAAGACAGATACCCAGGAATGTCATGACGAAAAGAGGTTGAGAAATAAGACACACACACACAACACAGCCCACATAGACTCTCAGCGTCCATCTCGCCCATCCTGAACCTGGTGTGTTCCTGCAGACAGAGTCATATCTTATAGTTCACTATAATTTGATCTCTCCTTTCTCTCAAGGTTGCAGTTTCTCAAGTGACAGTTTTCTCCCTCCTTTTCACAGCAGCCAGTCCCAGTGAGGGGCAGGGTCAACTGTTAGGGAGGTGCATGGGTGAGTGACCGGCAGCACGCAGGTCAGGGCACCTTAAGGTGCAGCTACTGAACAATGGGGCAGGTCCAACTTCAGCCCCAAAGCCCTGTGCCCTGAAATGTCAGGCTCTCTTTAGTCCCCAGTCACAACCAGCTGTACAAAACATTTCTGTTGGCACAACAGAGCTTGTGGTCAGATTCATTTTTTTGTTTGATACACAGCCATGTGTATGCTCAAAGAGTTATTTTCAGCTAAAGTTTTTGGGAAATAAGCTACATGTTGACAGTAAACACAGTCGATTTTGTCCACATGAAACTACAAAGGACCAGAGAGGTAAATCAGATTGTTGGCCTGCTCTGCCCGACATCTGACTCCTCCTCTCCTGCTGTGGCCTCCGTCTCATCTGTGACTTGCTTTCCTTCTCTCTCTGCGCCCCCTCACCTCTCTGGTCAGGGCCGCCTGGAGCCCCTTCCGGGTCAACACAGCCAGTCCCGAGTCAGGAGTCTTGGGCTCACCCCTTGTGTGACCTTGGGGTCAATCGTGGGGCCCTGCAGAGGCAGCTGGGCAGGCTCTGTGGTGGGGGGCTCTCTGAGCAACAGCTGGAGATGCCCATCTGACCTTTGATGGGGAAACCTTAGTGTGGGGTCTTCAGGAAGCCCCTAGTGCCCACCTGTTACCCCCAGAAGGAGTTTTATGATGCATAGTGCTGATGAAGCACGTTCCAGCAGGCAGAGACAAACTGCAAAGTGTGGGTGCAGTGGGAAGAGCTTGAGGGGGGCTGTGATTTGCTGGGAAGTCAGCCCCCACTGGGCGGATGAGGGGGCACAGCCCTTCCCTCCCCATGTCCCTCCTCCCTGGGGCTTACTCGGATGCTCAGACGTTGGTTGTGCTCAACTCAGGAGGTTGAATGCAGAAAGAATAGAAACAAGCAAGTCCTCTTTTCTTTCCTCTCCAGAAGTAGAGATGGACAGGAGAGGTCTGCTACCCCAGTTCTGTATGCATAAATAAATAAACTCTTAAAAAAAAGAAAAGTAGGGCCTCCCTGGTGGTGCAGCGGGTTAAAGCACAGCACTGAGAAGCTAAAGCCACTTCAGCATGAGTTTGACCCCTGAGCCCAGAGGTGACCCACATGGCACGGCAGACCTCTCCGCACCCGCCTGCTGCTCCCCTGAGCAGTGTACTTGGTCTGTTCTGCTCCCCACTCTGTCTCTGGTGAATTCTCTCACCGCCCTTGCACCTCTGGCCTGTACCCCAGTTCTGTATGCACAAATAAATAAACCTTAAAAAAAATAGTAGAGATGGAAATCATGTGGGGGTGGGGAAACAACCTCACGAGTGGAGTTTAGAGTAATTATGTAAAATTCTTGCAGAAAAGGCCACAAGGAGGAGGGGAAAAGCCCGGAGGTGCAGTGGGTGAACGGCATCCCCTGAGTGAACTGGTTCTGCTTTCTTTGGGGTGAAGGTTTCTCTTCCTACATCTCACTTCCCTCAGTCTGTGGCGTGACCAGTCAGGAGAGGAAAGGAAGGGTTGACCTGGAGAGAAGAGAAGCAGAGACCAGACCCAAGCCCACAGAGGGGAGAACAGACAGCCGGAGGGCTGGGCATGGGCAGGGAGAGTAAAAGTGACTGTCCCTGCGAGTGGCCAGGGGCTTGTCTCAGAGTGGGAGACCAGAGACCCACAGCGAGGGCGGAGGGCCGCTGGGACTTGGATTCCCAGTTGGGTCACATCCCTTGGGGGAGGGTCTGTGGCTGGGAGGGAGAGGGATGTCCCTTGCAACGATGATCCTGGTTCCGTCATCCTAAAAACTGGCCTTGGCGTTCGGCATTAACATAAGCCTTGGCCCCGCTGACAGCAAACTGCATCTGTGTCTGTGTGGTGTGCACGCTGTCGTTCATGCAGGAAGGCGAAAGCCATTGCTTCTCTTTTTCGCAACCTCAAATCACTCTCTGTGGGGGCCTCCCTGGTGGACCAAGGGGTTAAGCATAGCACCATGAAATTACCGCACCCACTGCAGCGTGAGTTCGATTCCCGGCCAGTTTGCTGACCTACGTGGCACAGCAGGCCTCTCCTGTCTCCTGTGGATCTGCCTGTTTTGCTCCCCACTCTTTTCTGGTGAATCCTCTCACCTCCCCTGCCCCACCTCTGGCCTGTACCCCAGTTCCCAGTCCTTGTATGCATAAATAAATAAATCTTAAAAAACAAAGCAAACCACTCTTTGCCTCTGGCACGCTCTCTGTGAGCACATATCGAGAGGAATTGCAAGGTGGTGGGTTTACGGCCAGGCACATGGACAGTAAAATCCCCGAATGCAGGCCATCTGGTTGGAATTCGGTACCGAAAATGTAGACACCGTGAAACATCAAATTGTTGCTTTGCCAGCTAGATTATTATTTTTGGATTAGATTCTTTGCACGCTTTGAGCTCACTCTCCACTTAGCCCTTTCCTTTTTTTCATGATGATCTTCTGTAAATTGATCTGGTTCAGCTGGACATGTGGTTGTGCACGGTCGTTTCCTAATCCGGGGTACAGGGACATAAGAGCACAAGACGCCCTTTGTTTAAAAGAATGTCCACTTGGAAGGGATGTAAGCGGAGCGCTCACCTCTTCAGCAACTCAAGAGCCAGTTAAGAGAGTCCCGGGGCCATGAAAGTGCCTCCCTGAGGCCTGGGGGGGCAGGTGAGAGGTGGCTGTAACAGGTCAGGTGCCCCTGGGCTGGAGAGCCAGAACCCGAGTTCTTTTGGGTGGTAGCGGGATCTGTGCTGCTCTGAGAAGGTTGTTTACCTCAAGACTACAAGCCAAAGTTAAATGTTATTTTCCTTTATGCCGTTGGGTTGGGAATTTTTTTTTTAGAGAGAGTTGTTCCATTTTTTAAAAAAGATTTGTTTATGCATGCAGAAATTGGGTATAGCCAGAGGTGCAGGTGTGGTGAGAGGATTCACCAGACACAGAGTGATGCGCAGAACAGGCAGAGTGACGAAGCATACTGCTGAGGGGAGCAGCGGGCGGGTCAGGAGAGGTCTGCTGTGCCTTGTGGGTCACCTCCGGGGTGGGGATTGCACTCGTACTGAAGCAGCCATGGCTTGGCTTGGCTTCTCAATGCAGTGCTCCAGCCAGCTGCGCCACCAGAGAGGGCCTGGGTTGGGAATTTTGAGAGTACACACAGTAAGTGTTTAATGATTAATAAGTGAATGACTTGTATAAATTTCACTGACACAATCCTTAGGGGAATGAGACTCTACCATGGCCCTGGCTCCCTACCCAGACCAGTGTGGGCTTGTGCTGAATCCCCATCTCTTTCCTACCTGTCCCTAGAAGCTCGTCAAGGGTTAAGTCTCTTCACTGTGAGGATACTGCAGAGCAAATTCTGTCTCCAACCAGGGAGCTGACCCACATGGAAACATGGAACGGGAGACCTCTCCTGTCTCGCCCGCTGCTCCCCTCAGCAGTGTATTTCAGTGGATCTGCCTGCTCTGCTCCCCACTCTGTCTCTGGTGAATCTACTCACCTTCCTGCACCTCTGGTCTGCTCTTGTATGCATAAATAAATAAAATTTTTAAAGGCGCTTTAGACACACACATAAAGGTGAAGGCAGAGAGATGCTTCTAAGAGCCAAGGGACCCCAAAGATTGCCACTGAACCTCCTGAAGCTAGGGGAAAGGTCTGGAACACATTATTGCTTACAGTCTGTATTAGGACTCAACTTCACTAACAGCTTATTCTTAGGTTTCTAAACTTCAGATCTGTTAAGCAACAAATCCTGTTGCTAAAACTACTCATTTCCTAGTCTGTGTTACGGAAGCCTCAGAAGTTTATAGGCTCCTTTTGAGTGTGTGTGTGGGTGCTCCAATGTTTTTACCTAGGGATCTCTTTATACTAAAAAAATGTACAGAACTTAGGCTTATGTAGATTTTCTTGACTAATATTTTTCACACTAGAAAATAAAACTGAGATTAAAAAATGCTTTTAAAGTCATTCACATATAGTAAGTTTAGACCTGCTATATGTTGATGTAAATACACATTTTTCTGAAAATAAATGTTTTCAAAATAGTTTGTTGAGAAGCATGGCATTGATTTCTTTTGCAAGTCTTTCTATGTCTCACATAATTTCAGGCTGCCTTTTGCATATCTATTTTTGCATTTAATTTGTTGCTGTGTTGTTTTGGTAGAAGTATATATGAAGAAAATCTGTCCTCAAGTAGCTATATAATTTTTTTTAATGGGAAACTATTTTGCTTACCTTTTTGAAGATTTACTTTTATTTATGCATATAAGAACTGGGGTGCAGGCCACAGGTGCAGGGGGGTGTGAGGATTCACCAGAGACAGAGTGGGGAGCAGAACAGGCAGATGGAGGAAGTACACTGCTGAGGGGAGCAGCGGGGAGACAGGAGAGGTCTGTGTACCATGCGGGTCAGCTCCCTGGCTAGGAGTTGAACTCAGAGGCTGCAGAGAGCCTCATAGTGCTGCTCTTTAACCCATTGCACCACCAGCGAGGGTCCTTTTTGTGGTTTTATATAACCATGCATTGGTCATTTGGAAAAGATTGGCTCCTTGAATCATGCAGCTCTTCCAAATACTGTGACATTGTATTATGGCATGGACACACACATTGCAATATGTAAAGTATATTAATAAATATTCCCACAGAAATATCCTCATCAGAACACTTTTAGTGTTGGGAAGCTGTCAGGCGCATCGACAGAGAAAAGTTTTCCAAAATTTTAATTGTTGTTTAAATGCTAATATTTTATCATGGGCAACAAAATGGACCCTTGTTTTCTTTTGAAGTGCTACAATCCTTTGGGCCATTTTTTGAGGCAATGCCTGCTAAAGACCAAAGTCTGAATAGCCACAGTTTGTCAGCTGTTCTTTCAAGAAAAAAATGGTGTTTTGTGGAAAAAACAGCTAATTCAGTTTGCAGCTCAAAGAAGCACTTTCTTCATTATTCACTGCCTTCATTATGCAGTAAGAGTGCTTTTGTGTAATTTTATAGCACAGGATATTAAAAACCACCACCAACAACACATTGCTTCTTTTGCCTTTTTGCTCAGACCACTAGATAGTTGGTCTACCTGCTGCTATTCTTGCCCCACTTCTGTCCCCTGCCTACTGGAGGTGTGTTCTCAAACACCTGTGCTAAC